>NW_027192874.1:0-317000 GCF_949987515.2 Delphinus delphis | reverse complement strand
CATAACAAGGCTCCCAGTTCTCCATGGCCTGTCCTGCCTTTCTGGATTTTACACTTTTTTCAGATGGCCCTTTTGACCGGGGGGAAGTGAGACTTCATTGTAGTGCAGATTTCCTTTGCAAGCTTGCTTGGTTGGCCAAAAAGGGCATATGCGTTTTTTCCTGAATATATTCAGGAAAAAACGCATACGCCCTTTTTGGCCAAGTGCATCATTGTGGACGTTCTGCCTCTTTTCCCATGCTTTCAATGCAATTCCAGTCTACCTCCTGAAATCGGTTTCCTGCAATTCTGCCCCGCTTTCAAGTCCTCTTGGCAGCCTTACTTCAGTCTATTTTTGGACGATAGCTGTCATTTATAACTCTGCAGGTTTGTGAATTACAGTGCCCCTGAGCTCCTTTCTTCAACTCGCTTTCTTTTGAGCTGACCGCAACACCGCAGGATGGCTTCAGGCCCTAATCTGGTTCCGGCACGGCACGCTGAGCCTTTGGTTATTTCCTCTTCCTGGTGGGAAATGAGAGTTAAATTTGCCCGTCCAGACACCTCCAGCTAGTCTCTCATTGGTTCTCGCTATTCCTGTTCATCTTCCGCAGAAATTGCAAACTGGGCCAAACAGGAGGTTAAAGGCGCTGACTCTCCAAGTGGGGAGATTGTTAGTAAAGCGTCTGGAATGTTGCACCCGAGTACCAGGGGAGGAAAACTGAGACATATTTGAACACGTCTCCCATTCACATGGTTGATCATACTTGGGTTCCACATGCATGTTTTAGCTGAAGGAAGAATACCTTAAACCTGGAGAGTTAAGACGCGTGTAATGGGTACCATGCAATATGACTTCAAAGGGTCTTCATTTGCTCACCGAACCTCTCCAATCCTATCACTGCTGCGTTTATGCCCCTGTACACATGCTTGATTCTCTTTTGGAGACATAGCAATCCATAGGTTTTACGATACTTACTAGTCAGGTACATTCTTAGGCGTTTAATATGCGGTGTTGAGTCCATTTCGTTGAGCAAGGAGTAGCTCTTGTCTATTCCATATTTGACTTAAGGAACTTTATCTGTGCTCATTTCAATCTCTGGTTTTATGCAGCACCCCAACTCACCTTTACCCTTAAGCAAGCATAAGTTGGTTTTCTAAATTTGAGACCCTCTTCTGTTCTGTAATTCAGTTCCTGTGTAGCCAAGTTTACATTCCGTGTATTACTGATATCTTATGATGTTTCTTTTTCTGTGTGACTTATTTCAGTTAGAATCATCATACCTGAATCCACTCATTGTGCTGCTAAGGGCCTGATGACATAGATTTCATTGCTGAGTGATATTGCTTTGTAAGTAAATACCACAACTTCTTTATCCATTTTTCACTTTCTGCGATGTTGAACTTGTACTGTAAACGAGGTTCTTGTAAACAGAGGCGTCCCAAACTTTGGGGTGGCTGTGTCTTTTTGATTTTAATTTCCCTAAGCTATAGGACCATAAGTGGCAGTGCCCTAGGCTCTGTTGCTTTGTTTTTTAGATGTTTCAGGAAACACCATACACTTCTCCCGAGTGTCTGTTGGCAATTTACATCCCGCCCATCAGCATAACAAGGCTCCCAGTTCTCCATGGCCTGTCCTGCCTTTCTGGATTTTACACTTTTTTCAGATGGCCCTTTTGACCGGGGGGGAAGTGAGACTTCATTGTAGTGCAGATTTCCTTTGCAAGCTTGCTTGGTTGGCCAAAAAGTGCGTATGCGTTTTTTCCTGAATATATTCAGGAAAAAACGCATACGCCCTTTTTGGCCAAGTGCATCATTGTGGACGTTCAGCCTCTTTTCCTATGCTTTCAATGCAATTCCAGTCTACCTCCTGAAATCGGTTTCCTGCAATTCTGCCCCGCTTTCAAGTCCTCTTGGCAGCCTTACTTCAGTCTATTTTTGGACGATAGCTGTCATTTATAACTCTGCAGGTTTGTGAATTACAGTGCCCCTGAGCTCCTTTCTTCAACTCGCTTTCTTGTGACCTGGCCGCAACACCGCAGGATGGCTTCAGGCCCTAATCTGGTTCCGGCACGGCACGCTGAGCCTTTGGTTATTTCCTCTTCCTGGTGGGAAATGAGAGTTAAATTTGCCCGTCCAGACACCTCCAGCTAGTCTCTCATTGGTTCTCGCTATTCCTGTTCATCTTCCGCAGAAATTGCAAACTGGGCCAAACAGGAGGTTAAAGGCGCTGACTCTCCAAGTGGGGAGAGTGTTAGTAAAGCGTCTGGAATGTTGCACCCGAGTACCAGGGGAGGAAAACTGAGACATATTTGAACACGTCTCCTGTTCACATGGTTGATCATACTTGGGTTCCACATGCATGTTTTAGCTGAAGGAAGAATACCTTAAACCTGGAGAGTTGAGACCCGTGTAATGGGTACCATGCAATATGACTTCAAAGGGTCTTCATTTGCTCACCGAACCTCTCCAATCCTATCACTGCTGCGTTTATGCCCCTGTACACATGCTTGATTCTCTTTTGGAGACATAGCAATCCATAGGTTTTACGATACTTACTAGTCAGGTACATTCTTAGGCGTTTAATATGCGGTGTTGAGTCCATTTCGTTGAGCAAGGAGTAGCTCTTGTCTATTCCATATTTGACTTAAGGAACTTTATCTGTGCTCATTTCAATCTCTGGTTTTATGCAGCACCCCAACTCACCTTTACCCTTAAGCAAGCATAAGTTGGTTTTCTAAATTTGAGACCCTGTTCTGTTCTGTAATTCAGTTCCTGTGTAGCCAAGTTTACATTCCGTGTATTACTGATATCTTATGATGTTTCTTTTTCTGTGTGACTTATTTCAGTTAGAATCATCATACCTGAATCCACTCATTGTGATGCTAAGGGCCTGATGACATAGATGTCATTGCTGAGTGATATTGCTTTGTAAGTAAATACCACAACTTCTTTATCCATTTTTCACTTTCTGCGATGTTGAACTTGTACTGTAAACGAGGTTCTTGTAAACAGAGGCGTCCCAAACTTTGGGGTGGCTGTGTCTTTTTGATTTTAATTTCCCTAAGCTATAGGACCATAAGTGGCAGTGCCCTAGGCTCTGTTGCTTTGTTTTTTAGATGTTTCAGGAAACACCATACACTTCTCCCGAGTGTCTGTTGGCAATTTACATCCCGCCCATCAGCATAACAAGGCTCCCAGTTCTCCATGGCCTGTCCTGCCTTTCTGGATTTTACACTTTTTTCAGATGGCCCTTTTGACCGGGGGGGAAGTGAGACTTCATTGTAGTGCAGATTTCCTTTGCAAGCTTGCTTGGTTGGCCAAAAAGGGCGTATGCGTTTTTTCCTGAATATATTCAGGAAAAAACGCATACGCCCTTTTTGGCCAAGTGCATCATTGTGGACGTTCTGCCTCTTTTCCTATGCTTTCAATCCAATTCCAGTCTACCTCCTGAAATCGGTTTCCTGCAATTCTGCCCCGCTTTCAAGTCCTCTTGGCAGCCTTACTTCAGTCTATTTTTGGACGATAGCTGTCATTTATAACTCTTCAGGTTTGTGAATTACAGTGCCCCTGAGCTCCTTTCTTCAACTCGCTTTCTTGTGACCTGGCCGCAACACCGCAGGATGGCTTCAGGCCCTAATCTGGTTCCGGCACGGCACGCTCAGCCTTTGGTTATTTCCTCTTCCTGGTGGGAAATGAGAGTTAAATTTGCCCGTCCAGACACCTCCAGCTAGTCTCTCATTGGTTCTCGCTATTCCTGTTCATCTTCCGCAGAAATTGCAAACTGGGCCAAACAGGAGGTTAAAGGCGCTGACTCTCCAAGTGGGGAGAGTGTTAGTAAAGCGTCTGGAATGTTTCACCCGAGTACCAGGGGAGGAAAACTGAGACATATTTGAACACGTCTCCCGTTCACATGGTTGATCATACTTGGGTTCCACATGCATGTTTTAGCTGAAGGAAGAATACCTTAAACCTGGAGAGTTGAGACCCGTGTAATGGGTACCATGCAATATGACTTCAAAGGGTCTTCATTTGCTCACCGAACCTCTCCAATCCTATCACTGCTGCGTTTATGCCCCTGTACACATGCTTGATTCTCTTTTGGAGACATAGCAATCCATAGGTTTTACGATACTTACTAGTCAGGTACATTCTTAGGCGTTTAATATGCGGTGTTGAGTCCATTTCGTTGAGCAAGGAGTAGCTCTTGTCTATTCCATATTTGTGTTAAGGAACTTTATCTGTGCTCATTTCAATCTCTGGTTTTATGCAGCACCCCAACTCACCTTTACCCTTAAGCAAGCATAAGTTGGTTTTCTAAATTTGAGACCCTGTTCTGTTCTGTAATTCAGTTCCTGTGTAGCCAAGTTTACATTCTGTGTATTACTGATATCTTATGATGTTTCTTTTTCTGTGTGACTTATTTCAGTTAGAATCATCATACCTGAATCCACTCATTGTGTTGCTAAGGGCCTGATGACACAGATTTCATTGCTGAGTGATATTGCTTTGTAAGTAAATACCACAACTTCTTTATCCATTTTTCACTTTCTGCGATGTTGAACTTGTACTGTAAACGAGGTTCTTGTAAACAGAGCCGTTCCAAACTTTGGGGTGGCTGTGTCTTTTTGATTTTAATTTCCCTAAGCTATAGGACCATAAGTGGAAGTGCCCTAGGCTCTGTTGCTTTGTTTTTTAGATGTTTCAGGAAACACCATACACTTCTCCCAAGTGTCTGTTGGCAATTTACATCCCGCCCATCAGCATAACAAGGCTCCCAGTTCTCAATGGCCTGTTGCCTTTCTGGATTTTACACTTTTTTCAGATGGCCCTTTTGGCCGGGGGGAAGTGAGACTTCATTGTAGTGCAGATTTCCTTTGCAAGCTTGCTTGGTTGGCCAAAAAGGGCGTATGCGTTTTTTCCTGAATATATTCAGGAAAAAACGCATACGCCCTTTTTGGCCAAGTGCATCATTGTGGACGTTCTGCCTCTTTTCCTATGCTTGCAATGCAATTCCAGTCTACCTCCTGAAATCGGTTTCCTGCAATTCTGCCCCGCTTTCAAGTCCTCTTGGCAGCCTTACTTCAGTCTATTTTTGGACGATAGCTGTCATTTATAACTCTGCAGGTTTGTGAATTACAGTGCTCCTGAGCTCCTTTCTTCAACTCGCTTTCTTGTGACCTGGCCGCAACACCGCAGGATGGCTTCAGGCCCTAATCTGGTTCCGGCCCGGCATGCTGAGCCTTTGGTTAATTCCTCTTCATGGTGGGAAATGAGAGTTAAATTTGCCCGTCCAGACACCTCCAGCTAGCCTCTCATTGGTTCTCGCTATTCCTGTTCATCTTCCGCAGAAATTGCAATCTGGGCCAAACAGGAGGTTAAAGGCGCTGACTCTCCAAGTGGGGAGAGTGTTAGTAAAGCGTCTGGAATGTTGCACCCGAGTACCAGGGGAGGAAAACTGAGACATATTTGAACACGTCTCCCGTTCACATGGTTGATCATACTTGGGTTCCACATGCATGTTTTAGCTGAAGGAAGAATACCTTAAACCTGGAGAGTTAAGACCCGTGTAATGGGTACCATGCAATATGGTTTCAAAGGGTCTTCATTTGCTCACCGAACCTCTCCAATCCTATCACTGCTGCGTTTATGCCCCTGTACACATGCTTGATTCTCTTTCGGAGACATAGCAATCCATAGGTTTTAAGATACTTACTAGTCAGGTACATTCTTAGGCGTTTAATATGCGGTGTTGAGTCCATTTCGTTGAGCAAGGAGTAGCTCTTGTCTATTCCATATTTGACTTAAGGAACTTTATCTGTGGTCATTTCAATCTCTGGTTTTATGCAGCACCCCAACTCACCTTTACCCTTAAGCAAGCATAAGTTGGTTTTCTAAATTTGAGACCCTGTTCTGTTCTGTAATTCAGTTCCTGTGTAGCCAAGTTTACATTCCGTGTATTACTGATATCTTATGATGTTTCTTTTTCTGTGTGACTTATTTCAGTTAGAATCATCATACCTGAATCCACTCATTGTGCTGCTAAGGGCGTGATGACACAGATTTCATTGCTGAGTGATATTGCTTTGTAAGTAAATACCACAACTTCTTTATCCATTTTTCACTTTCTGCGATGTTGAACTTGTACTGTAAACGAGGTTCTTGTAAACAGAGCCGTTCCAAACTTTGGGGTGGCTGTGTCTTTTTGATTTTAATTTCCCTAAGCTATAGGACCATAAGTGGAAGTGCCCTAGGTTCTGTTGCTTTGTTTTTTAGATGTTTCAGGAAACACCATACACTTCTCCGGAGTGGTTGTTGGCAATTTACATCCCGCCCATCAGCATAACAAGGCTCCCAGTTCTCCATGGCCTGTCCTGCCTTTCTGGATTTTACACTTTTTTCAGATGGCCCTTTTGACCGGGGGGAAGTGAGACTTCATTGTAGTGCAGATTTCCTTTGCAAGCTTGCTTGGTTGGCCAAAAAGGGCGTATGCGTTTTTTCCTGAATATATTCAGGAAAAAACGCATACGCCCTTTTTGGCCAAGTGCATCATTGTGGACGTTCTGCCTCTTTTCCTATGCTTTCAATGCAATTCCAGTCTACCTCCTGAAATCGGTTTCCTGCAATTCTGCCCCGCTTTCAAGTCCTCTTGGCAGCCTTACTTCAGTCTATTTTGGATGATAGCTGTCATTTATAACTCTGCAGGTTTGTGAATTACAGTGCCCCTGAGCTCCTTTCTTCAACTTGCTTTCTTGTGACCTGGCCGCAACACCGCAGGATGGCTTCAGGCCCTAATCTGGTTCCGGCACGGCACGCTGAGCCTTTGGTTATTTCCTCTTCCTGGTGGGAAATGAGAGTTAAATTTGCCCGTCCAGACACCTCCAGCTAGTCTCTCATTGGTTCTCGCTATTCCTGTTCATCTTCCGCAGAAATTGCAAACTGGGCCAAACAGGAGGTTAAAGGCGCTGACTCTCCAAGTGGGGAGAGTGTTAGTAAAGCGTCTGGAATGTTGCACCCGAGTACCAGGGGAGGAAAACTGAGACATATTTCAACACGTCTCCCGTTCACATGGTTGATCATACTTGGGTTCCACATGCATGTTTTAGCAGAAGGAAGAATACCTTAAACCTGGAGAGTTGAGACCCGTGTAATGGGTACCATGCAATATGACTTCAAAGGGTCTTCATTTGCTCACCGAACCTCTCCAATCCTATCACTGCTGCGTTTATGCCCCTGTACACATGCTTGATTCTCTTTCGGAGACATAGCAATCCATAGGTTTTAAGATACTTACTAGTCAGGTACATTCTTAGGCGTTTAATATGCGGTGTTGAGTCCATTTCGTTGAGCAAGGAGTAGCTCTTGTCTATTCCATATTTGACTTAAGGAACTTTATCTGTGCTCATTTCAATCTCTGGTTTTATGCAGCACCCCAACTCACCTTTCCCCTTAAGCAAGCATAAGTTGTTTTTCTAAATTTGAGACCCTGTTCTGTTCTGTAATTCAGTTCCTGTGTAGCCAAGTTTCCATTCCGTGTATTAGTGATATCTTATGATGTTTCTTTTTCTGTGTGACTTACTTCAGTTAGAATCATCATACCTGAATCCACTCATTGTGCTGCTAAGGGCCTGATGACACAGATTTCATTGTTGAGTGATATTGCTTTGTAAGTAAATACCACAACTTCTTTATCCATTTTTCACTTTCTGCGATGTTGAACTTGTACTGTAAACGAGGTTCTTGTAAACAGAGGCGTCCCAAACTTTGGGGTGGCTGTGTCTTTTTGATTTTAATTTCCCTAAGCTATAGGACCATAAGTGGCAGTGCCCTAGGCTCTGTTGCTTTGTTTTTTAGATGTTTCAGGAAACACCATACACTTCTCCCGAGTGTCTGTTGGCAATTTACATCCCGCCCATCAGCATAACAAGGCTCCCAGTTCTCCATGGCCTGTCCTGCCTTTCTGGATTTTACACTTTTTTCAGATGGCCCTTTTGACCGGGGGGAAGTGAGACTTCATTGTAGTGCAGATTTCCTTTGCAAGCTTGCTTGGTTGGCCAAAAAGGGCGTATGCGTTTTTTCCTGAATATATTCAGGAAAAAACGCATACGCCCTTTTTGGCCAAGTGCATCATTGTGGACGTTCTGCCTCTTTTCCTATGCTTTCAATGCAATTCCAGTCTACCTCCTGAAATCGGTTTCCTGCAATTCTGCCCCGCTTTCAAGTCCTCTTGGCAGCCTTACTTCAGTCTATTTTTGGACGATAGCTGTCATTTATAACTCTGCAGGTTTGTGAATTACAGTGCCCCTGAGCTCCTTTCTTCAACTCGCTTTCTTGTGACCTGGCCGCAACACCGCAGGATGGCTTCAGGCCCTAATCTGGTTCCGGCCCGGCATGCTGCGCCTTTGGTTAATTCCTCTTCCTGGTGGGAAATGAGAGTTAAATTTGCCCGTCCAGACACCTCCAGCTAGTCTCTCATTGGTTCTCGCTATTCCTGTTCATCTTCCACAGAAATTGCAAACTGGGCCAAACAGGAGGTTAAAGGGACTGACTCTCCAAGTGGGGAGAGTGTTAGTAAAGCATCTGGAATGTTGCACCCGAGTACCAGGGGAGGAAAACTGAGACATATTTGAACACGTCTCCCGATCACATGGTTGATCATACTCTAGGTTCCACATGCATGTTTTAGCTGAAGGAAGAATACCTTAAACCTGGGTAGTTGAAACCCGTGGAATGGGTACCATGCAATATGACTTCAAAGGGTCTTCATTTGCTCACCGAACCTCTCCAATCCTATCACTGCTGCGTTTATGCCCCTGTACACATGCTTGATTCTCTTTCGGAGACATAGCAATCCATAGGTTTTAAGATACTTACAAGTCAGGTACATTCTTAGGCGTTTAATATGCGGTGTTGAGTCCATTTTGTTGAGCAAGGAGTAGCTCTTGTCTATTCCATATTTGGCTTAAGGAACTTTATCTGTGCTCATTTCAATCTCTGGTTTTATGCAGCACCCCAACTCACCTTTACCCTTAAGCAAGCATAAGTTGTTTTTCTAAATTTGAGACCCTCTTCTGTTCTGTAATTCAGTTCCTGTGTAGCCAAGTTTCCATTCCGTGTATTACTGATATCTTATGATGTTTCTTTTTCTGTGTGACTTATTTCAGTTAGAATCATCATACCTGAATCCACTCATTGTGCTGCTAAGGGCCTGATGACATAGATTTCATTGCTGAGTGATATTGCTTTGTAAGTGAATACCACAACTTCTTTATCCATTTTTCACTTTCTGCGATGTTGAACTTGTACTGTAAACGAGGTTCTTTTAAACAGAGCCGTTCCAAACTTTGGGGTGGCTGTGTCTTTTTGATTTTAATTTCCCTAAGCTATAGGACCATAAGTGGAAGTGCCCTAGGCTCTGTTGCTTTGTTTTTTAGATGTTTCAGGAAACACCATACACTTCTCCCGAGTGTCTGTTGGCAATTTACATCCCGCCCATCAGCATAACAAGGCTCCCAGTTCTCAATGGCCTGTTGCCTTTCTGGATTTTACACTTTTTTCAGATGGCCCTTTTGACCGGGGGGAAGTGAGACTTCATTGTAGTGCAGATTTCCTTTGCAAGCTTGCTTGGTTGGCCAAAAAGGGCGTATGCGTTTTTTCCTGAATATATTCAGGAAAAAACGCATACGCCCTTTTTGGCCAAGTGCATCATTGTGGACGTTCTGCCTCTTTTCCTATGCTTTCAATGCAATTCCAGTCTACCTCCTGAAATCGGTTTCCTGCAATTCTGCCCCGCTTTCAAGTCCTCTTGGCAGCCTTACTTCAGTCTATTTTTGGACGATAGCTGTCATTTATAACTCTGCAGGTTTGTGAATTACAGTGCCCCTGAGCTCCTTTCTTCAACTCGCTTTCTTGTGACCTGGCCGCAACACCGCAGGATGGCTTCAGGCCCTAATCTGGTTCCGGCCCGGCATGCTGATCCTTTGGTTAATTCCTCTTCCTGGTGGGAAATGAGAGTTAAATTTGCCCATCCAGACACCTCCAGCTAGCCTCTCATTGGTTCTCGCTATTCCTGTTCATCTTCCGCAGAAATTGCAAACTGGGCCAAACAGGAGGTTAAAGGGACTGACTCTCCAAGTGGGGAGAGTGTTAGTAAAGCGTCTGGAATGTTGCACCCGAGTACCAGGGGAGGAAAATTGAGACATATTTGAACACGTCTCTCGATCACATGGTTGATCATACTCTAGGTTCCACATGCATGTTTTAGCTGAAGGAAGAATACCTTAAACCTGGGTAGTTGAAACCCGTGGAATGGGTACCATGCAATATGACTTCAAAGGGTCTTCATTTGCTCACCGAACCTCTCCAATCCTATCACTGCTGCGTTTATGCCCCTGTACACATGCTTGATTCTCTTTCGGAGACATAGCAATCCATAGGTTTTAAGATACTTACTAGTCAGGTACATTCTTAGGCGTTTAATATGGGGTGTTGAGTCCATTTCGTTGAGCAAGGAGTAGCTCTTGTCTATTCCATATTTGGCTTAAGGAACTTTATCTGTGCTCATTTCAATCTCTGGTTTTATGCAGCACCCCAACTCACCTTTACCCTTAAGCAAGAATAAGTTGGTTTTCTAAATTTGAGACCCTGTTCTGTTCTGTAATTCAGTTCCTGTGTAGCCAAGTTTACATTCCGTGTATTACTGATATCTTATGATGTTTCTTTTTCTTTGTGACTTATTTCAGTTAGAATCATCATACCTGAATCCACTCATTGTGCTGCTAAGGGCCTGATGACACAGATTTCATTGCTGAGTGATATTGCTTTGTAAGTAAATACCACAACTTCTTTATCCATTTTTCACTTTCTGCGATGTTGAACTTGTACTGTAAACGAGGTTCTTGTAAACAGAGCCGTTCCAAACTTTGGGGTGGCTGTGTCTTTTTGATTTTAATTTCCCTAAGCTATAGGACCATAAGTGGAAGTGCCCTAGGTTCTGTTGCTTTGTTTTTTAGATGTTTCAGGAAACACCATACACTTCTCCGGAGTGGTTGTTGGCAATTTACATCCCGCCCATCAGCATAACAAGGCTCCCAGTTCTCCATGGCCTGTCCTGCCTTTCTGGATTTTACACTTTTTTCAGATGGCCCTTTTGACCGGGGGGAAGTGAGACTTCATTGTAGTGCAGATTTCCTTTGCAAGCTTGCTTGGTTGGCCAAAAAGGGCGTATGCGTTTTTTCCTGAATATATTCAGGAAAAAACGCATACGCCCTTTTTGGCCAAGTGCATCATTGTGGACGTTCTGCCTCTTTTCCTATGCTTTCAATGCAATTCCAGTCTACCTCCTGAAATCGGTTTCCTGCAATTCTGCCCCGCTTTCAAGTCCTCTTGGTAGCCTTACTTCAGTCTATTTTGGATGATAGCTGTCATTTATAACTCTGCAGGTTTGTGAATTACAGTGCCCCTGAGCTCCTTTCTTCAACTTGCTTTCTTGTGACCTGGCCGCAACACCGCAGGATGGCTTCAGGCCCTAATCTGGTTCCGGCACGGCACGCTGAGCCTTTGGTTATTTCCTTTTCCTGGTGGGAAATGAGAGTTAAATTTGCCCGTCCAGACACCTCCAGCTAGTCTCTCATTGGTTCTCGCTATTCCTGTTCATCTTCCGCAGAAATTGCAAACTGGGCCAAACAGGAGGTTAAAGGCGCTGACTCTCCAAGTGGGGAGAGTGTTAGTAAAGCGTCTGGAATGTTGCACCCGAGTACCAGGGGAGGAAAACTGAGACATATTTCAACACGTCTCCCGTTCACATGGTTGATCATACTTGGGTTCCACATGCATGTTTTAGCAGAAGGAAGAATACCTTAAACCTGGAGAGTTGAGACCCGTGTAATGGGTACCATGCAATATGACTTCAAAGGGTCTTCATTTGCTCACCGAACCTCTCCAATCCTATCACTGCTGCGTTTATGCCCCTGTACACATGCTTGATTCTCTTTCGGAGACATAGCAATCCATAGGTTTTAAGATACTTACTAGTCAGGTACATTCTTAGGCGTTTAATATGCGGTGTTGAGTCCATTTCGTTGAGCAAGGAGTAGCTCTTGTCTATTCCATATTTGACTTAAGGAACTTTATCTGTGCTCATTTCAATCTCTGGTTTTATGCAGCACCCCAACTCACCTTTCCCCTTAAGCAAGCATAAGTTGTTTTTCTAAATTTGAGACCCTGTTCTGTTCTGTAATTCAGTTCCTGTGTAGCCAAGTTTCCATTCCGTGTATTAGTGATATCTTATGATGTTTCTTTTTCTGTGTGACTTACTTCAGTTAGAATCATCATACCTGAATCCACTCATTGTGCTGCTAAGGGCCTGATGACACAGATTTCATTGTTGAGTGATATTGCTTTGTAAGTAAATACCACAACTTCTTTATCCATTTTTCACTTTCTGCGATGTTGAACTTGTACTGTAAACGAGGTTCTTGTAAACAGAGGCGTCCAAAACTTTGGGGTGGCTGTGTCTTTTTGATTTTAATTTCCCTAAGCTATAGGACCATAAGTGGCAGTGCCCTAGGCTCTGTTGCTTTGTTTTTTAGATGTTTCAGGAAACACCATACACTTCTCCCGAGTGGTTGTTGGCAATTTACATCCCGCCCATCAGCATAACAAGGCTCCCAGTTCTCCATGGCCTGTCCTGCCTTTCTGGATTTTACACTTTTTTCAGATGGCCCTTTTGACCGGGGGGAAGTGAGACTTCATTGTAGTGCAGATTTCCTTTGCAAGCTTGCTTGGTTGGCCAAAAAGGGCGTATGCGTTTTTTCCTGAATATATTCAGGAAAAAACCCATACGCCCTTTTTGGCCAAGTGCATCATTGTGGACGTTCTGCCTCTTTTCCTATGCTTTCAATGCAATTCCAGTCTACCTCCTGAAATCGGTTTCCTGCAATTCTGCCCCGCTTTCAAGTCCTCTTGGCAGCCTTACTTCAGTCTATTTTTGGACGATAGCTGTCATTTATAACTCTGCAGGTTTGTGAATTACAGTGCCCCTGAGCTCCTTTCTTCAACTCGCTTTCTTGTGACCTGGCCGCAACACCGCAGGATGGCTTCAGGCCTTAATCTGGTTCCGGCCCGGCATGCTGAGCCTTTGGTTAATTCCTCTTCCTGGTGGGAAATGAGAGTTAAATTTGCCCGTCCAGACACCTCCAGCTAGTCTCTCATTGGTTCTCGCTATTCCTGTTCATCTTCCACAGAAATTGCAAACTGGGCCAAACAGGAGGTTAAAGGGACTGACTCTCCAAGTGGGGAGAGTGTTAGTAAAGCATCTGGAATGTTGCACCCGAGTACCAGGGGAGGAAAACTGAGACATATTTGAACACGTCTCCCGATCACATGGTTGATCATACTCTAGGTTCCACATGCATGTTTTAGCTGAAGGAAGAATACCTTAAACCTGGGTAGTTGAAACCCGTGGAATGGGTACCATGCAATATGACTTCAAAGGGTCTTCATTTGCTCACCGAACCTCTCCAATCCTATCACTGCTGCGTTTATGCCCCTGTACACATGCTTGATTCTCTTTCGGAGACATAGCAATCCATAGGTTTTAAGATACTTACAAGTCAGGTACATTCTTAGGCGTTTAATATGCGGTGTTGAGTCCATTTTGTTGAGCAAGGAGTAGCTCTTGTCTATTCCATATTTGGCTTAAGGAACTTTATCTGTGCTCATTTCAATCTCTGGTTTTATGCAGCACCCCAACTCACCTTTACCCTTAAGCAAGCATAAGTTGTTTTTCTAAATTTGAGACCCTCTTCTGTTCTGTAATTCAGTTCCTGTGTAGCCAAGTTTCCATTCCGTGTATTACTGATATCTTATGATGTTTCTTTTTCTGTGTGACTTATTTCAGTTAGAATCATCATACCTGAATCCACTCATTGTGCTGCTAAGGGCCTGATGACATAGATTTCATTGCTGAGTGATATTGCTTTGTAAGTGAATACCACAACTTCTTTATCCATTTTTCACTTTCTGCGATGTTGAACTTGTACTGTAAACGAGGTTCTTTTAAACAGAGCCGTTCCAAACTTTGGGGTGGCTGTGTCTTTTTGATTTTAATTTCCCTAAGCTATAGGACCATAAGTGGAAGTGCCCTAGGCTCTGTTGCTTTGTTTTTTAGATGTTTCAGGAAACACCATACACTTCTCCCGACTGTCTGTTGGCAATTTACATCCCGCCCATCAGCATAACAAGGCTCCCAGTTCTCAATGGCCTGTTGCCTTTCTGGATTTTACACTTTTTTCAGATGGCCCTTTTGACCGGGGGGAAGTGAGACTTCATTGTAGTGCAGATTTCCTTTGCAAGCTTGCTTGGTTGGCCAAAAAGGGCGTATGCGTTTTTTCCTGAATATATTCAGGAAAAAACGCATACGCCCTTTTTGGCCAAGTGCATCATTGTGGACGTTCTGCCTCTTTTCCTATGCTTTCAATGCAATTCCAGTCTACCTCCTGAAATCGGTTTCCTGCAATTCTGCCCCGCTTTCAAGTCCTCTTGGCAGCCTTACTTCAGTCTATTTTTGGACGATAGCTGTCATTTATAACTCTGCAGGTTTGTGAATTACAGTGCCCCTGAGCTCCTTTCTTCAACTCGCTTTCTTGTGACCTGGCCGCAACACCACATGATGGCTTCAGGCCCTAATCTGGTTCCAGCCCGGCATGTTGAGCCTTTGGTTAATTCCTCTTCCTGGTGGGAAATGAGAGTTAAATTTGCCCGTCCAGACACCTCCAGCTAGCCTCTCATTGGTTCTCGCTATTCCTGTTCATCTTCCGCAGAAATTGCAAACTGGGCCAAACAGGAGGTTAAAGGCGCTGACTCTCCAAGTGGGGAGAGTGTTAGTAAAGCGTCTGGAATGTTGCACCCGAGTACCAGGGGAGGAAAACTGAGACATATTTGAACACGTCTCCCGTTCACATGGTTGATCATACTTGGGTTCCACATGCATGTTTTAGCTGAAGGAAGAATACCTTAAACCTGGAGAGTTGAGACCCGTGTAATGGGTACCATGCAATATGACTTCAAAGGGTCTTCATTTGCTCACCGAACCTCTCCAATCCTATCACTGCTGCGTTTATGCCCCTGTACACATGCTTGATTCTCTTTTGGAGACATAGCAATCCATAGGTTTTACGATACTTACTAGTCAGGTACATTCTTAGGCGTTTAATATGCGGTGTTGAGTCCATTTCGTTGAGCAAGGAGTAGCTCTTGTCTATTTCATATTTGACTTAAGGAACTTTATCTGTGCTCATTTCAATCTCTGGTTTTATGCAGCACCCCAACTCACCTTTACCCTTAAGCAAGCATAAGTTGGTTTTCTAAATTTGAGACCCTGTTCTGTTCTGTAATTCAGTTCCTGTGTAGCCAAGTTTACATTCCGTGTATTACAGATATCTTATGATGTTTCTTTTTCTGTGTGACTTATTTCAGTTAGAATCATCATACCTGAATCCACTCATTGTGATGCTAAGGGCCTGATGACACAGATTTCATTGCTGAGTGATATTGCTTTGTAAGTAAATAGCACAACTTCTTTATCCATTTTTCACTTTCTGCGATGTTGAACTTGTACTGTAAACGAGGTTCTTGTAAACAGAGCCGTTCCAAACTTTGGGGTGGCTGTGTCTTTTTGATTTTAATTTCCCTAAGCTATAGGACCATAAGTGGAAGTGCCCTAGGTTCTGTTGCTTTGTTTTTTAGATGTTTCAGGAAACACCATACACTTCTCCCGAGTGGTTGTTGGCAATTTACATCCCGCCCATCAGCATAACAAGGCTCCCAGTTCTCCATGGTCTGTCCTGCCTTTCTGGATTTTACACTTTTTTCAGATGGCCCTTTTGACCGGGGGGAAGTGAGACTTCATTGTAGTGCAGATTTCCTTTGCAAGCTTGCTTGGTTGGCCAAAAAGGGCGTATGCGTTTTTTCCTGAATATATTCAGGAAAAAACGCATACGCCCTTTTTGGCCAAGTGCATCATTGTGGACGTTCTGCCTCTTTTCCTATGCTTTCAATGCAATTCCAGTCTACCTCCTGAAATCGGTTTCCTGCAATTCTGCCCCGCTTTCAAGTCCTCTTGGCAGCCTTACTTCAGTCTATTTTTGGACGATAGCTGTCATTTATAACTCTGCAGGTTTGTGAATTACAGTGCCCCTGAGCTCCTTTCTTCAACTTGCTTTCTTGTGACCTGGCCGCAAAACCGCAGGATGGCTTCAGGCCCTAATCTGGTTCCGGCACGGCATGCTGAGCCTTTCATTATTTCCTTTTCCTGGTGGGAAATGAGAGTTAAATTTGCCCGTCCAGACACCTCCAGCTAGTCTCTCATTGGTTCTCGCTATTCCTGTTCATCTTCCGCAGAAATTGCAAACTGGGCCAAACAGGAGGTTAAAGGCGCTGACTCTCCAAGTGGGGAGAGTGTTAGTAAAGCGTCTGGAATGTTGCACCCGAGTACCAGGGGAGGAAAACTGAGACATATTTGAACACGTCTCCCGTTCACATGGTTGATCATACTTGGGTTCCACATGCATGTTTTAGCTGAAGGAAGAATACCTTAAACCTGGAGAGTTGAGACCCGTGGAATGGGTACCATGCAATATGACTTCAAAGGGTCTTCATTTGCTCACCGAACCTCTCCAATCCTATCACTGCTGCGTTTATGCCCCTGTACACATGCTTGATTCTCTTTTGGAGACATAGCAATCCATAGGTTTTACGATACTTACTAGTCAGGTACATTCTTAGGCGTTTAATATGCGGTGTTGAGTCCATTTCGTTGAGCAAGGAGTAGCTCTTGTCTATTTCATATTTGACTTAAGGAACTTTATCTGTGCTCATTTCAATCTCTGGTTTTATGCAGCACCCCAACTCACCTTTACCCTTAAGCAAGCATAAGTTGGTTTTCTAAATTTGAGACCCTGTTCTGTTCTGTAATTCAGTTCCTGTGTAGCCAAGTTTACATTCCGTGTATTACAGATATCTTATGATGTTTCTTTTTCTGTGTGACTTATTTCAGTTAGAATCATCATACCTGAATCCACTCATTGTGATGCTAAGGGCCTGATGACACAGATTTCATTGCTGAGTGATATTGCTTTGTAAGTAAATAGCACAACTTCTTTATCCATTTTTCACTTTCTGCGATGTTGAACTTGTACTGTAAACGAGGTTCTTGTAAACAGAGCCGTTCCAAACTTTGGGGTGGCTGTGTCTTTTTGATTTTAATTTCCCTAAGCTATAGGACCATAAGTGGAAGTGCCCTAGGTTCTGTTGCTTTGTTTTTTAGATGTTTCAGGAAACACCATACACTTCTCCCGAGTGGTTGTTGGCAATTTACATCCCGCCCATCAGCATAACAAGGCTCCCAGTTCTCCATGGTCTGTCCTGCCTTTCTGGATTTTACACTTTTTTCAGATGGCCCTTTTGACCGGGGGGAAGTGAGACTTCATTGTAGTGCAGATTTCCTTTGCAAGCTTGCTTGGTTGGCCAAAAAGGGCGTATGCGTTTTTTCCTGAATATATTCAGGAAAAAACGCATACGCCCTTTTTGGCCAAGTGCATCATTGTGGACGTTCTGCCTCTTTTCCTATGCTTTCAATGCAATTCCAGTCTACCTCCTGAAATCGGTTTCCTGCAATTCTGCCCCGCTTTCAAGTCCTCTTGGCAGCCTTACTTCAGTCTATTTTTGGACGATAGCTGTCATTTATAACTCTGCAGGTTTGTGAATTACAGTGCCCCTGAGCTCCTTTCTTCAACTTGCTTTCTTGTGACCTGGCCGCAAAACCGCAGGATGGCTTCAGGCCCTAATCTGGTTCCGGCACGGCATGCTGAGCCTTTCATTATTTCCTTTTCCTGGTGGGAAATGAGAGTTAAATTTGCCCGTCCAGACACCTCCAGCTAGTCTCTCATTGGTTCTCGCTATTCCTGTTCATCTTCCGCAGAAATTGCAAACTGGGCCAAACAGGAGGTTAAAGGCGCTGACTCTCCAAGTGGGGAGAGTGTTAGTAAAGCGTCTGGAATGTTGCACCCGAGTACCAGGGGAGGAAAACTGAGACATATTTGAACACGTCTCCCGTTCACATGGTTGATCATACTTGGGTTCCACATGCATGTTTTAGCTGAAGGAAGAATACCTTAAACCTGGAGAGTTGAGACCCGTGGAATGGGTACCATGCAATATGACTTCAAAGGGTCTTCATTTGCTCACCGAACCTCTCCAATCCTATCACTGCTGCGTTTATGCCCCTGTACACATGCTTGATTCTCTTTTGGAGACATAGCAATCCATAGGTTTTACGATACTTACTAGTCAGGTACATTCTTAGGCGTTTAATATGCGGTGTTGAGTCCATTTCGTTGACCAAGGAGTAGCTCTTGTCTATTTCATATTTGACTTAAGGAACTTTATCTGTGCTCATTTCAATCTCTGGTTTTATGCAGCACCCCAACTCACCTTTACCCTTAAGCAAGCATAAGTTGGTTTTCTAAATTTGAGACCCTGTTCTGTTCTGTAATTCAGTTCCTGTGTAGCCAAGTTTACATTCCGTGTATTACAGATATCTTATGATGTTTCTTTTTCTGTGTGACTTATTTCAGTTAGAATCATCATACCTGAATCCACTCATTGTGATGCTAAGGGCCTGATGACATAGATTTCATTGCTGAGTGATATTGCTTTGTAAGTAAATAGCACAACTACTTTATCCATTTTTCACTTTCTGCGATGTTGAACTTGTACTGTAAACGAGGTTCTTGTAAACAGAGGCGTCCCAAACTTTGGGGTGGCTGTGTCTTTTTGATTTTAATTTCCCTAAGCTATAGGACCATAAGTGGCAGTGCCCTAGGCTCTGTTGCTTTGTTTTTTAGATGTTTCAGGAAACACCATACACTTCTCCCGAGTGTCTGTTGGCAATTTACATCCCGCCCATCAGCATATCAAGGCTCCCAGTTCTCCATGGCCTGTCCTGCCTTTCTGGATTTTACACTTTTTTCAGATGGCCCTTTTGACCGGGGGGAAGTGAGACTTCATTGTAGTGCAGATTTCCTTTGCAAGCTTGCTTGGTTGGCCAAAAAGGGCGTATGCGTTTTTTCCTGAATATATTCAGGAAAAAACGCATACGCCCTTTTTGGCCAAGTGCATCATTGTGGACGTTCTGCCTCTTTTCCTATGCTTTCAATGTAATTCCAGTCTACCTCCTGAAATCGGTTTCCTGCAATTCTGCCCCGCTTTCAAGTCCTCTTGGCAGCCTTACTTCAGTCTATTTTTGGACGATAGTTGTCATTTATAACTCTGCAGGTTTGTGAATTACAGTGCCCCTGAGCTCCTTTCTTCAACTCGCTTTCTTGTGACCTGGCCGCAACACCGCAGGATGGCTTCAGGCCCTAATCTGGTTCTGGCCCGGCACGCTGAGCCTTTGGTTAATTCCTCTTCCTGGTGGGAAATGAGAGTTAAATTTGCCCGTCCAGACACCTCCAGCTAGCCTCTCATTGGTTCTCGCTATTCCTGTTCATCTTCCGCAGAAATTGCAAACTGGGCCAAACAGGAGGTTAAAGGGACTGACTCTCCAAGTGGGGAGAGTGTTAGTAAAGCGTCTGGAATGTTGCACCCGAGTACCAGGGGAGGAAAACTGAGACATATTTGAACATGTCTCCCGATCACATGGTTGATCATACTCTAGGTTCCACATGCATGTTTTAGCTGAAGGAAGAATACCTTAAACCTGGGTAGTTGAAACCCGTGGAATGGGTACCATGCAATATGACTTCAAAGGGTCTTCATTTGCTCACCGAACCTCTCCAATCCTATCACTGCTGCGTTTATGCCCCTGTACACATGCTTGATTCTCTTTTGGAGACATAGCAATCCATAGGTTTTAAGATACTTACTAGTCAGGTACATTCTTAGGCGTTTAATATGCGGTGTTGAGTCCATTTCGTTGAGCAAAGAGTAGCTCTTGTCTATTCCATATTTGGCTTAAGGAACTTTATCTGTGCTCATTTCAATCTCTGGTTTTATGCAGCACCCCAACTCACCTTTACCCTTAAGCAAGCATAAGTTGTTTTTCTAAATTTGAGAACCTGTTCTGTTCTGTAATTCAGTTCCTGTGTAACCAAGTTTCCATTCCGTGTATTACTGATATCTTATGATGTTTCTTTTTCTGTGTGACTTATTTCAGTTAGAATCATCATACCTGAATCCACTCATTGTGCTGCTAAGGGCGTGATGACACAGATTTCATTGCTGAGTGATATTGCTTTGTAAGTAAATACCACAACTTCTTTATCCATTTTTCACTTTCTGCGATGTTGAACTTGTACTGTAAACGAGGTTCTTGTAAACAGAGCCGTTCCAAACTTTGGGGTGGCTGTGTCTTTTTGATTTTAATTTCCCTAAGCTATAGGACCATAAGTGGAAGTGCCCTAGGCTCTGTTGCTTTGTTTTTTAGATGTTTCAGGAAACACCATACACTTCTCCCAAGTGTCTGTTGGCAATTTACATCCCGCCCATCAGCATAACAAGGCTCCCAGTTCTCAATGGCCTGTTGCCTTTCTGGATTTTACACTTTTTTCAGATGGCCCTTTTGACCGGGGGGAAGTGAGACTTCATTGTAGTGCAGATTTCCTTTGCAAACTTGCTTGGTTGGCCAAAAAGGGCGTATGCGTTTTTTCCTGAATATATTCAGGAAAAAACGCATACGCCCTTTTTGGCCAAGTGCATCATTGTGGACGTTCTGCCTCTTTTCCTATGCTTTCAATGCAATTCCAGTCTACCTCCTGAAATCGGTTTCCTGCAATTCTGCCCCGCTTTCAAGTCCTCTTGGCAGCCTTCCTTCAGTCTATTTTTGGACGATAGCTGTCATTTATAACTCTGCAGTTTTGTGAATTACAGTGCCCCTGAGCTCCTTTCTTCAACTCGATTTCTTGTGACCTGGCCGCAACACCGCAGGATGGCTTCAGGCCCTAATCTGGTTCCGGCCCGGCACGCTGAGCCTTTGGTTAATTCCTCTTCCTGGTGGGAAATGAGAGTTAAATTTGCCCGTCCAGACACCTCCAGCTAGCCTCTCATTGGTTCTCGCTATTCCTGTTCATCTTCCGCAGAAATTGCAAACTGGGCCAAACAGGAGGTTAAAGGGACTGACTCTCCAAGTGGGGAGAGTGTTAGTAAAGTGTCTGGAATGTTGCACCCGAGTACCAGGGGAGGAAAACTGAGACATATTTGAACACGTCTCCCGATCACATGGTTGATCATACTCTAGGTTCCACATGCATGTTTTAGCTGAAGGAAGAATACCTTAAACCTGGGTAGTTGAAACCCGTGGAATGGGTACCATGCAATATGACTTCAAAGGGTCTTCATTTGCTCACCGAACCTCTCCAATCCTATCACTGCTGCGTTTATGCCCCTGTACACATGCTTGATTCTCTTTCGGAGACATAGCAATCCATAGGTTTTAAGATACTTACTAGTCAGGTACATTCTTAGGCGTTTAATATGGGGTGTTGAGTCCATTTCGTTGAGCAAGGAGTAGCTCTTGTCTATTCCATATTTGGCTTAAGGAACTTTATCTGTGCTCATTTCAATCTCTGGTTTTATGCAGCACCCCAACTCACCTTTACCCTTAAGCAAGAATAAGTTGGTTTTCTAAATTTGAGACCCTGTTCTGTTCTGTAATTCAGTTCCTGTGTAGCCAAGTTTCCATTCCGTGTATTACTGATATCTTATGATGTTTCTTTTTCTGTGTGACTTATTTCAGTTAGAATCATCATACCTGAATCCACTCATTGTGCTGCTAAGTGCCTGATGACACAGATTTCATTGCTGAGTGATATTGCTTTGTAAGTAAGTACCACAAGTTCTTTATCCCTTTTTCACTTTCTGCGATGTTGAACTTGTACTGTAAACGAGGTTCTTGTAAACAGAGCTGTTCCAAACTTTGGGGTGGCTGTGTCTTTTTTATTTTAATTTCCCTAAGCTATAGGGCCATAAGTGGAAGTGCCCTAGGTTCTGTTGCTTTGTTTTTTAGATGTTTCAGGAAACACCATACACTTCTCCCGAGTGGTTGTTGGCAATTTACATCCCGCCCATCAGCATAACAAGGCTCCCAGTTCTCCATGGCCTGTCCTGCCTTTCTGGATTTTACACTTTTTTCAGATGGCCCTTTTGACCGGGGGGAAGTGAGACTTCATTGTAGTGCAGATTTCCTTTGCAAGCTTGCTTGGTTGGCCAAAAAGGGCGTATGCGTTTTTTCCTGAATATATTCAGGAAAAAACGCATACGCCCTTTTTGGCCAAGTGCATCATTGTGGACGTTCTGCCTCTTTTCCTATGCTTTCAATGCAATTCCAGTCTACCTCCTGAAATCGGTTTCCTGCAATTCTGCCCCGCTTTCAAGTCCTCTTGGCAGCCTTCCTTCAGTCTATTTTTGGATGATAGCTGTCATTTATAACTCTGCAGGTTTGTGAATTACAGTGCCCCTGAGCTCCTTTCTTCAACTCGATTTCTTGTGACCTGACCGCAACACCGCAGGATGGCTTCAGGCCCTAATCTGGTTCCGGCCCGGCACGCTGAGCCTTTGGTTAATTCCTCTTCCTGGTGGGAAATGAGAGTTAAATTTGCCCGTCCAGACACCTCCAGCTAGCCTCTCATTGGTTCTCGCTATTCCTGTTCATCTTCCGCAGAAATTGCAAACTGGGCCAAACAGGAGGTTAAAGGGACTGACTCTCCAAGTGGGGAGAGTGTTAGTAAAGTGTCTGGAATGTTGCACCCGAGTACCAGGGGAGGAAAACAGACATATTTGAACACGTCTCCCGATCACATGGTTGATCATACTCTAGGTTCCACATGCATGTTTTAGCTGAAGGAAGAATACCTTAAACCTGGGTAGTTGAAACCCGTGGAATGGGTACCATGCAATATGACTTCAAAGGGTCTTCATTTGCTCACCGAACCTCTCCAATCCTATCACTGCTGCGTTTATGCCCCTGTACACATGCTTGATTCTCTTTCGGAGACATAGCAATCCATAGGTTTTAAGATACTTACAAGTCAGGTACATTCTTAGGCGTTTAATATGCGGTGTTGAGTCCATTTCGTTGAGCAAGGAGTAGCTCTTGTCTATTCCATATTTGGCTTAAGGAACTTTATCTGTGCTCATTTCAATCTCTGGTTTTATGCAGCACCCCAACTCACCTTTACCCTTAAGCAAGCATAAGTTGGTTTTCTAAATTTGAGACCCTGTTCTGTTCTGTAATTCAGTTCCTGTGTAGCCAAGTTTCCATTCCATGTATTACTGATATCTTATGATGTTTCTTTTTCTGTGTGACTTATTTCAGTTAGAATCATCATACCTGAATCCACTCATTGTGCTGCTAAGGGCCTGATGACATAGATTTCATTGCTGAGTGATATTGCTTTGTAAGTGAATACCACAACTTCTTTATCCATTTTTCACTTTCTGTGATGTTGAACTTGTACTGTAAACGAGGTTCTTGTAAACAGAGCTGTTCCAAACTTTGGGGTGGCTGTGTCTTTTTTATTTTAATTTCCCTAAGCTATAGGGCCATAAGTGGAAGTGCCCTAGGTTCTGTTGCTTTGTTTTTTAGATGTTTCAGGAAACACCATACACTTCTCCCGAGTGGTTGTTGGCAATTTACATCCCGCCCATCAGCATAACAAGGCTCCCAGTTCTCCATGGCCTGTCCTGCCTTTCTGGATTTTACACTTTTTTCAGATGGCCCTTTTGACCGGGGGGAAGTGAGACTTCATTGTAGTGCAGATTTCCTTTGCAAGCTTGCTTGGTTGGCCAAAAAGGGCGTATGCGTTTTTTCCTGAATATATTCAGGAAAAAACGCATACACCCTTTTTGGCCAAGTGCATCATTGTGGACGTTCTGCCTCTTTTCCTATGCTTTCAATGCAATTCCAGTCTACCTCCTGAAATCGGTTTCCTGCAATTCTGCCCCGCTTTCAAGTCCTCTTGGCAGCCTTACTTCAGTCTATTTTTGGACGATAGCTGTCATTTATAACTCTGCAGGTTTGTGAATTACAGTTCCCCTGAGCTCCTTTCTTCAACTTGCTTTCTTGTGACCTGGCCGCAACACCGCAGGATGGCTTCAGGCCCTAATCTGGTTCCGGCACGGCACGCTGAGCCTTTGGTTATTTCCTCTTCCTGGTGGGAAATGAGAGTTAAATTTGCCCGTCCAGACACCTTCAGCTAGCCTCTCATTGGTTCTCGCTATTCCTGTTCATCTTCCGCAGAAATTGCAAACTGGGCCAAACAGGAGGTTAAAGGCGCTGACTCTCCAAGTGGGGAGAGTGTTAGTAAAGCGTCTGGAATGTTGCACCCGAGTACCAGGGTAGGAAAACTGAGACATATTTGAACACGTCTCCCGTTCACATGGTTGATCATACTTGGGTTCCACATGCATGTTTTAGCTGAAGGAAGAATACCTTAAACCTGGAGAGTTGAGACCCGTGGAATGGGTACCATGCAATATGACTTCAAAGGGTCTTCATTTGCTCACCGAACCTCTCCAATCCTATCACTGCTGCGTTTATGCCCCTGTACACATGCTTGATTCTCTTTCGGAGACATAGCAATCCATAGGTTTTACGATACTTACTAGTCAGGTACATTCTTAGGCGTTTAATATGCGGTGTTGAGTCCATTTCGTTTAGCAAGGAGTAGCTCTTGTCTATTCCATATTTGGCTTAAGGAACTTTATCTGTGCTCATTTCAATCTCTGGTTTTATGCAGCACCCCAACTCACCTTTACCCTTAAGCAAGCATAAGTTGGTTTTCTAAATTTGAGACCCTGTTCTGTTCTGTAATTCAGTTCCTGTGTAGCCAAGTTTCCATTCCGTGTATTACTGATATCTTATGATGTTTCTTTTTCTGTGTGACTTATTTCAGTTAGAATCATCATACCTGAATCCACTCATTGTGCTGCTAAGGGCCTGATGACATAGATTTCATTGCTGAGTGATATTGCTTTGTAAGTAAATAACACAACTTCTTTATCCATTTTTCACTTTCTGCGATGTTGAACTTGTACTGTAAACGAGGTTCTTGTAAACAGAGGCGTCCCAAACTTTGGGGTGGCTGTGTCTTTTTGATTTTAATTTCCCTAAGCTATAGGACCATAAGTGGCAGTGCCCTAGGCTCTGTTGCTTTGTTTTTTAGATGTTTCAGGAAACACCATACACTTCTCCCGAGTGGTTGTTGGCAATTTACATCCCGCCCATCAGCATAACAAGGCTCCCAGTTCTCCATGGCCTGTCCTGCCTTTCTGGATTTTACACTTTTTTCAGATGGCCCTTTTGACCGGGGGGAAGTGAGACTTCATTGTAGTGCAGATTTCCTTTGCAAGCTTGCTTGGTTGGCCAAAAAGGGCGTATGCGTTTTTTCCTGAATATATTCAGGAAAAAACGCATACGCCCTTTTTGGCCAAGTGCATCATTGTGGACGTTCTGCCTCTTTTCCTATGCTTTCAATGCAATTCCAGTCTACCTCCTGAAATCGGTTTCCTGCAATTCTGCCCCGCTTTCAAGTCCTCTTGGCAGCCTTACTTCAGTCTATTTTTGGACGATAGCTGTCATTTATAACTCTGCAGGTTTGTGAATTACAGTGACCCTGAGCTCCTTTCTTCAACTTGCTTTCTTGTGACCTGGCCGCAACACCGCAGGATGGCTTCAGGCCCTAATCTGGTTCCGGCCCGGCACGCTGAGCCTTTGGTTAATTCCTCTTCCTGGTGGGAAATGAGAGTTAAATTTGCCCGTCCAGACACCTCCAGCTAGCCTCTCATTGGTTCTCGCTATTCCTGTTCATCTTCCGCAGAAATTGCAAACTGGGCCAAACAGGAGGTTAAAGGGACTGACTCTCCAAGTGGGGAGAGTGTTAGTAAAGCGTCTGGAATGTTGCACCCGAGTACCAGGGGAGGAAAACTGAGACATATTTGAACATGTCTCCCGATCACATGGTTGATCATACTCTAGGTTCCACATGCATATTTTAGCTGAAGGAAGAATACCTTAAACCTGGGTAGTTGAAACCCGGGGAATGGGTACCATGCAATATGACTTCAAAGGGTCTTCATTTGCTCACCGAACCTCTCCAATCCTATCACTGCTGCGTTTATGCCCCTGTACACATGCTTGATTCTCTTTCGGAGACATAGCAATCCATAGGTTTTAAGATACTTACAAGTCAGGTACATTCTTAGGCGTTTAATATGCGGTGTTGAGTCCATTTCGTTGAGCAAGGAGTAGCTCTTGTCTATTCCATATTTGGCTTAAGGAACTTTATCTGTGCTCATTTCAATCTCTGGTTTTATGCAGCACCCCAACTCACCTTTACCCTTAAGCAAGCATAAGTTGGTTTTCTAAATTTGAGACCCTGTTCTGTTCTGTAATTCAGTTCCTGTGTAGCCAAGTTTCCATTCCGTGTATTACTGATATCTTATGATGTTTCTTTTTCTGTGTGACTTATTTCAGTTAGAATCATCATACCTGAATCCACTCATTGTGCTGCTAAGGGCCTGATGACATAGATTTCATTGCTGAGTGATATTGCTTTGTAAGTGAATACCACAACTTCTTTATCCATTTTTCACTTTCTGCGATGTTGAACTTGTACTGTAAACGAGGTTCTTGTAAACAGAGCCGTTCCAAACTTTGGGGTGGCTGTGTCTTTTTGATTTTAATTTCCCTAAGCTATAGGACCATAAGTGGAAGTGCCCTAGGCTCTGTTGCTTTGTTTTTTAGATGTTTCAGGAAACACCATACACTTCTCCCAAGTGTCTGTTGGCAATTTACATCCCGCCCATCAGCATAACAAGGCTCCCAGTTCTCAATGGCCTGTTGCCTTTCTGGATTTTACACTTTTTTCAGATGGCCCTTTTGACCGGGGGGAAGTGAGACTTCATTGTAGTGCAGATGTCCTTTGCAAGCTTGCTTGGTTGGCCAAGTAGGGCGTATACGTTTTTTCCTGAATATATTCAGGAAAAACCGCATACGCCCTTTTTGGCCAAGTGCATCATTGTGGACGTTCTGCCTCTTTTCCTATGCTTTCAATGCAATTCCAGTCTACCTCCTGAAATCGGTTTCCTGCAATTCTGCCCCGCTTTCAAGTCCTCTTGGCAGCCTTACTTCCGTCTATTTTTGGACGATAGCTGTCATTTATAACTCTGCAGGTTTGTGAATTACAGTGCCCCTGAGCTCCTTTCTTCAACTCGATTTCTTGTGACCTGGCCGCAACACCGCAGGATGGCTTCAGGCCCTAATCTGGTTCCGGCACGGCACGCTGAGCCTTTGTTTATTTCCTCTTCCTGGTGGGAAATGAGAGTTAAATTTGCCCGTCCAGACACCTTCAGCTAGCCTCTCATTGGTTCTCGCTATTCCTGTTCATCTTCCGCAGAAATTGCAAACTGGGCCAAACAGGAGGTTAAAGGCGCTGACTCTCCAAGTGGGGAGAGTGTTAGTAAAGCGTCTGGAATGTTGCACCCGAGTACCAGGGGAGGAAAACTGAGACATATTTGAACATGTCTCCCGATCACATGGTTGATCATACTCTAGGTTCCACATGCATATTTTAGCTGAAGGAAGAATACCTTAAACCTGGGTAGTTGAAACCCGGGGAATGGGTACCATGCAATATGACTTCAAAGGGTCTTCATTTGCTCACCGAACCTCTCCAATCCTATCACTGCTGCGTTTATGCCCCTGTACACATGCTTGATTCTCTTTCGGAGACATAGCAATCCATAGGTTTTAAGATACTTACAAGTCAGGTACATTCTTAGGCGTTTAATATGCGGTGTTGAGTCCATTTCGTTGAGCAAGGAGTAGCTCTTGTCTATTCCATATTTGGCTTAAGGAACTTTATCTGTGCTCATTTCAATCTCTGGTTTTATGCAGCACCCCAACTCACCTTTACCCTTAAGCAAGCATAAGTTGTTTTTCTAAATTTGAGACCCTGTTCTGTTCTGTAATTCAGTTCCTGTGTAGCCAAGTTTCCATTCCGTGTATTACTGATATCTTATGATGTTTCTTTTTCTGTGTGACTTATTTCAGTTAGAATCATCATACCTGAATCCACTCATTGTGCTGCTAAGGGCCTGATGACATAGATTTCATTGCTGAGTGATATTGCTTTGTAAGTGAATACCACAACTTCTTTATCCATTTTTCACTTTCTGCGATGTTGAACTTGTACTGTAAACGAGGTTCTTGTAAACAGAGCCGTTCCAAACTTTGGGGTGGCTGTGTCTTTTTGAATTTAATTTCCCTAAGCTATAGGACCATAAGTGGAAGTGCCCTAGGCTCTGTTGCTTTGTTTTTTAGATGTTTCAGGAAACACCATACACTTCTCCCAAGTGTCTGTTGGCAATTTACATCCCGCCCATCAGCATAACAAGGCTCCCAGTTCTCAATGGCCTGTTGCCTTTCTGGATTTTACACTTTTTTCAGATGGCCCTTTTGACCGGGGGGAAGTGAGACTTCATTGTAGTGCAGATGTCCTTTGCAAGCTTGCTTGGTTGGCCAAGTAGGGCGTATACGTTTTTTCCTGAATATATTCAGGAAAAACCGCATACGCCCTTTTTGGCCAAGTGCATCATTGTGGACGTTCTGCCTCTTTTCCTATGCTTTCAATGCAATTCCAGTCTACCTCCTGAAATCGGTTTCCTGCAATTCTGCCCCGCTTTCAAGTCCTCTTGGCAGCCTTACTTCCGTCTATTTTTGGACGATAGCTGTCATTTATAACTCTGCAGGTTTGTGAATTACAGTGCCCCTGAGCTCCTTTCTTCAACTCGATTTCTTGTGACCTGGCCGCAACACCGCAGGATGGCTTCAGGCCCTAATCTGGTTCCGGCACGGCACGCTGAGCCTTTGTTTATTTCCTCTTCCTGGTGGGAAATGAGAGTTAAATTTGCCCGTCCAGACACCTTCAGCTAGCCTCTCATTGGTTCTCGCTATTCCTGTTCATCTTCCGCAGAAATTGCAAACTGGGCCAAACAGGAGGTTAAAGGCGCTGACTCTCCAAGTGGGGAGAGTGTTAGTAAAGCGTCTGGAATGTTGCACCCGAGTACCAGGGGAGGAAAACTGAGACATATTTGAACACGTCTCCCGTTCACATGGTTGATCATACTTGGGTTCCACATGCATGTTTTAGCTGAAGGAAGAATACCTTAAACCTGGAGAGTTGAGACCCGTGTAATGGGTACCATGCAATATGACTTCAAAGGGTCTTCATTTGCTCACCGAACCTCTCCAATCCTATCACTGCTGCGTTTATGCCCCTGTACACATGCTTGATTCTCTTTCGGAGACATAGCAATCCATAGGTTTTACGATACTTACTAGTCAGGTACATTCTTAGGCGTTTAATATGCGGTGTTGAGTCCATTTCGTTGAGCAAGGAGTAGCTCTGGTCTATTCCATATTTGACTTAAGGAACTTTATCTGTGCTCATTTCAATCTCTGGTTTTATGCAGCACCCCAACTCACCTTTACCCTTAAGCAAGCATAAGTTGGTTTTCTAAATTTGAGACCCTGTTCTGTTCTGTAATTCAGTTCCTGTGTAGCCAAGTTTACATTCCGTGTATTACTGATATCTTATGATGTTTCTTTTTCTGTGTGACTTATTTCAGTTAGAGTCATCATACCTGAATCCACTCATTGTGATGCTAAGGGCCTGATGACATAGATTTCATTGCTGAGTGATATTGCTTTGTAAGTAAATACCACAACTTCTTTATCCATTTTTCACTTTCTGCGATGTTGAACTTGTACTGTAATCGAGGTTCTTGTAAACAGACGCGTCCCAAACTTTGGGGTGGCTGTGTCTTTTTGATTTTAATTTCCCTAAGCTATAGGACCATAAGTGGCAGTGCCCTAGGCTCTGTTGCTTTGTTTTTTAGATGTTTCAGGAAACACCATACACTTCTCCCGAGTGTCTGTTGGCAATTTACATCCCGCCCATCAGCATAACAAGGCTCCCAGTTCTCCATGGCCTGTCCTGCCTTTCTGGATTTTACACTTTTTTCAGATGGCCCTTTTGACCGGGGGGAAGTGAGACTTCATTGTAGTGCAGATTTCCTTTGCAAGCTTGCTTGGTTGGCCAAAAAGGGCGTATGCGTTTTTTCCTGAATATATTCAGGAAAAAACGCATACGCCCTTTTTGGCCAAGTGCATCATTGTGGACGTTCTGCCTCTTTTCCTATGCTTTCAATGCAATTCCAGTCTACCTCCTGAAATCGGTTTCCTGCAATTCTGCCCCGCTTTCAAGTCCTCTTGGCAGCCTTACTTCAGTCTATTTTTGGACGATAGCTGTCATTTATAACTCTGCAGGTTTGTGAATTACAGTGCCCCTGAGCTCCTTTCTTCAACTCGCTTTCTTGTGACCTGGCCGCAACACCGCAGGATGGCTTCAGGCCCTAATCTGGTTCCGGGCCGGCACGCTGAGCCTTTGGTTAATTCCTCTTCCTGGTGGGAAATGAGAGTTAAATTTGCCCGTCCAGACACCTCCAGCTAGCCTCTCATTGGTTCTCGCTATTCCTGTTCATCTTCCGCAGAAATTGCAAACTGGGCCAAACAGGAGGTTAAAGGGACTGACTCTCCAAGTGGGGAGAGTGTTAGTAAAGCGTGTGGAATGTTGCACCCGAGTACCAGGGGAGGAAAACTGAGACATATTTGAACATGTCTCCCGATCACATGGTTGATCATACTCTAGGTTCCACATGCATGTTTTAGCTGAAGGAAGAATACCTTAAACCTGGAGAGTTGAAACCCGTGGAATGGGTACCATGCAATATGACTTCAAAGGGTCTTCATTTGCTCACCGAACCTCTCCAATCCTATCACTCCTGCGTTTATGCCCCTGTACACATGCTTGATTCTCTTTCGGAGACATAGCAATCCATAGGTTTTAAGATACTTACAAGTCAGGTACATTCTTAGGCGTTTAATATGCGGTGTTGAGTCCATTTCGTTGAGCAAGGAGTAGCTCTTGTCTATTCCATATTTGGCTTAAGGAACTTTATCTGTGCTCATTTCAATCTCTGGTTTTATGCAGCACCCCAACTCACCTTTACCCTTAAGCAAGAATAAGTTTGTTTTCTAAATTTGAGACCCTGTTCTGTTCTGTAATTCAGTTCCTGTGTAGCCAAGTTTACATTCCGTGTATTACTGATATCTTATGATGTTTCTTTTTCTGTGTGACTTATTTCAGTTAGAATCATCATACCTGAATCCACTCATTGTGCTGCTAAGGGCCTGATGACATAGATATCATTGCTGAGTGATATTTCTTTGTAAGTGAATACCACAACTTCTTTATCCATTTTTCACTTTCTGCGATGTTGAACTTGTACTGTAAACGAGGTTCTTGTAAACAGAGGCGTCCCAAACTTAGGGGTGGCTGTGTCTTTTTCATTTTAATTTCCCTAAGCTATAGGACCATAAGTGGAAGTGCCCTAGGCTCTGTTGCTTTGTTTTTTAGATGTTTCAGGAAACACCATACACTTCTCCCAAGTGTCTGTTGGCAATTTACATCCCGCCCATCAGCATAACAAGGCTCCCAGTTCTCAATGGCCTGTTGCCTTTCTGGATTTTACACTTTTTTCAGATGGCCCTTTTGACCGGGGGGAAGTGAGACTTCATTGTAGTGCAGATTTCCTTTGCAAACTTGCTTGGTTGGCCAAAAAGGGCGTATGCGTTTTTTCCTGAATATATTCAGGAAAAAACGCATACGCCCTTTTTGGCCAAGTGCATCATTGTGGACGTTCTGCCTCTTTTCCTATGCTTTCAATGCAATTCCAGTCTACCTTCTGAAATTGGTTTCCTGCAATTCTGCCCCGCTTTCAAGTCCTCTTGGCAGCCTTACTTCCGTCTAATTTTGGACGATAGCTGTCATTTATAACTCTGCAGGTTTGTGAATTACAGTGCCCCTGAGCTCCTTTCTTCAACTCGCTTTCTTGTGACCTGGCCGTAACACCGCAGGATGGCTTCAGGCCCTAATCTGGTTCCGGCACGGCACGCTGAGCCTTTGGTTATTTCCTCTTCCTGGTGGGAAATGAGAGTTAAATTTGCCCGTCCAGACACCTTCAGCTAGCCTCTCATTGGTTCTCGCTATTCCTGTTCATCTTCCGCAGAAATTGCAAACTGGGCCAAACAGGAGGTTAAAGGCGCTGACTCTCCAAGTGGGGAGAGTGTTAGTAAAGCGTCTGGAATGTTGCACCCGAGTACCAGGGGAGGAAAACTGAGACATATTTGAACACGTCTCCCGTTCACATGGTTGATCATACTTGGGTTCCACATGCATGTTTTAGCTGAAGAAAGAATACCTTAAACCTGGAGAGTTGAGACCTGTGTAATGGGTACCATGCAATATGACTTCAAAGGGTCTTCATTTGCTCACCGAACCTCTCCAATCCTATCACTGCTGCGTTTATGCCCCTGTACACATGCTTGATTCTCTTTCGGAGACATAGCAATCCATAGGTTTTACGATACTTACTAGTCAGGTACATTCTTAGGCGTTTAATATGCGGTGTTGAGTCCATTTCGTTGAGCAAGGAGTAGCTCTTGTCTATTCCATATTTGACTTAAGGAACTTTATCTGTGCTCATTTCAATCTCTGGTTTTATGCAGCACCCCAACTCACCTTTACCCTTAAGCAAGCATAAGTTGTTTTTCTAAATTTGAGACCCTGTTCTGTTCTGTAATTCAGTTCCTGTGTAGCCAAGTTTACATTCCGTGTATTACTGATATCTTATGATGTTTCTTTTTCTGTGTGACTTATTTCAGTTAGAATCATCATACCTGAATCCACTCATTGTGATGCTAAGGGCCTGATGACATAGATTTCATTGCTGAGTGATATTGCTTTGTAAGTAAATAGCACAACTTCTTTATCCATTTTTCACTTTCTGCGATGTTGAACTTGTACTGTAAACGAGGTTCTTGTAAACAGAGGCGTCCCAAACTTTGGGGTGGCTGTGTCTTTTTGATTTTAATTTCCCTAAGCTATAGGACCATAAGTGGCAGTGCCCTAGGCTCTGTTGCTTTGTTTTTTAGATGTTTCAGGAAACACCATACACTTCTCCCAAGTGTCTGTTGGCAATTTACATCCCACCCATCAGCATAACAAGGCTCCCAGTTCTCCATGGCCTGTCCTGCCTTTCTGGATTTTACACTTTTTTCAGATGGCCCTTTTGACCGGGGGGAAGTGAGACTTCATTGTAGTGCAGATTTCCTTTGCAAGCTTGCTTGGTTGGCCAAAAAGGGCGTATGCGTTTTTTCCTGAATATATTCAGGAAAAAACGCATACGCCCTTTTTGGCCAAGTGCATCATTGTGGACGTTCTGCCTCTTTTCCTATGCTTTCAATGCAATTCCAGTCTACCTCCTGAAATCGGTTTCCTGCAATTCTGCCCCGCTTTCAAGTCCTCTTGGCAGCCTTACTTCAGTCTATTTTTGGACGATAGCTGTCATTTATAACTCTGCAGGTTTGTGAATTACAGTGCCCCTGAGCTCCTTTCTTCAACTCGCTTTCTTGTGACCTGGCCGCAACACCGCAGGATGGCTTCAGGCCCTAATCTGTTTCCGGCACGGCACGCTGAGCCTTTGGTTAATTCCTCTTCCTGGTGGGAAATGAGAGTTAAATTTGCCCGTCCAGACACCTCCAGCTAGCCTCTCATTGGTTCTCACTATTCCTGTTCATCTTCCGCAGAAATTGCAAACTGGGCCAAACAGGAGGTTAAAGGGACTGACTCTCCAAGTGGGGAGAGTGTTAGTAAAGCGTCTGGAATGTTGCACCCGAGTACCAGGGGAGGAAAACTGAGACATATTTGAACATGTCTCCCGATCACATGGTTGATCATACTCTAGGTTCCACATGCATGTTTTAGCTGAAGGAAGAATACCTTAAACCTGGGTAGTTGAAACCCGGGGAATGGGTACCATGCAATATGACTTCAAAGGGTCTTCATTTGCTCACCGAACCTCTCCAATCCTATCACTGCTGCGTTTATGCCCCTGTACACATGCTTGATTCTCTTTCGGAGACATAGCAATCCATAGGTTTTAAGATACTTACAAGTCAGGTACATTCTTAGGCGTTTAATATGCGGTGTTGAGTCCATTTCGTTGAGCAAGGAGTAGCTCTTGTCTATTCCATATTTGGCTTAAGGAACTTTATCTGTGCTCATTTCAATCTCTGGTTTTATGCAGCACCCCAACTCACCTTTACCCTTAAGCAAGCATAAGTTGTTTTTCTAAATTTGAGACCCTGTTCTGTTCTGTAATTCAGTTCCTGTGTAGCCAAGTTTCCATTCCGTGTATTACTGATATCTTATGATGTTTCTTTTTCTGTGTGACTTATTTCAGTTAGAATCATCATACCTGAATCCACTCATTGTGCTGCTAAGGGCCTGATGACATAGATTTCATTGCTGAGTGATATTGCTTTGTAAGTGAATACCACAACTTCTTTATCCATTTTTCACTTTCTGCGATGTTGAACTTGTACTGTAAACGAGGTTCTTGTAAACAGAGCCGTTCCAAACTTTGGGGTGGCTGTGTCTTTTTGAATTTAATTTCCCTAAGCTATAGGACCATAAGTGGAAGTGCCCTAGGCTCTGTTGCTTTGTTTTTTAGATGTTTCAGGAAACACCATACACTTCTCCCAAGTGTCTGTTGGCAATTTACATCCCGCCCATCAGCATAACAAGGCTCCCAGTTCTCAATGGCCTGTTGCCTTTCTGGATTTTACACTTTTTTCAGATGGCCCTTTTGACCGGGGGGAAGTGAGACTTCATTGTAGTGCAGATGTCCTTTGCAAGCTTGCTTGGTTGGCCAAGTAGGGCGTATACGTTTTTTCCTGAATATATTCAGGAAAAACCGCATACGCCCTTTTTGGCCAAGTGCATCATTGTGGACGTTCTGCCTCTTTTCCTATGCTTTCAATGCAATTCCAGTCTACCTCCTGAAATCGGTTTCCTGCAATTCTGCCCCGCTTTCAAGTCCTCTTGGCAGCCTTACTTCCGTCTATTTTTGGACGATAGCTGTCATTTATAACTCTGCAGGTTTGTGAATTACAGTGCCCCTGAGCTCCTTTCTTCAACTCGATTTCTTGTGACCTGGCCGCAACACCGCAGGATGGCTTCAGGCCCTAATCTGGTTCCGGCACGGCACGCTGAGCCTTTGTTTATTTCCTCTTCCTGGTGGGAAATGAGAGTTAAATTTGCCCGTCCAGACACCTTCAGCTAGCCTCTCATTGGTTCTCGCTATTCCTGTTCATCTTCCGCAGAAATTGCAAACTGGGCCAAACAGGAGGTTAAAGGCGCTGACTCTCCAAGTGGGGAGAGTGTTAGTAAAGCGTCTGGAATGTTGCACCCGAGTACCAGGGGAGGAAAACTGAGACATATTTGAACACGTCTCCCGTTCACATGGTTGATCATACTTGGGTTCCACATGCATGTTTTAGCTGAAGGAAGAATACCTTAAACCTGGAGAGTTGAGACCCGTGTAATGGGTACCATGCAATATGACTTCAAAGGGTCTTCATTTGCTCACCGAACCTCTCCAATCCTATCACTGCTGCGTTTATGCCCCTGTACACATGCTTGATTCTCTTTCGGAGACATAGCAATCCATAGGTTTTACGATACTTACTAGTCAGGTACATTCTTAGGCGTTTAATATGCGGTGTTGAGTCCATTTCGTTGAGCAAGGAGTAGCTCTGGTCTATTCCATATTTGACTTAAGGAACTTTATCTGTGCTCATTTCAATCTCTGGTTTTATGCAGCACCCCAACTCACCTTTACCCTTAAGCAAGCATAAGTTGGTTTTCTAAATTTGAGACCCTGTTCTGTTCTGTAATTCAGTTCCTGTGTAGCCAAGTTTACATTCCGTGTATTACTGATATCTTATGATGTTTCTTTTTCTGTGTGACTTATTTCAGTTAGAGTCATCATACCTGAATCCACTCATTGTGATGCTAAGGGCCTGATGACATAGATTTCATTGCTGAGTGATATTGCTTTGTAAGTAAATACCACAACTTCTTTATCCATTTTTCACTTTCTGCGATGTTGAACTTGTACTGTAATCGAGGTTCTTGTAAACAGACGCGTCCCAAACTTTGGGGTGGCTGTGTCTTTTTGATTTTAATTTCCCTAAGCTATAGGACCATAAGTGGCAGTGCCCTAGGCTCTGTTGCTTTGTTTTTTAGATGTTTCAGGAAACACCATACACTTCTCCCGAGTGTCTGTTGGCAATTTACATCCCGCCCATCAGCATAACAAGGCTCCCAGTTCTCCATGGCCTGTCCTGCCTTTCTGGATTTTACACTTTTTTCAGATGGCCCTTTTGACCGGGGGGAAGTGAGACTTCATTGTAGTGCAGATTTCCTTTGCAAGCTTGCTTGGTTGGCCAAAAAGGGCGTATGCGTTTTTTCCTGAATATATTCAGGAAAAAACGCATACGCCCTTTTTGGCCAAGTGCATCATTGTGGACGTTCTGCCTCTTTTCCTATGCTTTCAATGCAATTCCAGTCTACCTCCTGAAATCGGTTTCCTGCAATTCTGCCCCGCTTTCAAGTCCTCTTGGCAGCCTTACTTCAGTCTATTTTTGGACGATAGCTGTCATTTATAACTCTGCAGGTTTGTGAATTACAGTGCCCCTGAGCTCCTTTCTTCAACTCGCTTTCTTGTGACCTGGCCGCAACACCGCAGGATGGCTTCAGGCCCTAATCTGGTTCCGGGCCGGCACGCTGAGCCTTTGGTTAATTCCTCTTCCTGGTGGGAAATGAGAGTTAAATTTGCCCGTCCAGACACCTCCAGCTAGCCTCTCATTGGTTCTCGCTATTCCTGTTCATCTTCCGCAGAAATTGCAAACTGGGCCAAACAGGAGGTTAAAGGGACTGACTCTCCAAGTGGGGAGAGTGTTAGTAAAGCGTGTGGAATGTTGCACCCGAGTACCAGGGGAGGAAAACTGAGACATATTTGAACATGTCTCCCGATCACATGGTTGATCATACTCTAGGTTCCACATGCATGTTTTAGCTGAAGGAAGAATACCTTAAACCTGGAGAGTTGAAACCCGTGGAATGGGTACCATGCAATATGACTTCAAAGGGTCTTCATTTGCTCACCGAACCTCTCCAATCCTATCACTCCTGCGTTTATGCCCCTGTACACATGCTTGATTCTCTTTCGGAGACATAGCAATCCATAGGTTTTAAGATACTTACAAGTCAGGTACATTCTTAGGCGTTTAATATGCGGTGTTGAGTCCATTTCGTTGAGCAAGGAGTAGCTCTTGTCTATTCCATATTTGGCTTAAGGAACTTTATCTGTGCTCATTTCAATCTCTGGTTTTATGCAGCACCCCAACTCACCTTTACCCTTAAGCAAGAATAAGTTTGTTTTCTAAATTTGAGACCCTGTTCTGTTCTGTAATTCAGTTCCTGTGTAGCCAAGTTTACATTCCGTGTATTACTGATATCTTATGATGTTTCTTTTTCTGTGTGACTTATTTCAGTTAGAATCATCATACCTGAATCCACTCATTGTGCTGCTAAGGGCCTGATGACATAGATATCATTGCTGAGTGATATTTCTTTGTAAGTGAATACCACAACTTCTTTATCCATTTTTCACTTTCTGCGATGTTGAACTTGTACTGTAAACGAGGTTCTTGTAAACAGAGGCGTCCCAAACTTAGGGGTGGCTGTGTCTTTTTCATTTTAATTTCCCTAAGCTATAGGACCATAAGTGGAAGTGCCCTAGGCTCTGTTGCTTTGTTTTTTAGATGTTTCAGGAAACACCATACACTTCTCCCAAGTGTCTGTTGGCAATTTACATCCCGCCCATCAGCATAACAAGGCTCCCAGTTCTCAATGGCCTGTTGCCTTTCTGGATTTTACACTTTTTTCAGATGGCCCTTTTGACCGGGGGGAAGTGAGACTTCATTGTAGTGCAGATTTCCTTTGCAAACTTGCTTGGTTGGCCAAAAAGGGCGTATGCGTTTTTTCCTGAATATATTCAGGAAAAAACGCATACGCCCTTTTTGGCCAAGTGCATCATTGTGGACGTTCTGCCTCTTTTCCTATGCTTTCAATGCAATTCCAGTCTACCTTCTGAAATTGGTTTCCTGCAATTCTGCCCCGCTTTCAAGTCCTCTTGGCAGCCTTACTTCCGTCTAATTTTGGACGATAGCTGTCATTTATAACTCTGCAGGTTTGTGAATTACAGTGCCCCTGAGCTCCTTTCTTCAACTCGCTTTCTTGTGACCTGGCCGTAACACCGCAGGATGGCTTCAGGCCCTAATCTGGTTCCGGCACGGCACGCTGAGCCTTTGGTTATTTCCTCTTCCTGGTGGGAAATGAGAGTTAAATTTGCCCGTCCAGACACCTTCAGCTAGCCTCTCATTGGTTCTCGCTATTCCTGTTCATCTTCCGCAGAAATTGCAAACTGGGCCAAACAGGAGGTTAAAGGCGCTGACTCTCCAAGTGGGGAGAGTGTTAGTAAAGCGTCTGGAATGTTGCACCCGAGTACCAGGGGAGGAAAACTGAGACATATTTGAACACGTCTCCCGTTCACATGGTTGATCATACTTGGGTTCCACATGCATGTTTTAGCTGAAGAAAGAATACCTTAAACCTGGAGAGTTGAGACCTGTGTAATGGGTACCATGCAATATGACTTCAAAGGGTCTTCATTTGCTCACCGAACCTCTCCAATCCTATCACTGCTGCGTTTATGCCCCTGTACACATGCTTGATTCTCTTTCGGAGACATAGCAATCCATAGGTTTTACGATACTTACTAGTCAGGTACATTCTTAGGCGTTTAATATGCGGTGTTGAGTCCATTTCGTTGAGCAAGGAGTAGCTCTTGTCTATTCCATATTTGACTTAAGGAACTTTATCTGTGCTCATTTCAATCTCTGGTTTTATGCAGCACCCCAACTCACCTTTACCCTTAAGCAAGCATAAGTTGTTTTTCTAAATTTGAGACCCTGTTCTGTTCTGTAATTCAGTTCCTGTGTAGCCAAGTTTACATTCCGTGTATTACTGATATCTTATGATGTTTCTTTTTCTGTGTGACTTATTTCAGTTAGAATCATCATACCTGAATCCACTCATTGTGATGCTAAGGGCCTGATGACATAGATTTCATTGCTGAGTGATATTGCTTTGTAAGTAAATAGCACAACTTCTTTATCCATTTTTCACTTTCTGCGATGTTGAACTTGTACTGTAAACGAGGTTCTTGTAAACAGAGGCGTCCCAAACTTTGGGGTGGCTGTGTCTTTTTGATTTTAATTTCCCTAAGCTATAGGACCATAAGTGGCAGTGCCCTAGGCTCTGTTGCTTTGTTTTTTAGATGTTTCAGGAAACACCATACACTTCTCCCAAGTGTCTGTTGGCAATTTACATCCCACCCATCAGCATAACAAGGCTCCCAGTTCTCCATGGCCTGTCCTGCCTTTCTGGATTTTACACTTTTTTCAGATGGCCCTTTTGACCGGGGGGAAGTGAGACTTCATTGTAGTGCAGATTTCCTTTGCAAGCTTGCTTGGTTGGCCAAAAAGGGCGTATGCGTTTTTTCCTGAATATATTCAGGAAAAAACGCATACGCCCTTTTTGGCCAAGTGCATCATTGTGGACGTTCTGCCTCTTTTCCTATGCTTTCAATGCAATTCCAGTCTACCTCCTGAAATCGGTTTCCTGCAATTCTGCCCCGCTTTCAAGTCCTCTTGGCAGCCTTACTTCAGTCTATTTTTGGACGATAGCTGTCATTTATAACTCTGCAGGTTTGTGAATTACAGTGCCCCTGAGCTCCTTTCTTCAACTCGCTTTCTTGTGACCTGGCCGCAACACCGCAGGATGGCTTCAGGCCCTAATCTGTTTCCGGCACGGCACGCTGAGCCTTTGGTTAATTCCTCTTCCTGGTGGGAAATGAGAGTTAAATTTGCCCGTCCAGACACCTCCAGCTAGCCTCTCATTGGTTCTCACTATTCCTGTTCATCTTCCGCAGAAATTGCAAACTGGGCCAAACAGGAGGTTAAAGGGACTGACTCTCCAAGTGGGGAGAGTGTTAGTAAAGCGTCTGGAATGTTGCACCCGAGTACCAGGGGAGGAAAACTGAGACATATTTGAACATGTCTCCCGATCACATGGTTGATCATACTCTAGGTTCCACATGCATGTTTTAGCTGAAGGAAGAATACCTTAAACCTGGGTAGTTGAAACCCGTGGAATGGGTACCATGCAATATGACTTCAAAGGGTCTTCATTTGCTCACCGAACCTCTCCAATCCTATCACTGCTGCGTTTATGCCCCTGTACACATGCTTGATTCTCTTTCGGAGACATAGCAATCCATAGGTTTTAAGATACTTACAAGTCAGGTACATTCTTAGGCGTTTAATATGCGGTGTTGAGTCCATTTCGTTGAGCAAGGAGTAGCTCTTGTCTATTCCATATTTGGCTTAAGGAACTTTATCTGTGCTCATTTCAATCTCTGGTTTTATGCAGCACCCCAACTCACCTTTACCCTTAAGCAAGCATAAGTTGTTTTTCTAAATTTGAGACCCTGTTCTGTTCTGTAATTCAGTTCCTGTGTAGCCAAGTTTCCATTCCGTGTATTAGTGATATCTTATGATGTTTCTTTTTCTGTGTGACTTATTTCAGTTAGAATCATCATACCTGAATCCACTCATTGTGCTGCTAAGGGCCTGATGACATAGATTTCATTGCTGAGTGATATTGCTTTGTAAGTGAATACCACAACTTCTTTATCCATTTTTCACTTTCTGCGATGTTGAACTTGTACTGTAAACGAGGTTCTTGTAAACAGAGCCGTTCCAAACTTTGGGGTGGCTGTGTCTTTTTGATTTTAATTTCCCTAAGCTACAGGACCATAAGTGGAAGTGCCCTAGGCTCTGTTGCTTTGTTTTTTAGATGTTTCAGGAAACACCATACACTTCTCCCGAGTGTCTGTTGGCAATTTACATCCTGCCCATCAGCATAACAAGGCTCCCAGTTCTCCATGGCCTGTCCTGCCTTTCTGGATTTTACACTTTTTTCAGATGGCCCTTTTGACCGGGGGGAAGTGAGACTTCATTGTAGTGCAGATTTCCTTTGCAAGCTTGCTTGGTTGGCCAAAAAGGGCGTATGCGTTTTTTCCTGAATATATTCAGGAAAAAACGCATACGCCCTTTTTGGCCAAGTGCATCATTGTGGACGTTCTGCCTCTTTTCCTATGCTTTCAATGCAATTCCAGTCTACCTCCTGAAATCGGTTTCCTGCAATTCTGCCCCGCTTTCAAGTCCTCTTGGCAGCCTTACTTCAGTCTACTTTTGGACGATAGCTGTCATTTATAACTCTGCAGGTTTGTGAATTACAGTGCCCCTGAGCTCCTTTCTTCAACTCGCTTTCTTGTGACCTGGCCGCAACACCGCAGGATGGCTTCAGGCCCTAATCTGGTTCCGGCCCGGCCCGCTGAGCCTTTGGTTAATTCCTCTTCCTGGTGGGAAATGAGAGTTAAATTTGCCCGTCCAGACACCTCCAGCTAGCCTCTCATTGGTTCTCGCTATTCCTGTTCATCTTCCGCAGAAATTGCAAACTGGGCCAAACAGGAGGTTAAAGGGACTGACTCTCCAAGTGGGGAGAGTGTTAGTAAAGCGTCTGGAATGTTGCACCCGAGTACCAGGGGAGGAAAACTGAGACATATTTGAACATGTCTCCCAATCACATGGTTGATCATACTCTAGGTTCCACATGCATGTTTTAGCTGAAGGAAGAATACCTTAAACCTGGGTAGTTGAAACCCGTGGAATGGGTACCATGCAATATGACTTCAAAGGGTCTTCATTTGCTCACCGAACCTCTCCAATCCTATCACTGCTGCGTTTATGCCCCTGTACACATGCTTGATTCTCTTTCGGAGACATAGCAATCCATAGGTTTTAAGATACTTACAAGTCAGGTACATTCTTAGGCGTTTAATATGCGGTGTTGAGTCCATTTCGTTGAGCAAGGAGTAGCTCTTGTCTATTCCATATTTGGCTTAAGGAACTTTATCTGTGCTCATTTCAATCTCTGGTTTTATGCAGCACCCCAACTCACCTTTACCCTTAAGCAAGCATAAGTTGTTTTTCTAAATTTGAGACCCTGTTCTGTTCTGTAATTCAGTTCCTGTGTAGCCAAGTTTCCATTCCGTGTATTACTGATATCTTATGATGTTTCTTTTTCTGTGTGACTTATTTCAGTTAGAATCATCATACCTGAATCCACTCATTGTGCTGCTAAGGGCCTGATGACATAGATTTCATTGCTGAGTGATATTGCTTTGTAAGTGAATACCACAACTTCTTTATCCATTTTTCACTTTCTGCGATGTTGAACTTGTACTGTAAATGAGGTTCTTGTAAACAGAGCCGTTCCAAACTTTGGGGTGGCTGTGTCTTTTTTATTTTAATTTCCCTAAGCTATAGGACCATAAGTGGAAGTGCCCTAGGCTCTGTTGCTTTGTTTTTTAGATGTTTCAGGAAACACCATACACTTCTCCCAAGTGTCTGTTGGCAATTTACATCCCGCCCATTAGCATAACAAGGCTCCCAGTTCTCAATGGCCTGTTGCCTTTCTGGATTTTACACTTTTTTCAGATGGCCCTTTTGACCGGGGGGAAGTGAGACTTCATTGTAGTGCAGATTTCCTTTGCAAGCTTGCTTGGTTGGCCAAAAAGGGCGTATGCGTTTTTTCCTGAATATATTCAGGAAAAAACGCATACGCCCTTTTTGGCCAAGTGCATCATTGTGGACGTTCTGCCTCTTTTCCTATGCTTTCAATGCAATTCCAGTCTACCTTCTGAAATCCGTTTCCTGCAATTCTGCCCCGCTTTCAAGTCCTCTTGGCAGCCTTCCTTCAGTCTATTTTTGGACGATAGCTGTCATTTATAACTCTGCAGGTTTGTGAATTACAGTGCCCCTGAGCTCCTTTCTTCAACTCGATTTCTTGTGACCTGGCCGCAACACCGCAGGATGGCTTCAGGCCCTAATCTGGTTCCGGCACGGCACGCTGAGCCTTTGGTTATTTCCTCTTCCTGGTGGGAAATGAGAGTTAAATTTGCCTGTCCAGACACCTTCAGCTAGCCTCTCATTGGTTCTCGCTATTCCTGTTCATCTTCCGCAGAAATTGCAAACTGGGCCAAACAGGAGGTTAAAGGCGCTGACTCTCCAAGTGGGGAGAGTGTTAGTAAAGCGTCTGGAATGTTGCACCCGAGTACCAGGGGAGGAAAACTGAGACATATTTCAACACGTCTCCCGTTCACATGGTTGATCATACTTGGGTTCCACATGCATGTTTTAGCTGAAGGAAGAATACCTTAAACCTGGAGAGTTGAGACCCGTGTAATGGGTACCATGCAATATGACTTCAAAGGGTCTTCATTTGCTCACCGAACCTCTCCAATCCTATCACTGCTGCGTTTATGCCCCTGTACACATGCTTGATTCTCTTTCGGAGACATAGCAATCCATAGGTTTTACGATACTTACTAGTCAGGTACATTCTTAGGCGTTTAATATGCGGTGTTGAGTCCATTTCGTTGAGCAAGGAGTAGCTCTTGTCTATTCCATATTTGACTTAAGGAACTTTATCTGTGCTCATTTCAATCTCTGGTTTTATGCAGCACCCCAACTCACCTTTACCCTTAAGCAAGCATAAGTTGGTTTTCTAAATTTGAGACCCTGTTCTGTTCTGTAATTCAGTTCCTGTGTAGCCAAGTTTACATTCCGTGTATTACTGATATCTTATGATGTTTCTTTTTCTGTGTGACTTATTTCAGTTAGAATCATCATACCTGAATCCACTCATTGTGATGCTAAGGGCCTGATGACATAGATTTCATTGCTGAGTGATATTGCTTTGTAAGTAAATAGCACAACTTCTTTATCCATTTTTCACTTTCTGCGATGTTGAACTTGTACTGTAAACGAGGTTCTTGTAAACAGAGGCGTCCCAAACTTTGGGGTGGCTGTGTCTTTTTGATTTTAATTTCCCTAAGCTATAGGACCATAAGTGGCAGTGCCCTAGGCTCTGTTGCTTTGTTTTTTAGATGTTTCAGGAAACACCATACACTTCTCCCAAGTGTCTGTTGGCAATTTACATCCCACCCATCAGCATAACAAGGCTCCCAGTTCTCCATGGCCTGTCCTGCCTTTCTGGATTTTACACTTTTTTCTGATGGCCCTTTTGACCGGGGGGAAGTGAGACTTCATTGTAGTGCAGATTTCCTTTGCAAGCTTGCTTGGTTGGCCAAAAAGGGCGTATGCGTTTTTTCCTGAATATATTCAGGAAAAAACGCATACGCCCTTTTTGGCCAAGTGCATCATTGTGGACGTTCTGCCTCTTTTCCTATGCTTTCAATGCAATTCCAGTCTACCTCCTGAAATCGGTTTCCTGCAATTCTGCCCCGCTTTCAAGTCCTCTTGGCAGCCTTACTTCAGTCTATTTTTGGACGATAGCTGTCATTTATAACTCTGCAGGTTTGTGAATTACAGTGCCCCTGAGCTCCTTTCTTCAACTCGCTTTCTTGTGACCTGGCCGCAACACCGCAGGATGGCTTCAGGCCCTAATCTGGTTCCGGCACGGCACGCTGAGCCTTTGGTTAATTCCTCTTCCTGGTGGGAAATGAGAGTTAAATTTGCCCGTCCAGACACCTCCAGCTAGCCTCTCATTGGTTCTCACTATTCCTGTTCATCTTCCGCAGAAATTGCAAACTGGGCCAAACAGGAGGTTAAAGGGACTGACTCTCCAAGTGGGGAGAGTGTTAGTAAAGCGTCTGGAATGTTGCACCCGAGTACCAGGGGAGGAAAACTGAGACATATTTGAACATGTCTCCCGATCACATGGTTGATCATACTCTAGGTTCCACATGCATGTTTTAGCTGAAGGAAGAATACCTTAAACCTGGGTAGTTGAAACCCGTGGAATGGGTACCATGCAATATGACTTCAAAGGGTCTTCATTTGCTCACCGAACCTCTCCAATCCTATCACTGCTGCGTTTATGCCCCTGTACACATGCTTGATTCTCTTTCGGAGACATAGCAATCCATAGGTTTTAAGATACTTACAAGTCAGGTACATTCTTAGGCGTTTAATATGCGGTGTTGAGTCCATTTCGTTGAGCAAGGAGTAGCTCTTGTCTATTCCATATTTGGCTTAAGGAACTTTATCTGTGCTCATTTCAATCTCTGGTTTTATGCAGCACCCCAACTCACCTTTACCCTTAAGCAAGCATAAGTTGTTTTTCTAAATTTGAGACCCTGTTCTGTTCTGTAATTCAGTTCCTGTGTAGCCAAGTTTCCATTCCGTGTATTAGTGATATCTTATGATGTTTCTTTTTCTGTGTGACTTATTTCAGTTAGAATCATCATACCTGAATCCACTCATTGTGCTGCTAAGGGCCTGATGACATAGATTTCATTGCTGAGTGATATTGCTTTGTAAGTAAATACCACAACTTCTTTATCCATTTTTCACTTTCTGCGATGTTGAACTTGTACTGTAAACGAGGTTCTTGTAAACAGAGGCATCGCAAACTTTGGGGTGGCTGTGTCTTTTTGATTTTAATTTCCCTAAGCTATAGGACCATAAGTGGCAGTGCCCTAGGCTCTGTTGCTTTGTTTCTTAGATGTTTCAGGAAACACCATACACTTCTCCCAAGTGTCTGTTGGCAATTTACATCTCGCCCATCAGCATAACAAGGCTCCCAGTTCTCCATGGCCTGTCCTGCCTTTCTGGATTTTACACTTTTTTCAGATGGCCCTTTTGACCGGGGGGAAGTGAGACTTCATTGTAGTGCAGATTTCCTTTGCAAGCTTGCTTGGTTGGCCAAAAAGGGCGTATGCGTTTTTTCCTGAATATATTCAGGAAAAAATGCATACGCCCTTTTTGGCCAAGTGCATCATTGTGGACGTTCTGCCTCTTTTCCTATGCTTTCAATGTAATTCCAGTCTACCTCCTGAAATCGGTTTCCTGCAATTCTGCCCCGCTTTCAAGTCCTCTTGGCAGCCTTACTTCAGTCTATTTTTGGACGATAGCTGTCATTTATAACTCTGCAGGTTTGTGAATTACAGTGCCCCTGAGCTCCTTTCTTCAACTCGCTTTCTTGTGACCTGGCCGCAACACCGCAGGATGGCTTCAGGCCCTAATCTGGTTCCGGCACGGCACGCTGAGCCTTTGGTTAATTCCTCTTCCTGGTGGGAAATGAGAGTTAAATTTGCCCGTCCAGACACCTCCAGCTAGCCTCTCATTGGTTCTCGCTATTCCTGTTCATCTTCCGCAGAAATTGCAAACTGGGCCAAACAGGAGGTTAAAGGGACTGACTCTCCAAGTGGGGAGAGTGTTAGTAAAGCGTCTGGAATGTTGCACCCGAGTACCAGGGGAGGAAAACTGAGACATATTTGAACATGTCTCCCGATCACATGGTTGATCATACTCTAGGTTCCACATGCATGTTTTAGCTGAAGGAAGAATACCTTAAACCTGGAGAGTTGAGACCCGTGGAATGGGTACCATGCAATATGACTTCAAAGGGTCTTCATTTGCTCACCGAACCTCTCCAATCCTATCACTGCTGCGTTTATGCCCCTGTACACATGCTTGATTCTCTTTCGGAGACATAGCAATCCATAGGTTTTAAGATACTTACAAGTCAGGTACATTCTTAGGCGTTTAATATGCGGTGTTGAGTCCATTTCGTTGAGCAAGGAGTAGCTCTTGTCTATTCCATATTTGGCTTAAGGAACTTTATCTGTGCTCATTTCAATCTCTGGTTTTATGCAGCACCCCAACTCACCTTTACCCTTAAGCAAGCATAAGTTGGTTTTCTAAATTTGAGACCCTGTTCTGTTCTGTAATTCAGTTCCTGTGTAGCCAAGTTTCCATTCCGTGTATTACTGATATCTTATGATGTTTCTTTTTCTGTGTGACTTATTTCAGTTAGAATCATCATACCTGAATCCACTCATTGTGCTGCTAAGGGCCTGATGACATAGATTTCATTGCTGAGTGATATTGCTTTGTAAGTGAATACCACAACTTCTTTATCCATTTTTCACTTTCTGCGATGTTGAACTTGTACTGTAAACGAGGTTCTTGTAAACAGAGCCGTTCCAAACTTTGGGGTGGCTGTGTCTTTTTGATTTTAATTTCCCTAAGCTATAGGACCATAAGTGGAAGTGCCCTAGGCTCTGTTGCTTTGTTTTTTAGATGTTTCAGGAAACACCATACACTTCTCCCAAGTGTCTGTTGGCAATTTACATCCCGCCCATCAGCATAACAAGGCTCCCAGTTCTCCATGGCCTGTCCTGCCTTTCTGGATTTTACACTTTTTTCAGATGGCCCTTTTGACCGGGGGGAAGTGAGACTTCATTGTAGTGCAGATTTCCTTTGCAAGCTTGCTTGGTTGGCCAAAAAGGGCGTATGCGTTTTTTCCTGAATATATTCAGGAAAAAACGCATACGCCCTTTTTGGCCAAGTGCATCATTGTGGACGTTCTGCCTCTTTTCCTATGCTTTCAATGCAATTCCAGTCTACCTCCTGAAATCGGTTTCCTGCAATTCTGCCCCGCTTTCAAGTCCTCTTGGCAGCCTTACTTCAGTCTATTTTTGGACGATAGCTGTCATTTATAACTCTGCAGGTTTGTGAATTACAGTGCCCCTGAGCTCCTTTCTTCAACTCGCTTTCTTGTGACCTGGCCGCAACACCGCAGGATGGCTTCAGGCCCTAATCTGGTTCCGGCACGGCACGCTGAGCCTTTGGTTATTTCCTCTTCCTGGTGGGAAATGAGAGTTAAATTTGCCCGTCCAGACACCTTCAGCTAGCCTCTCATTGGTTCTCGCTATTCCTGTTCATCTTCCGCAGAAATTGCAAACTGGGCCAAACAGGAGGTTAAAGGCGCTGACTCTCCAAGTGGGGAGAGTGTTAGTAAAGCGTCTGGAATGTTGCACCCGAGTAACAGGGGAGGAAAACTGAGACATATTTGAACACGTCTCCCGTTCACATGGTTGATCATACTTGGGTTCCACATGCATGTTTTAGCTGAAGGAAGAATACCTTAAACCTGGAGAGTTGAGACCCGTGTAATGGGTACCATGCAATATGACTTCAAAGGGTCTTCATTTGCTCACCGAACCTCTCCAATCCTATCACTGCTGCGTTTATGCCCCTGTACACATGCTTGATTCTCTTTCGGAGACATAGCAATCCATAGGTTGTACGATACTTACTAGTCAGGTACATTCTTAGGCGTTTAATATGCGGTGTTGAGTCCATTTCGTTGAGCAAGGAGTAGCTCTTGTCTATTCCATATTTGACTTAAGGAACTTTATCTGTGCTCATTTCAATCTCTGGTTTTATGCAGCACCCCAACTCACCTTTACCCTTAAGCAAGCATAAGTTGGTTTTCTAAATTTGAGACCCTGTTCTGTTCTGTAATTCAGTTCCTGTGTAGCCAAGTTTCCATTCCGTGTATTACTGATATCTTATGATGTTTCTTTTTCTGTGTGACTTATTTCAGTTAGAATCATCATACCTGAATCCACTCATTGTGATGCTAAGGGCCTGATGACATAGATTTCATTGCTGAGTGATATTGCTTTGTAAGTAAATACCACAACTTCTTTATCCATTTTTCACTTTCTGCGATGTTGAACTTGTACTGTAAACGAGGTTCTTGTAAACAGAGGCGTCCCAAACTTTGGGGTGGCTGTGTCTTTTTGATTTTAATTTCCCTAAGCTATAGGACCATAAGTGGCAGTGCCCTAGGCTCTGTTGCTTTGTTTTTTAGATGTTTCAGGAAACACCATACACTTCTCCCGAGTGTCTGTTGGCAATTTACATCCCGCCCATCAGCATAACAAGGCTCCCAGTTCTCCATGGCCTGTCCTGCCTTTCTGGATTTTACACTTTTTTCAGATGGCCCTTTTGACCGGGGGGAAGTGAGACTTCATTGTAGTGCAGATTTCCTTTGCAAGCTTGCTTGGTTGGCCAAAAAGGGCGTATGCGTTTTTTCCTGAATATATTCAGGAAAAAACGCATACGCCCTTTTTGGCCAAGTGCATCATTGTGGACGTTCTGCCTCTTTTCCTATGCTTTCAATGCAATTCCAGTCTACCTCCTGAAATCGGTTTCCTGCAATTCTGCCCCGCTTTCAAGTCCTCTTGGCAGCCTTACTTCAGTCTAGTTTTGGACGATAGCTGTCATTTATAACTCTGCAGGTTTGTGAATTACAGTGCCCCTGAGCTCCTTTCTTCAACTCGCTTTCTTGTGACCTGGCCGCAACTCCGCAGGATGGCTTCAGGCCCTAATCTGGTTCCGGCCCGGCACGCTGAGCCTTTGGTTAATTCCTCTTCCTGGTGGGAAATGAGAGTTAAATTTGCCCGTCCAGACACCTCCAGCTAGCCTCTCATTGGTTCTCACTATTCCTGTTCATCTTCCGCAGAAATTGCAAACTGGGCCAAACAGGAGGTTAAAGGGACTGACTCTCCAAGTGGGGAGAGTGTTAGTAAAGCGTCTGGAATGTTGCACCCGAGTACCAGGGGAGGAAAACTGAGACATATTTGAACATGTCTCCCGATCACATGGTTGATCATACTCTAGGTTCCACATGCATGTTTTAGCTGAAGGAAGAATACCTTAAACCTAGGTAGTTGAAACCCGTGGAATGGGTACCATGCAATATGACTTAAAAGGGTCTTCATTTGCTCACCGAACCTCTCCAATCCTATCACTGCTGCGTTTATGCCCCTGTACACATGCTTGATTCTCTTTCGGAGACATAGCAATCCATAGGTTTTAAGATACTTACAAGTCAGGTACATTCTTAGGCGTTTAATATGCGGTGTTGAGTCCATTTCGTTGAGCAAGGAGTAGCTCTTGTCTATTCCATATTTGGCTTAAGGAACTTTATCTGTGCTCATTTCAATCTCTGGTTTTATGCAGCACCCCAACTCACCTTTACCCTTAAGCAAGCATAAGTTGTTTTTCTAAATTTGAGACCCTGTTCTGTTCTGTAATTCAGTTCCTGTGTAGCCAAGTTTCCATTCCGTGTATTAGTGATATCTTATGATGTTTCTTTTTCTGTGTGACTTATTTCAGTTAGAATCATCATACCTGAATCCACTCATTGTGCTGCTAAGGGCCTGATGACATAGATTTCATTGCTGAGTGATATTGCTTTGTAAGTGAATACCACAACTTCTTTATCCATTTTTCACTTTCTGCGATGTTGAACTTGTACTGTAAACGAGGTTCTTGTAAACAGAGGCGTCCCAAACTTTGGGGTGGCTGTGTCTTTTTGATTTTAATTTCCCTAAGCTATAGGACCATAAGTGGCAGTGCCCTAGGCTCTGTTGCTTTGTTTTTTAGATGTTTCAGGAAACACCATACACTTCTCCCGAGTGTCTGTTGGCAATTTACATCCCGCCCATCAGCATAACAAGGCTCCCAGTTCTCCATGGCCTGTCCTGCCTTTCTGGATTTTACACTTTTTTCAGATGGCCCTTTTGACCGGGGGGAAGTGAGACTTCATTGTAGTGCAGATTTCCTTTGCAAGCTTGCTTGGTTGGCCAAAAAGGGCGTATGCGTTTTTTCCTGAATATATTCAGGAAAAAACGCATACGCCCTTTTTGGCCAAGTGCATCATTGTGGACGTTCTGCCTCTTTTCCTATGCTTTCAATGCAATTCCAGTCTACCTCCTGAAATCGGTTTCCTGCAATTCTGCCCCGCTTTCAAGTCCTCTTGGCAGCCTTACTTCAGTCTATTTTTGGACGATAGCTGTCATTTATAACTCTGCAGGTTTGTGAATTACAGTGCCCCTGAGCTCCTTTCTTCAACTCGCTTTCTTGTGACCTGGCCGCAACTCCGCAGGATGGATTCAGGCCCTAATCTGGTTCCGGCCCGGCACGCTGAGCCTTTGGTTAATTCCTCTTCCTGGTGGGAAATGAGAGTTAAATTTGCCCGTCCAGACACCTCCAGCTAGCCTCTCATTGGTTCTCGCTATTCCTGTTCATCTTCCGCAGAAATTGCAAACTGGGCCAAACAGGAGGTTAAAGGGACTGACTCTCCAAGTGGGGAGAGTGTTAGTAAAGCGTCTGGAATGTTGCACCCGAGTACCAGGGGAGGAAAGCTGAGACATATTTGAACATGTCTCCCGATCACATGGTTGATCATACTCTAGGTTCCACATGCATGTTTTAGCTGAAGGAAGAATACCTTAAACCTAGGTAGTTGAAACCCGTGGAATGGGTACCATGCAATATGACTTCAAAGGGTCTTCATTTGCTCACCGAACCTCTCCAATCCTATCACTGCTGCGTTTATGCCCCTGTACACATGCTTGATTCTCTTTCAGAGACATAGCAATCCATAGGTTTTAAGATACTTACAAGTCAGGTACATTCTTAGGCGTTTAATATGCGGTGTTGAGTCCATTTCGTTGAGCAAGGAGTAGCTCTTGTCTATTCCATATTTGGCTTAAGGAACTTTATCTGTGCTCATTTCAATCTCTGGTTTTATGCAGCACCCCAACTCACCTTTACCCTTAAGCAAGAATAAGTTGGTTTTCTAAATTTGAGACCCTGTTCTGTTCTGTAATTCAGTTCCTGTGTAGCCAAGTTTCCATTCCGTGTATTACTGATATCTTATGATGTTTCTTTTTCTGTGTGACTTATTTCAGTTAGAATCATCATACCTGAATCCACTCATTGTGCTGCTAAGGGCCTGATGACACAGATTTCATTGCTGAGTGATATTGCTTTGTAAGTAAATACCACAACTTCTTTATCCATTTTTCACTTTCTGCGATGTTGAACTTGTACTGTAAACGAGGTTCTTGTAAACAGAGCCGTTCCAAACTTTGGGGTGGCTGTGTCTTTTTGATTTTAATTTCCCTAAGCTATAGGACCATAAGTGGAAGTGCCCTAGGTTCTGTTGCTTTGTTTTTTAGATGTTTCAGGAAACACCATACACTTCTCCCGAGTGGTTGTTGGCAATTTACATCCCGCCCATCAGCATAACAAGGCTCCCAGTTCTCCATGGCCTGTCCTGCCTTTCTGGATTTTACACTTTTTTCAGATGGCCCTTTTGACCGGGGGGAAGTGAGACTTCATTGTAGTGCAGATTTCCTTTGCAAGCTTGCTTGGTTGGCCAAAAAGGGCGTATGCGTTTTTTCCTGAATATATTCAGGAAAAAACGCATACGCCCTTTTTGGCCAAGTGCATCATTGTGGACGTTCTGCCTCTTTTCCTATGCTTTCAATGCAATTCCAGTCTACCTCCTGAAATCGGTTTCCTGCAATTCTGCCCCACTTTCAAGTCCTCTTGGCAGCCTTACTTCAGTCTATTTTTGGACGATAGCTGTCATTTATAACTCTGCAGGTTTGTGAATTACAGTGCCCCTGAGCTCCTTTCTTCAACTCGCTTTCTTGTGACCTGGCCGCAACACCGCAGGATGGCTTCAGGCCCTAATCTGGTTCCGGCACGGCACGCTGAGCCTTTGGTTATTTCCTCTTCCTGGTGGGAAATGAGAGTTAAATTTGCCCGTCCAGACACCTTCAGCTAGCCTCTCATTGGTTCTCGCTATTCCTGTTCATCTTCCGCAGAAATTGCAAACTGGGCCAAACAGGAGGTTAAAGGCGCTGACTCTCCAAGTGGGGAGAGTGTTAGTAAAGCGTCTGGAATGTTGCACCCGAGTACCAGGGGAGGAAAACTGAGACATATTTGAACACGTCTCCCGTTCACATGGTTGATCATACTCTAGGTTCCACATGCATGTTTTAGCTGAAGGAAGAATACCTTAAACCTGGAGAGTTGAGACCCGTGTAATGGGTACCATGCAATATGACTTCAAAGGGTCTTCATTTGCTCACCGAACCTCTCCAATCCTATCACTGCTGCGTTTATGCCCCTGTACACATGCTTGATTCTCTTTCGGAGACATAGCAATCCATAGGTTTTACGATACTTACTAGTCAGGTACATTCTTAGGCGTTTAATATGCGGTGTTGAGTCCATTTCATTGAGCAAGGAGTAGCTCTTGTCTATTCCATATTTGACTTAAAGAACTTTATCTGTGCTCATTTCAATCTCTGGTTTTATGCAGCACCCCAACTCACCTTTACCCTTAAGCAAGCATAAGTTGGTTTTCTAAATTTGAGACCCTGTTCTGTTCTGTAATTCAGTTCCTGTGTAACCAAGTTTACATTCCGTGTATTACTGATATCTTATGATGTTTCTTTTTCTGTGTGACTTATTTCAGTTAGAATCATCAAACCTGAATCCACTCATTGTGATGCTAAGGGCCTGATGACATAGATTTCATTGCTGAGTGATATTGCTTTGTAAGTAAATACCACAACTTCTTTATCCATTTTTCACTTTCTGCGATGTTGAACTTGTACTGTAAACGAGGTTCTTGTAAACAGAGGCGTCCCAAACTTTGGGGTGGCTGTGTCTTTTTGATTTTAATTTCCCTAAGCTATAGGACCATAAGTGGCAGTGCCCTAGGCTCTGTTGCTTTGTTTCTTAGATGTTTCAGGAAACACCATACACTTCTCCCGAGTGGTTGTTGGCAATTTACATCCCGCCCATCAGCATAACAAGGCTCCCAGTTCTCCATGGCCTGTCCTGCCTTTCTGGATTTTACACTTTTTTCAGATGGCCCTTTTGACCGGGGGGAAGTGAGACTTCATTGTAGTGCAGATTTCCTTTGCAAGCTTGCTTGGTTGGCCAAAAAGGGCGTATGCGTTTTTTCCTGAATATATTCAGGAAAAAACGCATACGCCCTTTTTGGCCAAGTGCATCATTGTGGACGTTCTGCCTCTTTTCCTATGCTTTCAATGCAATTCCAGTCTACCTCCTGAAATCGGTTTCCTGCAATTCTGCCCCGCTTTCAAGTCCTCTTGGCAGCCTTACTTCAGTCTAGTTTTGGACGATAGCTGTCATTTATAACTCTGCAGGTTTGTGAATTACAGTGCCCCTGAGCTCCTTTCTTCAACTCGCTTTCTTGTGACCTGGCCGCAACACCGCAGGATGGCTTCAGGCCCTAATCTGGTTCCGGCCCGGCCCGCTGAGCCTTTTGTTAATTCCTCTTCCTGGTGGGAAATGAGAGTTAAATTTGCCCGTCCAGACACCTCCAGCTAGCCTCTCATTAGTTCTCGCTATTCCTGTTCATCTTCCGCAGAAATTGCAAACTGGGCCAAACAGGAGGTTAAAGGGACTGACTCTCCAAGTGGGGAGAGTGTTAGTAAAGCGTCTGGAATGTTGCACCCGAGTACCAGGGGAGGAAAACTGAGACATATTTGAACATGTCTCCCGATCACATGGTTGATCATACTCTAGGTTCCACATGCATGTTTTAGCTGAAGGAAGAATACCTTAAACCTAGGTAGTTGAAACCCGTGGAATGGGTACCATGCAATATGACTTCAAAGGGTCTTCATTTGCTCACCGAACCTCTCCAATCCTATCACTGCTGCGTTTATGCCCCTGTACACATGCTTGATTCTCTTTCGGAGACATAGCAATCCATAGGTTTTAAGATACTTACTAGTCAGGTACATTCTTAGGCGTTTAATATGCGGTGTTGAGTCCATTTCGTTGAGCAAGGAGTAGCTCTTGTCTATTCCATATTTGGCTTAAGGAACTTTATCTGTGCTCATTTCAATCTCTGGTTTTATGCAGCACCCCAACTCACCTTTACCCTTAAGCAAGCATAAGTTGTTTTTCTAAATTTGAGACCCTGTTCTGTTCTGTAATTCAGTTCCTGTGTAGCCAAGTTTCCATTCCGTGTATTACTGATATCTTATGATGTTTCTGTTTCTGTGTGACTTATTTCAGTTAGAATCATCATACCTGAATCCACTCATTGTGCTGCTAAGGGCCTGATGACATAGATTTCATTGCTGAGTGATATTGCTTTGTAAGTGAATACCACAACTTCTTTATCCATTTTTCACTTTCTGCGATGTTGAACTTGTACTGTAAACGAGGTTCTTGTAAACAGAGCCGTTCCAAACTTTGGGGTGGCTGTGTCTTTTTGATTTTAATTTCCCTAAGGTATAGGACCATAAGTGGAAGTGCCCTAGGCTCTGTTGCTTTGTTTTTTAGATGTTTCAGGAAACACCATACACTTCTCCCAAGTGTCTGTTGGCAATTTACATCCCGCCCATCAGCATAACAAGGCTCCCAGTTCTCAATGGCCTGTTGCCTTTCTGGATTTTACACTTTTTTCAGATGGCCCTTTTGACCGGGGGGATGTGAGACTTCATTGTAGTGCAGATTTCCTTTGCAAACTTGCTTGGTTGGCCAAAAAGGGCGTATGCGTTTTTTCCTGAATATATTCAGGAAAAAACGCATACGCCCTTTTTGGCCAAGTGCATCATTGTGGACGTTCTGCCTCTTTTCCTATGCTTTCAATGCAATTCCAGTCTACCTTCTGAAATCGGTTTCCTGCAATTCTGCCCCGCTTTCAAGTCCTCTTGGCAGCCTTCCCTCAGTCTATTTTTGGACGATAGCTGTCATTTATAACTCTGCAGGTTTGTGAATTACAGTGCCCCTGAGCTCCTTTCTTCAACTCGCTTTCTTGTGACCTGGCCGCAACACCGCAGGATGGCTTCAGGCCCTAATCTGGTTCCGGCACGGCACGCTGAGCCTTTGGTTATTTCCTCTTCCTGGTGGGAAATGAGAGTTAAATTTGCCCGTCCAGACACCTTCAGCTAGCCTCTCATTGGTTCTCGCTATTCCTGTTCATCTTCCGCAGAAATTGCAAACTGGGCCAAACAGGAGGTTAAAGGCGCTGACTCTCCAAGTGGGGAGAGTGTTAGTAAAGCGTCTGGAATGTTGCACCCGAGTAACAGGGGAGGAAAACTGAGACATATTTGAACACGTCTCCCGTTCACATGGTTGATCATACTTGGGTTCCACATGCATGTTTTAGCTGAAGGAAGAATACCTTAAACCTGGAGAGTTGAGACCCGTGTAATGGGTACCATGCAATATGACTTCAAAGGGTCTTCATTTGCTCACCGAACCTCTCCAATCCTATCACTGCTGCGTTTATGCCCCTGTACACATGCTTGATTCTCTTTCGGAGACATAGCAATCCATAGGTTGTACGATACTTACTAGTCAGGTACATTCTTAGGCATTTAATATGCGGTGTTGAGTCCATTTCGTTGAGCAAGGAGTAGCTCTTGTCTATTCCATATTTGACTTAAGGAACTTTATCTGTGCTCATTTCAATCTCTGGTTTTATGCAGCACCCCAACTCACCTTTACCCTTAAGCAAGCATAAGTTGGTTTTCTAAATTTGAGACCCTGTTCTGTTCTGTAATTCAGTTCCTGTGTAGCCAAGTTTCCATTCCGTGTATTAGTGATATCTTATGATGTTTCTTTTTCTGTGTGACTTATTTCAGTTAGAATCATCATACCTGAATCCACTCATTGTGCTGCTAAGGGCCTGATGACACAGATTTCATTGCTGAGTGATATTGCTTTGTAAGTAAATACCACAACTTCTTTATCCATTTTTCACTTTCTGCGATGTTGAACTTGTACTGTAAACGAGGTTCTTGTAAACAGAGGCGTCCCAAACTTTGGGGTGGCTGTGTCTTTTTGATTTTAATTTCCCTAAGCTATAGGACCATAAGTGGCAGTGCCCTAGGCTCTGTTGCTTTGTTTTTTAGATGTTTCAGGAAACACCATACACTTCTCCCGAGTGTCTGTTGGCAATTTACATCCCGCCCATCAGCATAACAAGGCTCCCAGTTCTCCATGGCCTGTCCTGCCTTTCTGGATTTTACACTTTTTTCAGATGGCCCTTTTGACCGGGGGGAAGTGAGACTTCATTGTAGTGCAGATTTCCTTTGCAAGCTTGCTTGGTTGGCCAAAAAGGGCGTATGCGTTTTTTCCTGAATATATTCAGGAAAAAACGCATACGCCCTTTTTGGCCAAGTGCATCATTGTGGACGTTCTGCCTCTTTTCCTATGCTTTCAATGCAATTCCAGTCTACCTCCTGAAATCGGTTTCCTGCAATTCTGCCCCGCTTTCAAGTCCTCTTGGCAGCCTTACTTCAGTCTATTTTTGGACGATAGCTGTCATTTATAACTCTGCAGGTTTGTGAATTACAGTGCCCCTGAGCTCCTTTCTTCAACTCGCTTTCTTGTGACCTGGCCGCAACTCCGCAGGATGGATTCAGGCCCTAATCTGGTTCCGGCCCGGCACGCTGAGCCTTTGGTTAATTCCTCTTCCTGGTGGGAAATGAGAGTTAAATTTGCCCGTCCAGACACCTCCAGCTAGCCTCTCATTGGTTCTCGCTATTCCTGTTCATCTTCCGCAGAAATTGCAAACTGGGCCAAACAGGAGGTTAAAGGGACTGACTCTCCAAGTGGGGAGAGTGTTAGTAAAGCGTCTGGAATGTTGCACCCGAGTACCAGGGGAGGAAAACTGAGACATATTTGAACATGTCTCCCGATCACATGGTTGATCATACTCTAGGTTCCACATGCATGTTTTAGCTGAAGGAAGAATACCTTAAACCTAGGTAGTTGAAACCCGTGGAATGGGTACCATGCAATATGACTTCAAAGGGTCTTCATTTGCTCACCGAACCTCTCCAATCCTATCACTGCTGCGTTTATGCCCCTGTACACATGCTTGATTCTCTTTCGGAGACATAGCAATCCATAGGTTTTAAGATACTTACAAGTCAGGTACATTCTTAGGCGTTTAATATGCGGTGTTGAGTCCATTTCGTTGAGCAAGGAGTAGCTCTTGTCTATTCCATATTTGGCTTAAGGAACTTTATCTGTGCTCATTTCAATCTCTGGTTTTATGCAGCACCCCAACTCACCTTTACCCTTAAGCAAGAATAAGTTGGTTTTCTAAATTTGAGACCCTGTTCTGTTCTGTAATTCAGTTCCTGTGTAGCCAAGTTTCCATTCCGTGTATTACTGATATCTTATGATGTTTCTTTTTCTGTGTGACTTATTTCAGTTAGAATCATCATACCTGAATCCACTCATTGTGCTGCTAAGGGCCTGATGACACAGATTTCATTGCTGAGTGATATTGCTTTGTAAGTAAATACCACAACTTCTTTATCCATTTTTCACTTTCTGCGATGTTGAACTTGTACTGTAAACGAGGTTCTTGTAAACAGAGCCGTTCCAAACTTTGGGGTGGCTGTGTCTTTTTGATTTTAATTTCCCTAAGCTATAGGACCATAAGTGGAAGTGCCCTAGGTTCTGTTGCTTTGTTTTTTAGATGTTTCAGGAAACACCATACACTTCTCCCGAGTGGTTGTTGGCAATTTACATCCCGCCCATCAGCATAACAAGGCTCCCAGTTCTCCATGGCCTGTCCTGCCTTTCTGGATTTTACACTTTTTTCAGATGGCCCTTTTGACCGGGGGGAAGTGAGACTTCATTGTAGTGCAGATTTCCTTTGCAAGCTTGCTTGGTTGGCCAAAAAGGGCGTATGCGTTTTTTCCTGAATATATTCAGGAAAAAACGCATACGCCCTTTTTGGCCAAGTGCATCATTGTGGACGTTCTGCCTCTTTTCCTATGCTTTCAATGCAATTCCAGTCTACCTCCTGAAATCGGTTTCCTGCAATTCTGCCCCGCTTTCAAGTCCTCTTGGCAGCCTTACTTCAGTCTATTTTTGGACGATAGCTGTCATTTATAACTCTGCAGGTTTGTGAATTACAGTGCCCCTGAGCTCCTTTCTTCAACTCGCTTTCTTGTGACCTGGCCGCAACACCGCAGGATGGCTTCAGGCCCTAATCTGGTTCCGGCACGGCACGCTGAGCCTTTGGTTATTTCCTCTTCCTGGTGGGAAATGAGAGTTAAATTTGCCCGTCCAGACACCTTCAGCTAGCCTCTCATTGGTTCTCGCTATTCCTGTTCATCTTCCGCAGAAATTGCAAACTGGGCCAAACAGGAGGTTAAAGGCGCTGACTCTCCAAGTGGGGAGAGTGTTAGTAAAGCGTCTGGAATGTTGCACCCGAGTACCAGGGGAGGAAAACTGAGACATATTTGAACACGTCTCCCGTTCACATGGTTGATCATACTCTAGGTTCCACATGCATGTTTTAGCTGAAGGAAGAATACCTTAAACCTGGAGAGTTGAGACCCGTGTAATGGGTACCATGCAATATGACTTCAAAGGGTCTTCATTTGCTCACCGAACCTCTCCAATCCTATCACTGCTGCGTTTATGCCCCTGTACACATGCTTGATTCTCTTTCGGAGACATAGCAATCCATAGGTTTTACGATACTTACTAGTCAGGTACATTCTTAGGCGTTTAATATGCGGTGTTGAGTCCATTTCATTGAGCAAGGAGTAGCTCTTGTCTATTCCATATTTGACTTAAAGAACTTTATCTGTGCTCATTTCAATCTCTGGTTTTATGCAGCACCCCAACTCACCTTTACCCTTAAGCAAGCATAAGTTGGTTTTCTAAATTTGAGACCCTGTTCTGTTCTGTAATTCAGTTCCTGTGTAACCAAGTTTACATTCCGTGTATTACTGATATCTTATGATGTTTCTTTTTCTGTGTGACTTATTTCAGTTAGAATCATCAAACCTGAATCCACTCATTGTGATGCTAAGGGCCTGATGACATAGATTTCATTGCTGAGTGATATTGCTTTGTAAGTAAATACCACAACTTCTTTATCCATTTTTCACTTTCTGCGATGTTGAACTTGTACTGTAAACGAGGTTCTTGTAAACAGAGCCGTTCCAAACTTTGGGGTGGCTGTGTCTTTTTGATTTTAATTTCCCTAAGCTATAGGACCATAAGTGGCAGTGCCCTAGGCTCTGTTGCTTTGTTTCTTAGATGTTTCAGGAAACACCATACACTTCTCCCGAATGTCTGTTGGCAATTTACATCCCGCCCATCAGCATAACAAGGCTCCCAGTTCTCCATGGCCTGTCCTGCCTTTCTGGATTTTACACTTTTTTCAGATGGCCCTTTTGACCGGGGGGAAGTGAGACTTCATTGTAGTGCAGATTTCCTTTGCAAGCTTGCTTGGTTGGCCAAAAAGGGCGTATGCGTTTTTTCCTGAATATATTCAGGAAAAAACGCATACGCCCTTTTTGGCCAAGTGCATCATTGTGGACGTTCTGCCTCTTTTCCTATGCTTTCAATGCAATTCCAGTCTACCTCCTGAAATCGGTTTCCTGCAATTCTGCCCCGCTTTCAAGTCCTCTTGGCAGCCTTACTTCAGTCTAGTTTTGGACGATAGCTGTCATTTATAACTCTGCAGGTTTGTGAATTACAGTGCCCCTGAGCTCCTTTCTTCAACTCGCTTTCTTGTGACCTGGCCGCAACACCGCAGGATGGCTTCAGGCCCTAATCTGGTTCCGGCCCGGCCCGCTGAGCCTTTGGTTAATTCCTCTTCCTGGTGGGAAATGAGAGTTAAATTTGCCCGTCCAGACACCTCCAGCTAGCCTCTCATTAGTTCTCGCTATTCCTGTTCATCTTCCGCAGAAATTGCAAACTGGGCCAAACAGGAGGTTAAAGGGACTGACTCTCCAAGTGGGGAGAGTGTTAGTAAAGCGTCTGGAATGTTGCACCCGAGTACCAGGGGAGGAAAACTGAGACATATTTGAACATGTCTCCCGATCACATGGTTGATCATACTCTAGGTTCCACATGCATGTTTTAGCTGAAGGAAGAATACCTTAAACCTGGGTAGTTGAAACCCGTGGAATGGGTACCATGCAATATGACTTCAAAGGGTCTTCATTTGCTCACCGAACCTCTCCAATCCTATCACTGCTGCGTTTATGCCCCTGTACACATGCTTGATTCTCTTTCGGAGACATAGCAATCCATAGGTTTTAAGATACTTACTAGTCAGGTACATTCTTAGGCATTTAATATGCGGTGTTGAGTCCATTTCGTTGAGCAAGGAGTAGCTCTTGTCTATTCCATATTTGGCTTAAGGAACTTTATCTGTGCTCATTTCAATCTCTGGTTTTATGCAGCACCCCAACTCACCTTTACCCTTAAGCAAGCATAAGTTGGTTTTCTAAATTTGAGACCCTGTTCTGTTCTGTAATTCAGTTCCTGTGTAGCCAAGTTTCCATTCCGTGTATTACTGATATCTTATGATGTTTCTGTTTCTGTGTGACTTATTTCAGTTAGAATCATCATACCTGAATCCACTCATTGTGCTGCTAAGGGCCTGATGACATAGATTTCATTGCTGAGTGATATTGCTTTGTAAGTGAATACCACAACTTCTTTATCCATTTTTCACTTTCTGCGATGTTGAACTTGTACTGTAAACGAGGTTCTTGTAAACAGAGCCGTTCTAAACTTTGGGGTGGCTGTGTCTTTTTGATTTTAATTTCCCTAAGCTATAGGACCATAAGTGGAAGTGCCCTAGGCTCTGTTGCTTTGTTTTTTAGATGTTTCAGGAAACACCATACACTTCTCCCAAGTGTCTGTTGGCAATTTACATCCCGCCCATCAGCATAACAAGGCTCCCAGTTCTCAATGGCCTGTTGCCTTTCTGGATTTTACACTTTTTTCAGATGGCCCTTTTGACCGGGGGGATGTGAGACTTCATTGTAGTGCAGATTTCCTTTGCAAACTTGCTTGGTTGGCCAAAAAGGGCGTATGCGTTTTTTCCTGAATATATTCAGGAAAAAACGCATACGCCCTTTTTGGCCAAGTGCATCATTGTGGACGTTCTGCCTCTTTTCCTATGCTTTCAATGCAATTCCAGTCTACCTTCTGAAATCGGTTTCCTGCAATTCTGCCCCGCTTTCAAGTCCTCTTGGCAGCCTTCCCTCAGTCTATTTTTGGACGATAGCTGTCATTTATAACTCTGCAGGTTTCTGAATTACAGTGCCCCTGAGCTCCTTTCTTCAACTCGATTTCTTGTGACCTGGCCGCAACACCGCAGGATGGCTTCAGGCCCTAATCTGGTTCCGGCACGGAACGCTGAGCCTTTGGTTAATTCCTCTACCTGGTTGGAAATGAGAGTTAAATTTGCCCGTCCAGACACCTCCAGCTAGCCTCTCATTGGTTCTCGCTATTCCTGTTCATCTTCCGCAGAAATTGCAAACTGGGCCAAACAGGAGGTTAAAGGGACTGACTCTCCAAGTGGGGAGAGTGTTAGTAAAGTGTCTGGAATGTTGCACCCGAGTACCAGGGGAGGAAAACTGAGACATATTTGAACACGTCTCCCGATCACATGGTTGATCATACTCTAGGTTCCACATGCATGTTTTAGCTGAAGGAAGAATACCTTAAACTGGGTAGTTGAAACCCGTGGAATGGGTACCATGCAATATGACTTCAAAGGGTCTTCATTTGCTCACCGAACCTCTCCTATCCTATCACTGCTGCGTTTATGCCCCTGTACACATGCCTGATTCTCTTTCGGAGACATAGCAATCCATAGGTTTTAAGATACTTACTAGTCAGGTACATTCTTAGGCGTTTAATATGGGGTGTTGAGTCCATTTCGTTGAGCAAGGAGTAGCTCTTGTCTATTCCATATTTGGCTTAAGGAACTTTATCTGTGCTCATTTCAATCTCTGGTTTTATGCAGCACCCCAACTCACCTTTACCCTTAAGCAAGAATAAGTTGGTTTTCTAAATTTGAGACCCTGTTCTGTTCTGTAATTCAGTTCCTGTGTAGCCAAGTTTCCATTCCGTGTATTACTGATATCTTATGATGTTTCTTTTTCTGTGTGACTTATTTCAGTTAGAATCATCATACCTGAATCCACTCATTGTGATGCTAAGGGCCTGATGACATAGATTTCATTGCTGAGTGATATTGCTTTGTAAGTAAATACCACAACTTCTTTATCCATTTTTCACTTTCTGCGATGTTGAACTTGTACTGTAAACGAGGTTCTTGTAAACAGAGGCGTCCCAAACTTTGGGGTGGCTGTGTCTTTTTGATTTTAATTTCCCTAAGCTATAGGACCATAAGTGGCAGTGCCCTAGGCTCTGTTGCTTTGTTTTTTAGATGTTTCAGGAAACACCATACACTTCTCCCGAGTGGTTGTTGGCAATTTACATCCCGCCCATCAGCATAACAAGGCTCCCAGTTCTCCATGGCCTGTCCTGCCTTTCTGGATTTTACACTTTTTTCAGATGGCCCTTTTGACCGGGGGGAAGTGAGACTTCATTGTAGTGCAGATTTCCTTTGCAAGCTTGCTTGGTTGGCCAAAAAGGGCATATGCGTTTTTTCCTGAATATATTCAGGAAAAAACGCATACGCCCTTTTTGGCCAAGTGCATCATTGTGGACGTTCTGCCTCTTTTCCTATGCTTTCAATGCAATTCCAGTCTACCTCCTGAAATCGGTTTCCTGCAATTCTGCCCCGCTTTCAAGTCCTCTTGGCAGCCTTCCTTCAGTCTATTTTTGGACGATAGCTGTCATTTATAACTCTGCAGGTTTGTGAATTACAGTGCCCCTGATCTCCTTTCTTCAACTTGCTTTCTTGTGACCTGGCCGCAACACCGCAGGATGGCTTCAGGCCCTAATCTGGTTCCGGCACGGCACGCTGAGCCTTTGGTTATTTCCTCTTCCTGGTGGGAAATGAGAGTTAAATTTGCCCGTCCAGACACCTTCAGCTAGCCTCTCATTGGTTCTCGCTATTCCTGTTCATCTTCCGCAGAAATTGCAAACTGGGCCAAACAGGAGGTTAAAGGCGCTGACTCTCCAAGTGGGGAGAGTGTTAGTAAAGCGTCTGGAATGTTGCACCCGAGTACCAGGGGAGGAAAACTGAGACATATTTGAACACGTCTCCCGTTCACATGGTTGATCATACTTGGGTTCCACATGCATGTTTTAGCTGAAGGAAGAATACCTTAAACCTGGGTAGTTGAGACCCGTGTAATGGGTACCATGCAATATGACTTCAAAGGGTCTTCATTTGCTCACCGAACCTCTCCAATCCTATCACTGCTGCGTTTATGCCCCTGTACACATGCTTGATTCTCTTTCGGAGACATAGCAATCCATAGGTTTTAAGATACTTACTAGTCAGGTATATTCTTAGGCCTTTAATATGCGGTGTTGAGTCCATTTCGTTGAGCAAGGAGTAGCTCTTGTCTATTCCATATTTGACTTAAGGAACTTTATCTGTGCTCATTTCAATCTCTGGTTTTATGCAGCACCCCAACTCACCTTTACCCTTAAGCAAGCATAAGTTGGTTTTCTAAATTTGAGACCCTGTTCTGTTCTGTAATTCAGTTCCTGTGTAGCCAAGTTTACATTCCGTGTATTACTGATATCTTATGATGTTTCTTTTTCTGTGTGACTTATTTCAGTTAGAATCATCATACCTGAATCCACTCATTGTGATGCTAAGGGCCTGATGACATAGATTTCATTGCTGAGTGATATTGCTTTGTAAGTAAATACCACAACTTCTTTATCCATTTTTCACTTTCTGCGATGTTGAACTTGTACTGTAAACGAGGTTCTTGTAAACAGAGGCGTCCCAAACTTTGGGGTGGCTGTGTCTTTTTGATTTTAATTTCCCTAAGCTATAGGACCATAAGTGGCAGTGCCCTAGGCTCTGTTGCTTTGTTTTTTAGATGTTTCAGGAAACACCATACACTTCTCCCGAGTGGTTGTTGGCAATTTACATCCCGCCCATCAGCATAACAAGGCTCCCAGTTCTCCATGGCCTGTCCTGCCTTTCTGGATTTTACACTTTTTTCAGATGGCCCTTTTGACCGGGGGGAAGTGAGACTTCATTGTAGTGCAGATTTCCTTTGCAAGCTTGCTTGGTTGGCCAAAAAGGGCGTATGCGTTTTTTCCTGAATATATTCAGGAAAAAACGCATACGCCCTTTTTGGCCAAGTGCATCATTGTGGACGTTCTGCCTCTTTTCCTATGCTTTCAATGCAATTCCAGTCTACCTCCTGAAATCGGTTTCCTGCAATTCTGCCCCGCTTTCAAGTCCTCTTGGCAGCCTTACTTCAGTCTATTTTTGGACGATAGCTGTCATTTATAACTCTGCAGGTTTGTGAATTACAGTGCCCCTGAGCTCCTTTCTTCAACTCACTTTCTTGTGACCTGGCCGCAACACCGCAGGATGGCTTCAGGCCCTAATCTGGTTGCGGCCCGGCATGCTGAGCCTTTGGTTAATGCCTCTTCCTGGTGGGAAATGAGAGTTAAATTTGCCCGTCCAGACACCTCCAGCTAGCCTCTCATTGGTTCTCGCTATTCCTGTTCATCTTCCGCAGAAATTGCAAACTGGGCCAAACAGGAGGTTAAAGGCGCTGACTCTCCAAGTGGAGAGAGTGTTAGTAAAGCGTCTGGAATGTTGCACCCGAGTACCAGGGGAGGAAAACTGAGACATATTTGAACACGTCTCCCGTTCACATGGTTGATCATACTTGGGTTCCACATGCATGTTTTAGCTGAAGGAAGAATACCTTAAACCTGGGTAGTTGAGACCCGTGTAATGGGTACCATGCAATATGACTTCAAAGGGTCTTCATTTGCTCACCGAACCTCTCCAATCCTATCACTGCTGCGTTTATGCCCCTGTACACATGCTTGATTCTCTTTCGGAGACATAGCAATCCATAGGTTGTACGATACTTACTAGTCAGGTACATTCTTAGGCATTTAATATGCGGTGTTGAGTCCATTTCGTTGAGCAAGGAGTAGCTCTTGTCTATTCCATATTTGACTTAAGGAACTTTATCTGTGCTCATTTCAATCTCTGGTTTTATGCAGCACCCCAACTCACCTTTACCCTTAAGCAAGCATAAGTTGGTTTTCTAAATTTGAGACCCTGTTCTGTTCTGTAATTCAGTTCCTGTGTAGCCAAGTTTACATTCCGTGTATTACTGATATCTTATGATGTTTCTTTTTCTGTGTGACTTATTTCAGTTAGAATCATCATACCTGAATCCACTCATTGTGATGCTAAGGGCCTGATGACATAGATTTCATTGCTGAGTGATATTGCTTTGTAAGTAAATACCACAACTTCTTTATCCATTTTTCACTTTCTGCGATGTTGAACTTGTACTGTAAACGAGGTTCTTGTAAACAGAGGCGTCCCAAACTTTGGGGTGGCTGTGTCTTTTTGATTTTAATTTCCCTAAGCTATAGGACCATAAGTGGCAGTGCCCTAGGCTCTGTTGCTTTGTTTTTTAGATGTTTCAGGAAACACCATACACTTCTCCCGAGTGTCTGTTGGCAATTTACATCCCGCCCATCAGCATAACAAGGCTCCCAGTTCTCCATGGCCTGTCCTGCCTTTCTGGATTTTACACTTTTTTCAGATGGCCCTTTTGACCGGGGGGAAGTGAGACTTCATTGTAGTGCAGATTTCCTTTGCAAGCTTGCTTGGTTGGCCAAAAAGGGCGTATGCGTTTTTTCCTGAATATATTCAGGAAAAAACGCATACGCCCTTTTTGGCCAAGTGCATCATTGTGGACGTTCTGCCTCTTTTCCTATGCTTTCAATGCAATTCCAGTCTACCTCCTGAAATCGGTTTCCTGCAATTCTGCCCCGCTTTCAAGTCCTCTTGGCAGCCTTACTTCAGTCTATTTTTGGACGATAGCTGTCATTTATAACTCTGCAGGTTTGTGAATTACAGTGCCCCTGAGCTCCTTTCTTCAACTCGCTTTCTTGTGACCTGGCCGCAATTCCGCAGGATGGCTTCAGGCCCTAATCTGGTTCCGGCCCGGCACGCTGAGCCTTTGGTTATTTCCTCTTCCTGGTGGGAAATGAGAGTTAAATTTGCCCGTCCAGACACCTCCAGCTAGCCTCTCATTGGTTCTCGCTATTCCTGTTCATCTTCCGCAGAAATTGCAAACTGGGCCAAACAGGAGGTTAAAGGGACTGACTCTCCAAGTGGGGAGAGTGTTAGTAAAGCGTCTGGAATGTTGCACCCGAGTACCAGGGGAGGAAAACTGAGACATATTTGAACATGTCTCCCGATCACATGGTTGATCATACTCTAGGTTCCACATGCATGTTTTAGCTGAAGGAAGAATACCTTAAACCTGGGTAGTTGAAACCCGTGGAATGGGTACCATGCAATATGACTTCAAAGGGTCTTCATTTGCTCACCGAACCTCTCCAATCCTATCACTGCTGCGTTTATGCCCCTGTACACATGCTTGATTCTCTTTCGGAGACATAGCAATCCATAGGTTTTAAGATACTTACAAGTCAGGTACATTCTTAGGCGTTTAATATGCGGTGTTGAGTCCATTTCGTTGAGCAAGGAGTAGCTCTTGTCTATTCCATATTTGGCTTAAGGAACTTTATCTGTGCTCATTTCAATCTCTGGTTTTATGCAGCACCCCAACTCACCTTTACCCTTAAGCAAGAATAAGTTGGTTTTCTAAATTTGAGACCCTGTTCTGTTCTGTAATTCAGTTCCTGTGTAGCCAAGTTTCCATTCCGTGTATTACTGATATCTTATGATGTTTCTTTTTCTGTGTGACTTATTTCAGTTAGAATCATCATACCTGAATCCACTCATTGTGCTGCTAAGGGCCTGATGACACAGATTTCATTGCTGAGTGATATTGCTTTGTAAGTGAATACCACAACTTCTTTATCCATTTTTCACTTTCTGCGATGTTGAACTTGTACTGTAAACGAGGTTCTTGTAAACAGAGCCGTTCCAAACTTTGGGGTGGCTGTGTCTTTTTGATTTTAATTTCCCTAAGCTATAGGACCATAAGTGGAAGTGCCCTAGGTTCTGTTGCTTTGTTTTTTAGATGTTTCAGGAAACACCATACACTTCTCCCGAGTGGTTGTTGGCAATTTACATCCCGCCCATCAGCATAACAAGGCTCCCAGTTCTCCATGGCCTGTCCTGCCTTTCTGGATTTTACACTTTTTTCAGATGGCCCTTTTGACCGGGGGGAAGTGAGACTTCATTGTAGTGCAGATTTCCTTTGCAAGCTTGCTTGGTTGGCCAAAAAGGGCGTATGCGTTTTTTCCTGAATATATTCAGGAAAAAACGCATACGCCCTTTTTGGCCAAGTGCATCATTGTGGACGTTCTGCCTCTTTTCCTATGCTTTCAATGCAATTCCAGTCTACCTCCTGAAATCGGTTTCCTGCAATTCTGCCCCGCTTTCAAGTCCTCTTGGCAGCCTTACTTCAGTCTATTTTTGGACGATAGCTGTCATTTATAACTCTGCAGGTTTGTGAATTACAGTGCCCCTGAGCTCCTTTCTTCAACTCGCTTTCTTGTGACCTGGCCGCAACACCGCAGGATGGCTTCAGGCCCTAATCTGGTTCCGGCACGGCACGCTGAGCCTTTGGTTATTTCCTCTTCCTGGTGGGAAATGAGAGTTAAATTTGCCCGTCCAGACACCTTCAGCTAGCCTCTCATTGGTTCTCGCTATTCCTGTTCATCTTCCGCAGAAATTGCAAACTGGGCCAAACAGGAGGTTAAAGGCGCTGACTCTCCAAGTGGGGAGAGTGTTAGTAAAGCGTCTGGAATGTTGCACCCGAGTACCAGGGGAGGAAAACTGAGACATATTTGAACACGTCTCCCGTTCACATGGTTGATCATACTTGGGTTCCACATGCATGTTTTAGCTGAAGGAAGAATACCTTAAACCTGGAGAGTTGAGACCCGTGTAATGGGTACCATGCAATATGACTTCAAAGGGTCTTCATTTGCTCACCGAACCTCTCCAATCCTATCACTGCTGCGTTTATGCCCCTGTACACATGCTTGATTCTCTTTCGGAGACATAGCAATCCATAGGTTTTACGATACTTACTAGTCAGGTACATTCTTAGGCGTTTAATATGCGGTGTTGAGTCCATTTCGTTGAGCAAGGAGTAGCTCTTGTCTATTCCATATTTGACTTAAGGAACTTTATCTGTGCTCATTTCAATCTCTGGTTTTATGCAGCACCCCAACTCACCTTTACCCTTAAGCAAGCATAAGTTGGTTTTCTAAATTTGAGACCCTGTTCTGTTCTGTAATTCAGTTCCTGTGTAACCAAGTTTACATTCCGTGTATTACTGATATCTTATGATGTTTCTTTTTCTGTGTGACTTATTTCAGTTAGAATCATCAAACCTGAATCCACTCATTGTGATGCTAAGGGCCTGATGACATAGATTTCATTGCTGAGTGATATTGCTTTGTAAGTAAATACCACAACTTCTTTATCCATTTTTCACTTTCTGCGATGTTGAACTTGTACTGTAAACGAGGTTCTTGTAAACAGAGGCGTCCCAAACTTTGGGGTGGCTGTGTCTTTTTGATTTTAATTTCCCTAAGCTATAGGACCATAAGTGGAAGTGCCCTAGGCTCTGTTGCTTTGTTTTTTAGATGTTTCAGGAAACACCATACACTTCTCCCAAGTGTCTGTTGGCAATTTACATCCCGCCCATCAGCATAACAAGGCTCCCAGTTCTCAATGGCCTGTTGCCTTTCTGGATTTTACACTTTTTTCAGATGGCCCTTTTGACCGGGGGGATGTGAGACTTCATTGTAGTGCAGATTTCCTTTGCAAACTTGCTTGGTTGGCCAAAAAGGGCGTATGCGTTTTTTCCTGAATATATTCAGGAAAAAACGCATATGCCCTTTTTGGCCAAGTGCATCATTGTGGACGTTCTGCCTCTTTTCCTATGCTTTCAATGCAATTCCAGTCTACCTCCTGAAATCGGTTTCCTGCAATTCTGCCCCGCTTTCAAGTCCTCTTGGCAGCCTTACTTCAGTCTATTTTTGGACGATAGCTGTCATTTATAACTCTGCAGGTTTGTGAATTACAGTGCCCCTGAGCTCCTTTCTTCAACTCGATTTCTTGTGACCTGGCCGCAACACCGCAGGATGGCTTCAGGCCCTAATCTGGTTCCGGCACGGAACGCTGAGCCTTTGGTTAATTCCTCTTCCTGGTGGGAAATGAGAGTTAAATTTGCCCGTCCAGACACCTCCAGCTAGCCTCTCATTGGTTCTCGCTATTCCTGTTCATCTTCCGCAGAAATTGCAAACTGGGCCAAACAGGATGTTAAAGGGACTGACTCTCCAAGTGGGGAGAGTGTTAGTAAAGTGTCTGGAATGTTGCACCCGAGTACCAGGGGAGGAAAACTGAGACATATTTGAACACGTCTCCCGATCACATGGTTGATCATACTCTAGGTTCCACATGCATGTTTTAGCTGAAGGAAGAATACCTTAAACCTGGGTAGTTGAAACCCGTGGAATGGGTACCATGCAATATGACTTCAAAGGGTCTTCATTTGCTCACCGAACCTCTCCAATCCTATCACTGCTGCGTTTATGCCCCTGTACACATGCCTGATTCTCTTTCGGAGACATAGCAATCCATAGGTTTTACGATACTTACTAGTCAGGTACATTCTTAGGCGTTTAATATGCGGTGTTGAGTCCATTTCGTTGAGCAAGGAGTAGCTCTTGTCTATTCCATATTTGGCTTAAGGAACTTTATCTGTGCTCATTTCAATCTCTGGTTTTATGCAGCACCCCAACTCACCTTTACCCTTAAGCAAGAATAAGTTGGTTTTCTAAATTTGAGACCCTGTTCTGTTCTGTAATTCAGTTCCTGTGTAGCCAAGTTTCCATTCCGTGTATTACTGATATCTTATGATGTTTCTTTTTCTGTGTGACTTATTTCAGTTAGAATCATCATACCTGAATCCACTCATTGTGCTGCTAAGTGCCTGATGACACAGATTTCATTGCTGAGTGATATTGCTTTGTAAGTAAATACCACAACTTCTTTATCCATTTTTCACTTTCTGTGATGTTGAACTTGTACTGTAAACGAGGTTCTTGTAAACAGAGCTGTTCCAAACTTTGGGGTGGCTGTGTCTTTTTGATTTTAATTTCCCTAAGCTATAGGACCATAAGTGGAAGTGCCCTAGGTTCTGTTGCTTTGTTTTTTAGATGTTTCAGGAAACACCATACACTTCTCCCGAGTGGTTGTTGGCAATTTACATCCCGCCCATCAGCATAACAAGGCTCCCAGTTCTCCATGGCCTGTCCTGCCTTTCTGGATTTTACACTTTTTTCAGATGGCCCTTTTGACCGGGGGGAAGTGAGACTTCATTGTAGTGCAGATTTCCTTTGCAAGCTTGCTTGGTTGGCCAAAAAGGGCGTATGCGTTTTTTCCTGAATATATTCAGGAAAAAACGCATACGCCCTTTTTGGCCAAGTGCATCATTGTGGACGTTCTGCCTCTTTTCCTATGCTTTCAATGCAATTCCAGTCTACCTCCTGAAATCAGTTTCCTGCAATTCTGCCCCACTTTCAAGTCCTCTTGGCAGCCTTACTTCAGTCTATTTTTGGACGATAGCTGTCATTTATAACTCTGCAGGTTTGTGAATTACAGTGCCCCTGAGCTCCTTTCTTCAACTCGCTTTCTTGTGACCTGGCCGCAACACCGCAGGATGGCTACAGGCCCTAATCTGGTTCCGGCACGGAACGCTGAGCCTTTGGTTAATTCCTCTTCCTGGTGGGAAATGAGAGTTAAATTTGCCCGTCCAGACACCTCCAGCTAGCCTCTCATTGGTTCTCGCTATTCCTGTTCATCTTCCGCAGAAATTGCAAACTGGGCCAAACAGGATGTTAAAGGGACTGACTCTCCAAGTGGGGAGAGTGTTAGTAAAGTGTCTGGAATGTTGCACCCGAGTACCAGGGGAGGAAAACTGAGACATATTTGAACACGTCTCCCGATCACATGGTTGATCATACTCTAGGTTCCACATGCATGTTTTAGCTGAAGGAAGAATACCTTAAACCTGGGTAGTTGAAACCCGTGGAATGGGTACCATGCAATATGACTTCAAAGGGTCTTCATTTGCTCACCGAACCTCTCCAATCCTATCACTGCTGCGTTTATGCCCCTGTACACATGCCTGATTCTCTTTCGGAGATATAGCAATCCATAGGTTTTAAGATACTTACTAGTCAGGTACATTCTTAGGCGTTTAATATGGGGTGTTGAGTCCATTTCGTTGAGCAAGGAGTAGCTCTTGTCTATTCCATATTTGGCTTAAGGAACTTTATCTGTGCTCATTTCAATCTCTGGTTTTATGCAGCACCCCAACTCACCTTTACCCTTAAGCAAGAATAAGTTGGTTTTCTAAATTTGAGACCCTGTTCTGTTCTGTAATTCAGTTCCTGTGTAGCCAAGTTTCCATTCCGTGTATTACTGATATCTTATGATGTTTCTTTTTCTGTGTGACTTATTTCAGTTAGAATCATCATACCTGAATCCACTCATTGTGCTGCTAAGTGCCTGATGACACAGATTTCATTGCTGAGTGATATTGCTTTGTAAGTAAATACCACAACTTCTTTATCCATTTTTCACTTTCTGCGATGTTGAACTTGTACTGTAAACGAGGTTCTTGTAAACAGAGCTGTTCCAAACATTGGGGTGGCTGTGTCTTTTTGATTTTAATTTCCCTAAGCTATAGGACCATAAGTGGAAGTGCCCTAGGTTCTGTTGCTTTGTTTTTTAGATGTTTCAGGAAACACCATACACTTCTCCCGAGTGGTTGTTGGCAATTTACATCCCGCCCATCAGCATAACAAGGCTCCCAGTTCTCCATGGCCTGTCCTGCCTTTCTGGATTTTACACTTTTTTCAGATGGCCCTTTTGACCGGGGGGAAGTGAGACTTCATTGTAGTGCAGATTTCCTTTGCAAGCTTGCTTGGTTGGCCAAAAAGGGCGTATGCGTTTTTTCCTGAATATATTCAGGAAAAAACGCATACGCCCTTTTTGGCCAAGTGCATCATTGTGGACGTTCTGCCTCTTTTCCTATGCTTTCAATGCAATTCCAGTCTACCTCCTGAAATCGGTTTCCTGCAATTCTGCCCCGCTTTCAAGTCCTCTTGGCAGCCTTACTTCAGTCTATTTTTGGACGATAGCTGTCATTTATAACTCTGCAGGTTTGTGAATTACAGTGCCCCTGAGCTCCTTTCTTCAACTCGCTTTCTTGTGACCTGGCCGCAACACCGCAGGATGGCTACAGGCCCTAATCTGGTTCCGGCACGGAACGCTGAGCCTTTGGTTAATTCCTCTTCCTGGTGGGAAATGAGAGTTAAATTTGCCCGTCCAGACACCTCCAGCTAGCCTCTCATTGGTTCTCGCTATTCCTGTTCATCTTCCGCAGAAATTGCAAACTGGGCCAAACAGGATGTTAAAGGGACTGACTCTCCAAGTGGGGAGAGTGTTAGTAAAGTGTCTGGAATGTTGCACCCGAGTACCAGGGGAGGAAAACTGAGACATATTTGAACACGTCTCCCGATCACATGGTTGATCATACTCTAGGTTCCACATGCATGTTTTAGCTGAAGGAAGAATACCTTAAACCTGGGTAGTTGAAACCCGTGGAATGGGTACCATGCAATATGACTTCAAAGGGTCTTCATTTGCTCACCGAACCTCTCCAATCCTATCACTGCTGCGTTTATGCCCCTGTACACATGCCTGATTCTCTTTCGGAGATATAGCAATCCATAGGTTTTAAGATACTTACTAGTCAGGTACATTCTTAGGCGTTTAATATGGGGTGTTGAGTCCATTTCGTTGAGCAAGGAGTAGCTCTTGTCTATTCCATATTTGGCTTAAGGAACTTTATCTGTGCTCATTTCAATCTCTGGTTTTATGCAGCACCCCAACTCACCTTTACCCTTAAGCAAGAATAAGTTGGTTTTCTAAATTTGAGACCCTGTTCTGTTCTGTAATTCAGTTCCTGTGTAGCCAAGTTTCCATTCCGTGTATTACTGATATCTTATGATGTTTCTTTTTCTGTGTGACTTATTTCAGTTAGAATCATCATACCTGAATCCACTCATTGTGCTGCTAAGTGCCTGATGACACAGATTTCATTGCTGAGTGATATTGCTTTGTAAGTAAATACCACAACTTCTTTATCCATTTTTCACTTTCTGCGATGTTGAACTTGTACTGTAAACGAGGTTCTTGTAAACAGAGCTGTTCCAAACATTGGGGTGGCTGTGTCTTTTTGATTTTAATTTCCCTAAGCTATAGGACCATAAGTGGAAGTGCCCTAGGTTCTGTTGCTTTGTTTTTTAGATGTTTCAGGAAACACCATACACTTCTCCCGAGTGGTTGTTGGCAATTTACATCCCGCCCATCAGCATAACAAGGCTCCCAGTTCTCCATGGCCTGTCCTGCCTTTCTGGATTTTACACTTTTTTCAGATGGCCCTTTTGACCGGGGGGAAGTGAGACTTCATTGTAGTGCAGATTTCCTTTGCAAGCTTGCTTGGTTGGCCAAAAAGGGCGTATGCGTTTTTTCCTGAATATATTCAGGAAAAAACGCATATGCCCTTTTTGGCCAAGTGCATCATTGTGGACGTTCTGCCTCTTTTCCTATGCTTTCAATGCAATTCCAGTCTACCTCCTGAAATCGGTTTCCTGCAATTCTGCCCCGCTTTCAAGTCCTCTTGGCAGCCTTACTTCAGTCTATTTTTGGACGATAGCTGTCATTTATAACTCTGCAGGTTTGTGAATTACAGTGCCCCTGAGCTCCTTTCTTCAACTCGCTTTCTTGTGACCTGGCCGCAACACCGCAGGATGGCTTCAGGCCCTAATCTGGTTCCGGCACGGCACGCTGAGCCTTTGGTTATTTCCTCTTCCTGGTGGGAAATGAGAGTTAAATTTGCCCGTCCAGACACCTTCAGCTAGCCTCTCATTGGTTCTCGCTATTCCTGTTCATCTTCCGCAGAAATTGCAAACTGGGCCAAACAGGAGGTTAAAGGCGCTGACTCTCCAAGTGGGGAGAGTGTTAGTAAAGCGTCTGGAATGTTGCACCCGAGTACCAGGGGAGGAAAACTGAGACATATTTGAACACGTCTCCCGTTCACATGGTTGATCATACTTGGGTTCCACATGCATGTTTTAGCTGAAGGAAGAATACCTTAAAACTGGAGAGTTGAGACCCGTGTAATGGGTACCATGCAATATGACTTCAAAGGGTCTTCATTTGCTCACCGAACCTCTCCAATCCTATCACTGCTGCGTTTATGCCCCTGTACACATGCTTGATTCTCTTTCGGAGACATAGCAATCCATAGGTTTTACGATACTTACTAGTCAGGTACATTCTTAGGCATTTAATATGCGGTGTTGAGTCCATTTCGTTGAGCAAGGAGTAGCTCTTGTCTATTCCATATTTGACTTAAGGAACTTTATCTGTGCTCATTTCAATCTCTGGTTTTATGCAGCACCCCAACTCACCTTTACCCTTAAGCAAGCATAAGTTGGTTTTCTAAATTTGAGACCCTGTTCTGTTCTGTAATTCAGTTCCTGTGTAACCAAGTTTACATTCCGTGTATTACTGATATCTTATGATGTTTCTTTTTCTGTGTGACTTATTTCAGTTAGAATCATCAAACCTGAATCCACTCATTGTGATGCTAAGGGCCTGATGACATAGATTTCATTGCTGAGTGATATTGTTTTGTAAGTAAATACCACAACTTCTTTATCCATTTTTCACTTTCTGCGATGTTGAACTTGTACTGTAAACGAGGTTCTTGTAAACAGAGGCGTCCCAAACTTTGGGGTGGCTGTGTCTTTTTGATTTTAATTTCCCTAAGCTATAGGACCATAAGTGGAAGTGCCCTAGGCTCTGTTGCTTTGTTTTTTAGATGTTTCAGGAAACACCATACACTTCTCCCAAGTGTCTGTTGGCAATTTACATCCCGCCCATCAGCATAACAAGGCTCCCAGTTCTCAATGGCCTGTTGCCTTTCTGGATTTTACACTTTTTTCAGATGGCCCTTTTGACCGGGGGGAAGTGAGACTTCATTGTAGTGCAGATTTCCTTTGCAAGCTTGCTTGGTTGGCCAAAAAGGGCGTATGCGTTTTTTCCTGAATATATTCAGGAAAAAACTCATACGCCCTTTTTGGCCAAGTGCATCATTGTGGACGTTCTGCCTCTTTTCCTATGCTTTCAATGCAATTCCAGTCTACCTTCTGAAATCGGTTTCCTGCAATTCTGCCCCGCTTTCAAGTCCTCTTGGCAGCCTTCCCTCAGTCTATTTTTGGACGATAGCTGTCATTTATAACTCTGCAGGTTTGTGAATTACAGTGCCCCTGAGCTCCTTTCTTCAACTCGATTTCTTGTGACCTGGCCGCAACACCGCAGGATGGCTTCAGGCCCTAATCTGGTTCCGGCACGGAACGCTGAGCCTTTGGTTAATTCCTCTTCCTGGTGGGAAATGAGAGTTAAATTTGCCCGTCCAGACACCTCCAGCTAGCCTCTCATTGGTTCTCGCTATTCCTGTTCATCTTCCGCAGAAATTGCAAACTGGGCCAAACAGGAGGTTAAAGGGACTGACTCTCCAAGTGGGGAGAGTGTTAGTAAAGTGTCTGGAATGTTGCACCCGAGTACCAGGGGAGGAAAACTGAGACATATTTGAACACGTCTCCCGATCACATGGTTGATCATACTCTAGGTTCCACATGCATGTTTTAGCTGAAGGAAGAATACCTTAAACCTGGGTAGTTGAAACCCGTGGAATGGGTACCATGCAATATGACTTCAAAGGGTCTTCATTTGCTCACCGAACCTCTCCAATCCTATCACTGCTGCGTTTATGCCCCTGTACACATGCCTGATTCTCTTTCGGAGATATAGCAATCCATAGGTTTTAAGATACTTACTAGTCAGGTACATTCTTAGGCGTTTAATATGGGGTGTTGAGTACATTTCGTTGAGCAAGGAGTAGCTCTTGTCTATTCCATATTTGGCTTAAGGAACTTTATCTGTGCTCATTTCAATCTCTGGTTTTATGCAGCACCCCAACTCACCTTTACCCTTAAGCAAGAATAAGTTGGTTTTCTAAATTTGAGACCCTGTTCTGTTCTGTAATTCAGTTCCTGTGTAGCCAAGTTTCCATTCCATGTATTACTGATATCTTATGATGTTTCTTTTTCTGTGTGACCTTTTTCAGTTAGAATCATCATACCTGAATCCACTCATTGTGCTGCTAAGTGCCTGATGACACAGATTTCATTGCTGAGTGATATTGATTTGTAAGTAAATACCACAACTTCTTTATCCATTTTTCACTTTCTGCGATGTTGAACTTGTACTGTAAACGAGGTTCTTGTAAACAGAGCTGTTCCAAACTTTGGGGTGGCTGTGTCTTTTTGATTTTAATTTCCCTAAGCTATAGGACCATAAGTGGAAGTGCCCTAGGTTCTGTTGCTTTGTTTTTTAGATGTTTCAGGAAACACCATACACTTCTCCCGAGTGGTTGTTGGCAATTTACATCCCGCCCATCAGCATAACAAGGCTCCCAGTTCTCCATGGCCTGTCCTGCCTTTCTGGATTTTACACTTTTTTCAGATGGCCCTTTTGACCGGGGGGGAAGTGAGACTTCATTGTAGTGCAGATTTCCTTTGCAAGCTTGCTTGGTTGGCCAAAAAGGGCGTATGCGTTTTTTCCTGAATATATTCAGGAAAAAACGCATACGCCCTTTTTGGCCAAGTGCATCATTGTGGACGTTCTGCCTCTTTTCCTATGCTTTCAATGCAATTCCAGTCTACCTCCTGAAATCGGTTTCCTGCAATTCTGCCCCGCTTTCAAGTCCTCTTGGCAGCCTTACTTCAGTCTATTTTTGGACGATAGCTGTCATTTATAACTCTGCAGGTTTGTGAATTACAGTGTCCCTGAGCTCCTTTCTTCAACTTGCTTTCTTGTGACCTGGCCGCAACACCGCAGGATGGCTTCAGGCCCTAATCTGGTTCCGGCACGCCACGCTGAGCCTTTGGTTATTTCCTCCTCCTGGTGGGAAATGAGAGTTAAATTTGCCCGTCCAGACACCTTCAGCTAGCCTCTCATTGGTTCTCGCTATTCCTGTTCATCTTCCGCAGAAATTGCAAACTGGGCCAAACAGGAGGTTAAAGGCGCTGACTCTCCAAGTGGGGAGAGTGTTAGTAAAGCATCTGGAATGTTGCACCCGAGTACCAGGGGAGGAAAACTGAGACATATTTGAACACGTCTCCCGATCACATGGTTGATCATACTCTAGGTTCCACATGCATGTTTTAGCTGAAGGAAGAATACCTTAAACCTGGGTAGTTGAAACCCGTGGAATGGGTACCATGCAGTATGACTTCAAAGGGTCTTCATTTGCTCACCGAACCTCTCCAATCCTATCACTGCTGCGTTTATGCCCCTGTACACATGCTTGATTCTCTTTCGGAGACATAGCAATCCATAGGTTTTAAGATACTTACTAGTCAGGTACATTCTTAGGCGTTTAATATGGGGTGTTGAGTCCATTTCGTTGAGCAAGGAGTAGCTCTTGTCTATTCCATATTTGGCTTAAGGAACTTTATCTGTGCTCATTTCAATCTCTGGTTTTATGCAGCACACCAACTCACCTTTCCCCTTAAGCAAGCATAAGTTGTTTTTCTAAATTTGAGACCCTGTTCTGTTCTGTAATTCAGTTCCTGTGTAGCCAAGTTTCCATTCCGTGTATTACTGATATCTTATGATGTTTCTTTTTCTGTGTGACTTATTTCAGTTAGAATCATCATACCTGAATCCACTCATTGTGCTGCTAAGGGCCTGATGACACAGATTTCATTGCTGAGTGATATTGCTTTGTAAGTAAATACCACAACTTCTTTATCCATTTTTCACTTTCTGCGATGTTGAACTTGTACTGTAAACGAGGTTCTTGTAAACAGAGCCGTCCCAAACTTTGGGGTGGCTGTGTCTTTTTGATTTTAATTTCCCTAAGCTATAGGACCATAAGTGGAAGTGCCCTAGGCTCTGTTGCTTTGTTTTTTAGATGTTTCAGGAAACACCATACACTTCTCCCGAGTGGTTGTTGGCAATTTACATCCCGCCCATCAGCATAACAAGGCTCCCAGTTCTCCATGGCCTGTCCTGCCTTTCTGGATTTTACACTTTTTTCAGATGGCCCTTTTGACCGGGGGGAAGTGAGACTTCATTGTAGTGCAGATTTCCTTTGCAAGCTTGCTTGGTTGGCCAAAAAGGGCGTATGCGTTTTTTCCTGAATATATTCAGGAAAAAACGCATACGCCCTTTTTGGCCAAGTGCATCATTGTGGACGTTCTGCCTCTTTTCCTATGCTTTCAATGCAATTCCAGTCTACCTCCTGAAATCGCTTTCCTGCAATTCTGCCCCGCTTTCAAGTCCTCTTGGCAGCCTTACTTCAGTCTATTTTTGGACGATAGCTGTCATTTATAACTCTGCAGGTTTGTGAGTTACAGTGCCCCTGAGCTCCATTCTTCAACTCGCTTTCTTGTGACCTGGCCGCAACACCGCAGGATGGCTTCAGGCCCTAATCTGGTTCCGGTACGGCACGCTGAGCCTTTGGTTAATTCCTCTTCCTGGTGGGAAATGAGAGTTAAATTTGCCCGTCCAGACACCTCCAGCTAGCCTCTCATTGGTTCTCGCTATTCCTGTTCATCTTCCGCAGAAATTGCAAACTGGGCCAAACAGGAGGTTAAAGGGACTGACTCTCCAAGTGGGGAGAGTGTTAGTAAAGCGTCTGGAATGTTGCACCCGAGTACCAGGGGAGGAAAACTGAGACATATTTGAACATGTCTCCCGATCACATGGTTGATCATACTCTAGGTTCCACATGCATGTTTTAGCTGAAGGAAGAATACCTTAAACCTGGGTAGTTGAAACCCGTGGAATGGGTACCATGCAATATGACTTCAAAGGGTCTTCATTTGCTCACCGAACCTCTCCAATCCTATCACTGCTGCGTTTATGCCCCTGTACACATGCTTGATTCTCTTTCGGAGACATAGCAATCCATAGGTTTTAAGATACTTACAAGTCAGGTACATTCTTAGGCGTTTAATATGCGGTGTTGAGTCCATTTCGTTGAGCAAGGAGTAGCTCTTGTCTATTCCATATTTGGCTTAAGGAACTTTATCTGTGCTCATTTCAATCTCTGGTTTTATGCAGTACCCCAACTCACCTTTCCCGTTAAGCAAGCATAAGTTGGTTTTCTAAATTTGAGTCCCTGTTCTGTTCTGTAATTCAGTTCCTGTGTAGCCAAGTTTCCATTCCGTGTATTACTGATATCTTATGATGTTTCTTTTTCTGTGTGACTTATTTCAGTTAGAATCATCATACCTGAATCCACTCATTGTGCTGCTAAGGGCCTGATGACATAGATTTCATTGCTGAGTGATATTGCTTTGTAAGTGAATACCACAACTTCTTTATCCATTTTTCACTTTCTGCGATGTTGAACTTGTACTGTAAACGAGGTTCTTGTAAACAGAGGCGTCCCAAACTTTGGGGTGGCTGTGTCTTTTTGATTTTAATTTCCCTAAGCTATAGGACCATAAGTGGAAGTGCCCTAGGCTCTGTTGCTTTGTTTTTTAGATGTTTCAGGAAACACCATACACTTCTCCCGAGTGGTTGTTGGCAATTTACATCCCGCCCATCAGCATAACAAGGCTCCCAGTTCTCCATGGCCTGTCCTGCCTTTCTGGATTTTACACTTTTTTCAGATGGCCCTTTTGACCGGGGGGAAGTGAGACTTCATTGTAGTGCAGATTTCCTTTGCAAGCTTGCTTGGTTGGCCAAAAAGGGCGTATGCGTTTTTTCCTGAATATATTCAGGAAAAAACGCATACGCCCTTTTTGGCCAAGTGCATCATTGTGGACGTTCTGCCTCTTTTCCTATGCTTTCAATGCAATTCCAGTCTACCTCCTGAAATCGGTTTCCTGCAATTCTGCCCCGCTTTCAAGTCCTCTTGGCAGCCTTACTTCAGTCTATTTTTGGACGATAGCTGTCATTTATAACTCTGCAGGTTTGTGAATTACAGTGCCCCTGAGCTCCTTTCTTCAACTTGCTTTCTTGTGACCTGGCCGCAACACCGCAGGATGGCTTCAGGCCCTAATCTGGTTCCGGCACGGCACGCTGAGCCTTTGGTTATTTCCTCTTCCTGGTGGGAAATGAGAGTTAAATTTGCCCGTCCAGACACCTTCAGCTAGCTTCTCATTGGTTCTCGCTATTCCTGTTCATCTTCCGCAGAAATTGCAAACTGGGCCAAACAGGAGGTTAAAGGCGCTGACTCTCCAAGTGGGGAGAGTGTTAGTAAAGCGTCTGGAATGTTGCACCCGAGTACCAGGGGAGGAAAACTGAGACATATTTGAACACGTCTCCCGTTCACATGGTTGATCATACTTGGGTTCCACATGCATGTTTTAGCTGAAGGAAGAATACCTTAAACCTGGGTAGTTGAGACCCGTGTAATGGGTACCATGCAATATGACTTCAAAGGGTCTTCATTTGCTCACCGAACCTCTCCAATCCTATCACTGCTGCGTTTATGCCCCTGTACACATGCTTGATTCTCTTTCGGAGACATAGCAATCCATAGGTTTTAAGATACTTACAAGTCAGGTACATTCTTAGGCATTTAATATGCGGTGTTGAGTCCATTTCGTTGAGCAAGGAGTAGCTCTTGTCTATTCCATATTTGGCTTAAGGAACTTTATCTGTGCTCATTTCAATCTCTGGTTTTATGCAGTACCCCAACTCACCTTTCCCGTTAAGCAAGCATAAGTTGGTTTTCTAAATTTGAGTCCCTGTTCTGTTCTGTAATTCAGTTCCTGTGTAGCCAAGTTTCCATTCCGTGTATTACTGATATCTTATGATGTTTCTTTTTCTGTGTGACTTATTTCAGTTAGAATCATCATACCTGAATCCACTCATTGTGCTGCTAAGGGCCTGATGACATAGATTTCATTGCTGAGTGATATTGCTTTGTAAGTGAATACCACAACTTCTTTATCCATTTTTCACTTTCTGCGATGTTGAACTTGTACTGTAAACGAGGTTCTTGTAAACAGAGGCGTCCCAAACTTTGGGGTGGCTGTGTCTTTTTGATTTTAATTTCCCTAAGCTATAGGACCATAAGTGGAAGTGCCCTAGGCTCTGTTGCTTTGTTTTTTAGATGTTTCAGGAAACACCATACACTTCTCCCGAGTGGTTGTTGGCAATTTACATCCCGCCCATCAGCATAACAAGGCTCCCAGTTCTCCATGGCCTGTCCTGCCTTTCTGGATTTTACACTTTTTTCAGATGGCCCTTTTGACCGGGGGGAAGTGAGACTTCATTGTAGTGCAGATTTCCTTTGCAAGCTTGCTTGGTTGGCCAAAAAGGGCGTATGCGTTTTTTCCTGAATATATTCAGGAAAAAACGCATACGCCCTTTTTGGCCAAGTGCATCATTGTGGACGTTCTGCCTCTTTTCCTATGCTTTCAATGCAATTCCAGTCTACCTCCTGAAATCGGTTTCCTGCAATTCTGCCCCGCTTTCAAGTCCTCTTGGCAGCCTTACTTCAGTCTATTTTTGGACGATAGCTGTCATTTATAACTCTGCAGGTTTGTGAATTACAGTGCCCCTGAGCTCCTTTCTTCAACTTGCTTTCTTGTGACCTGGCCGCAACACCGCAGGATGGCTTCAGGCCCTAATCTGGTTCCGGCACGGCACGCTGAGCCTTTGGTTATTTCCTCTTCCTGGTGGGAAATGAGAGTTAAATTTGCCCGTCCAGACACCTTCAGCTAGCTTCTCATTGGTTCTCGCTATTCCTGTTCATCTTCCGCAGAAATTGCAAACTGGGCCAAACAGGAGGTTAAAGGCGCTGACTCTCCAAGTGGGGAGAGTGTTAGTAAAGCGTCTGGAATGTTGCACCCGAGTACCAGGGGAGGAAAACTGAGACATATTTGAACACGTCTCCCGTTCACATGGTTGATCATACTTGGGTTCCACATGCATGTTTTAGCTGAAGGAAGAATACCTTAAACCTGGGTAGTTGAGACCCGTGTAATGGGTACCATGCAATATGACTTCAAAGGGTCTTCATTTGCTCACCGAACCTCTCCAATCCTATCACTGCTGCGTTTATGCCCCTGTACACATGCTTGATTCTCTTTCGGAGACATAGCAATCCATAGGTTGTACGATACTTACTAGTCAGGTACATTCTTAGGCATTTAATATGCGGTGTTGAGTCCATTTCGTTGAGCAAGGAGTAGCTCTTGTCTATTCCATATTTGACTTAAGGAACTTTATCTGTGCTCATTTCAATCTCTGGTTTTACGCAGCACCCCAACTCACCTTTACCCTTAAGCAAGCATAAGTTGGTTTTCTAAATTTGAGACCCTGTTCTGTTCTGTAATTCAGTTCCTGTGTAGCCAAGTTTACATTCCGTGTATTACTGATATCTTATGATGTTTCTTTTTCTGTGTGACTTATTTCAGTTAGAATCATCATACCTGAATCCACTCATTGTGATGCTAAGGGCCTGATGACATAGATTTCATTGCTGAGTGATATTGCTTTGTAAGTAAATACCACAACTTCTTTATCCATTTTTCACTTTCTGTGATGTTGAACTTGTACTGTAAACGAGGTTCTTGTAAACAGAGCCGTTCCAAACTTTGGGGTGGCTGTGTCTTTTTGATTTTAATTTCCCTAAGCTATAGGACCATAAGTGGCAGTGCCCTAGGCTCTGTTGCTTTGTTTTTTAGATGTTTCAGGAAACAACATACACTTCTCCCGAGTGTCTGTTGGCAATTTACATCCCGCCCATCAGCATAACAAGGCTCCCAGTTCTCCATGGCCTGTCCTGCCTTTCTGGATTTTACACTTTTTTCAGATGGCCCTTTTGACCGGGGGGAAGTGAGACTTCATTGTAGTGCAGATTTCCTTTGCAAGCTTGCTTGGTTGGCCAAAAAGGGCGTATGCGTTTTTTCCTGAATATATTCAGGAAAAAACGCATACGCCCTTTTTGGCCAAGTGCATCATTGTGGACGTTCTGCCTCTTTTCCTATGCTTTCAATGCAATTCCAGTCTACCTCCTGAAATCGGTTTCCTGCAATTCTGCCCCGCTTTCAAGTCCTCTTGGCAGCCTTACTTCCGTCTATTTTTGGACGATAGCTGTCATTTATAACTCTGCAGGTTTGTGAATTACAGTGCCCCTGAGCTCCTTTCTTCAACTTGCTTTCTTGTGACCTGGCCGCAACACCACAGGATGGCTTCAGGCCCTAATCTGGTTCTGGCAAGGCACGCTGAGCCTTTGGTTAATTCCTCTTCCTGGTGGGAAATGAGAGTTAAATTTGCCCGTCCAGACACCTCCAGCTAGTCTCTCATTGGTTCTCGCTATTCCTGTTCATCTTCCGCAGAAATTGCAAACTGGGCCAAACAGGAGGTTAAAGGGACTGACTCTCCAAGTGGGGAGAGTGTTAGTAAAGCGTCTGGAATGTTGCACCCGAGTACCAGGGGAGGAAAACTGAGACATATTTGAACATGTCTCCCGATCACATGGTTGATCATACTCTAGGTTCCACATGCATGTTTTAGCTGAAGGAAGAATACCTTAAACCTGGGTAGTTGAAACCCGTGGAATGGGTACCATGCAATATGACTTCAAAGGGTCTTCATTTGCTCACCGAACCTCTCCAATCCTATCACTGCTGCGTTTATGCCCCTGTACACATGCTTGATTCTCTTTCGGAGACATAGCAATCCATAGGTTTTAAGATACTTACAAGTCAGGTACATTCTTAGGCGTTTAATATGCGGTGTTGAGTCCATTTCGTTGAGCAAGGAGTAGCTCTTGTCTATTCCATATTTGGCTTAAGGAACTTTATCTGTGCTCATTTCAATCTCTGGTTTTATGCAGTACCCCAACTCACCTTTCCCCTTAAGCAAGCATAAGTTGGTTTTCTAAATTTGAGACCCTGTTCTGTTCTGTAATTCAGTTCCTGTGTAGCCAAGTTTCCATTCCGTGTATTACTGATATCTTATGATGTTTCTTTTTCTGTGTGACTTATTTCAGTTAGAATCATCATACCTGAATCCACTCATTGTGCTGCTAAGGGCCTGATGACATAGATTTCATTGCTGAGTGATATTGCTTTGTAAGTGAATACCACAACTTCTTTATCCATTTTTCACTTTCTGCGATGTTGAACTTGTACTGTAAACGAGGTTCTTGTAAACAGAGCCGTTCCAAACTTTGCGGTGGCTGTGTCTTTTTGATTTTAATTTCCCTAAGCTATAGGACCATAAGTGGAAGTGCCCTAGGCTCTGTTGCTTTGTTTTTTAGATGTTTCAGGAAACACCATACACTTCTCCCAAGTGTCTGTTGGCAATTTACATCCCGCCCATCAGCATAACAAGGCTCCCAGTTCTCAATGGCCTATTGCCTTTCTGGATTTTACACTTTTTTCAGATGGCCCTTTTGACCAGGGGGAAGTGAGACTTCATTGTAGTGCAGATTTCCTTTGCAAACTTGCTTGGTTGGCCAAAAAGGGCGTATGCGTTTTTTCCTGAATATATTCAGGAAAAAACGCATACGCCCTTTTTGGCCAAGTGCATCATTGTGGACGTTCTGCCTCTTTTCCTATGCTTTCAATGCAATTCCAGTCTACCTTCTGAAATTGGTTTCCTGCAATTCTGCCCCGCTTTCAAGTCCTCTTGGCAGCCTTACTTCCGTCTATTTTTGGACGATAGCTGTCATTTATAACTCTGCAGGTTTGTGAATTACAGTGCCCCTGAGCTCCTTTCTTCAACTCGATTTCTTGTGACCTGGCCGCAACACCGCAGGATGGCTTCAGGCCCTAATCTGGTTCCGGAACGGCACGCTCAGCCTTTGGTTAATTCCTCTTCCTGGTGGGAAATGAGAGTTAAATTTGCCCGTCCAGACACCTCCAGCTAGCCTCTCATTGGTTCTCGCTATTCCTGTTCATCTTCTGCAGAAATTGCAAACTGGGCCAAACAGGAGGTTAAAGGGACTGACTCTCCAAGTGGGGAGAGTGTTAGTAAAGCGTCTGGAATGTTGCACCCGAGTACCAGGGGAGGAAAACTGAGACATATTTGAACACGTCTCCCGATCACATGGTTGATCATACTCTAGGTTCCACATGCATGTTTTAGCTGAAGGAAGAATACCTTAAACCTGGAGAGTTGAGACCCGTGTAATGGGTACCATGCAATATGACTTCAAAGGGTCTTCATTTGCTCACCGAACCTCTCCAATCCTATCACTGCTGCGTTTATGCCCCTGTACACATGCTTGATTCTCTTTCGGAGACATAGCAATCCATAGGTTTTAAGATACTTACTAGTTAGGTACATTCTTAGGCGTTTAATATGGGGTGTTGAGTCCATTTCGTTGAGCAAGGAGTAGCTCTTGTTTATTCCATATTTGGCTTAAGGAACTTTATCTGTGCTCATTTCAATCTCTGGTTTTATGCAGCACCCCAACTCACCTTTACCCTTAAGCAAGCATAAGTTGTTTTTCTAAATTTGAGACCCTGTTCTGTTCTGTAATTCAGTTCCTGTGTAGCCAAGTTTCCATTCCGTGTATTACTGATATCTTATGATGTTTCTTTTTCTGTGTGACTTATTTCAGTTAGAATCATCATACCTGAATCCACTCATTGTGCTGCTAAGTGCCTGATGACACAGATTTCATTGCTGAGTGATATTGCTTTGTAAGTAAATACCACAACTTCTTTATCCATTTTTCACTTTCTGCGATGTTGAACTTGTACTGTAAACGAGGTTCTTGTAAACAGAGCTGTTCCAAACTTTGGGGTGGCTGTGTCTTTTTGATTTTAATTTCCCTAAGCTATAGGACCATAAGTGGAAGTGCCCTAGGTTCTGTTGCTTTGTTTTTTAGATGTTTCAGGAAACACCATACACTTCTCCCGAGTGGTTGTTGGCAATTTACATCCCGCCCATCAGCATAACAAGGCTCCCAGTTCTCCATGGCCTGTCCTGCCTTTCTGGATTTTACACTTTTTTCAGATGGCCCTTTTGACCGGGGGGAAGTGAGACTTCATTGTAGTGCAGATTTCCTTTGCAAGCTTGCCTGGTTGGCCAAAAAGGGCGTATGCGTTTTTTCCTGAATATATTCAGGAAAAAACGCATACGCCCTTTTTGGCCAAGTGCATCATTGTGGACGTTCTGCCTCTTTTCCTATGCTTTCAATGCAATTCCAGTCTACCTCCTGAAATCGGTTTCCTGCAATTCTGCCCCGCTTTCAAGTCCTCTTGGCAGCCTTACTTCAGTCTATTTTTGGACGATAGCTGTCATTTATAACTCTGCAGGTTTGTGAATTACAGTGCCCCTGAGCTCCTTTCTTCAACTTGCTTTCTTGTGACCTGGCCGCAACACCGCAGGATGGCTTCAGGCCCTAATCTGGTTCCAGCACGCCACGCTGAGCCTTTGGTTATTTCCTCCTCCTGGTGGGAAATGAGAGTTAAATTTGCCCGTCCAGACACCTTCAGCTAGCCTCTCATTGGTTCTCGCTATTCCTGTTCATCTTCCGCAGAAATTGCAAACTGGGCCAAACAGGAGGTTAAAGGCGCTGACTCTCCAAGTGGGGAGAGTGTTAGTAAAGCGTCTGGAATGTTGCACCCGAGTACCAGGGGAGGAAAACTGAGACATATTTGAACACGTCTCCCGATCACATGGTTGATCATACTCTAGGTTCCACATGCATGTTTTAGCTGAAGGAAGAATACCTTAAACCTGGGTAGTTGAAACCCGTGGAATGGGTACCATGCAGTATGACTTCAAAGGGTCTTCATTTGCTCACCGAACCTCTCCAATCCTATCACTGCTGCGTTTATGCCCCTGTACACATGCTTGATTCTCTTTCGGAGACATAGCAATCCATAGGTTTTAAGATACTTACTAGTCAGGTACATTCTTAGGCGTTTAATATGGGGTGTTGAGTCCATTTCGTTGAGCAAGGAGTAGCTCTTGTCTATTCCATATTTGGCTTAAGGAACTTTATCTGTGCTCATTTCAATCTCTGGTTTTATGCAGCACACCAACTCACCTTTCCCCTTAAGCAAGCATAAGTTGTTTTTCTAAATTTGAGACCCTGTTCTGTTCTGTAATTCAGTTCCTGTGTAGCCAAGTTTCCATTCCGTGTATTACTGATATCTTATGATGTTTCTTTTTCTGTGTGACTTATTTCAGTTAGAATCATCATACCTGAATCCACTCATTGTGCTGCTAAGGGCCTGATGACACAGATTTCATTGCTGAGTGATATTGCTTTGTAAGTAAATACCACAACTTCTTTATCCATTTTTCACTTTCTGCGATGTTGAACTTGTACTGTAAACGAGGTTCTTGTAAACAGAGGCGTCCCAAACTTTGGGGTGGCTGTGTCTTTTTGATTTTAATTTCCCTAAGCTATAGGACCATAAGTGGAAGTGCCCTAGGCTCTGTTGCTTTGTTTTTTAGATGTTTCAGGAAACACCATACACTTCTCCCGAGTGGTTGTTGGCAATTTACATCCCGCCCATCAGCATAACAAGGCTCCCAGTTCTCCATGGCCTGTCCTGCCTTTCTGGATTTTACACTTTTTTCAGATGGCCCTTTTGACCGGGGGGAAGTGAGACTTCATTGTAGTGCAGATTTCCTTTGCAAGCTTGCTTGGTTGGCCAAAAAGGGCGTATGCGTTTTTTCCTGAATATATTCAGGAAAAAACGCATACGCCCTTTTTGGCCAAGTGCATCATTGTGGACGTTCTGCCTCTTTTCCTATGCTTTCAATGCAATTCCAGTCTACCTCCTGAAATCGGTTTCCTGCAATTCTGCCCCGCTTTCAAGTCCTCTTGGCAGCCTTACTTCAGTCTATTTTTGGACGATAGCTGTCATTTATAACTCTGCAGGTTTGTGAATTACAGTGCCCCTGAGCTCCTTTCTTCAACTTGCTTTCTTGTGACCTGGCCGCAACACCGCAGGATGGCTTCAGGCCCTAATCTGGTTCCGGCACGGCACGCTGAGCCTTTGGTTATTTCCTCTTCCTGGTGGGAAATGAGAGTTAAATTTGCCCGTCCAGACACCTTCAGCTAGCCTCTCATTGGTTCTCGCTATTCCTGTTCATCTTCCGCAGAAATTGCAAACTGGGCCAAACAGGAGGTTAAAGGCGCTGACTCTCCAAGTGGGGAGAGTGTTAGTAAAGCGTCTGGAATGTTGCACCCGAGTACCAGGGGAGGAAAACTGAGACATATTTGAACACGTCTCCCGTTCACATGGTTGATCATACTTGGGTTCCACATGCATGTTTTAGCTGAAGGAAGAATACCTTAAACCTGGGTAGTTGAGACCCGTGTAATGGGTACCATGCAATATGACTTCAAAGGGTCTTCATTTGCTCACCGAACCTCTCCAATCCTATCACTGCTGCGTTTATGCCCCTGTACACATGCTTGATTCTCTTTCGGAGACATAGCAATCCATAGGTTGTACGATACTTACTAGTCAGGTACATTCTTAGGCATTTAATATGCGGTGTTGAGTCCATTTCGTTGAGCAAGGAGTAGCTCTTGTCTATTCCATATTTGACTTAAGGAACTTTATCTGTGCTCATTTCAATCTCTGGTTTTACGCAGCACCCCAACTCACCTTTACCCTTAAGCAAGCATAAGTTGGTTTTCTAAATTTGAGACCCTGTTCTGTTCTGTAATTCAGTTCCTGTGTAGCCAAGTTTACATTCCGTGTATTACTGATATCTTATGATGTTTCTTTTTCTGTGTGACTTATTTCAGTTAGAATCATCATACCTGAATCCACTCATTGTGATGCTAAGGGCCTGATGACATAGATTTCATTGCTGAGTGATATTGCTTTGTAAGTAAATACCACAACTTCTTTATCCATTTTTCACTTTCTGTGATGTTGAACTTGTACTGTAAACGAGGTTCTTGTAAACAGAGCCGTTCCAAACTTTGGGGTGGCTGTGTCTTTTTGATTTTAATTTCCCTAAGCTATAGGACCATAAGTGGCAGTGCCCTAGGCTCTGTTGCTTTGTTTTTTAGATGTTTCAGGAAACAACATACACTTCTCCCGAGTGTCTGTTGGCAATTTACATCCCGCCCATCAGCATAACAAGGCTCCCAGTTCTCCATGGCCTGTCCTGCCTTTCTGGATTTTACACTTTTTTCAGATGGCCCTTTTGACCGGGGGGAAGTGAGACTTCATTGTAGTGCAGATTTCCTTTGCAAGCTTGCTTGGTTGGCCAAAAAGGGCGTATGCGTTTTTTCCTGAATATATTCAGGAAAAAACGCATACGCCCTTTTTGGCCAAGTGCATCATTGTGGACGTTCTGCCTCTTTTCCTATGCTTTCAATGCAATTCCAGTCTACCTCCTGAAATCGGTTTCCTGCAATTCTGCCCCGCTTTCAAGTCCTCTTGGCAGCCTTACTTCCGTCTATTTTTGGACGATAGCTGTCATTTATAACTCTGCAGGTTTGTGAATTACAGTGCCCCTGAGCTCCTTTCTTCAACTTGCTTTCTTGTGACCTGGCCGCAACACCACAGGATCGCTTCAGGCCCTAATCTGGTTCTGGCAAGGCACGCTGAGCCTTTGGTTAATTCCTCTTCCTGGTGGGAAATGAGAGTTAAATTTGCCCGTCCAGACACCTCCAGCTAGTCTCTCATTGGTTCTCGCTATTCCTGTTCATCTTCCGCAGAAATTGCAAACTGGGCCAAACAGGAGGTTAAAGGGACTGACTCTCCAAGTGGGGAGAGTGTTAGTAAAGCGTCTGGAATGTTGCACCCGAGTACCAGGGTACGAAAACTGAGACATATTTGAACACGTCTCCCGATCACATGGTTGATCATACTCTAGGTTCCACATGCATGTTTTAGCTGAAGGAAGAATACCTTAAACCTGGGTATTTTAAACCCGTGGAATGGGTACCATGCAATATGACTTCAAAGGGTCTTCATTTGCTCAACGAACATCTCCAATCCTATCACTGCTGCGTTTATGCCCCTGAAAACACGCTTGATTCTCTTTCGGAGACATAGCAATCCATAGGTTTTAAGATACTTACTAGTCAGGTACATTCTTAGGCGTTTAATATGCGGTGTTGAGTCCATTTCGTTGAGCAAGGAGTAGCTCTTGTCTATTCCATATTTGGCTTAAGGAACTTTATCTGTGCTCATTTCAATCTCTGGTTTTATGCAGCACACCAACTCACCTTTCCCCTTAAGCAAGCATAAGTTGGTTTTCTAAATTTGAGACCCTGTTCTGTTCTGTAATTCAGTTCCTGTGTAGCCAAGTTTACATTCCGTGTATTACTGATATCTTATGATGTTTCTTTTTCTGTGTGACTTATTACAGTTAGAATCATCATACCTGAATCCACTCATTGTGCTGCTAAGGGCCTGATGACACAGATTTCATTGCTGAGTGATATTGCTTTGTAAGTAAATACCACAACTTCTTTATCCATTTTTCACTTTCTGCGATGTTGAACTTGTACTGTAAACGAGGTTCTTGTAAACAGAGCCGTTCCAAACTTTGGGGTGGCTGTGTCTTTTTGATTTTAATTTCCCTAAGCTATAGGACCATAAGTGGAAGTGCCCTAGGTTCTGTTGCTTTGTTTTTTAGATGTTTCAGGAAACACCATACACTTCTCCCGAGTGGTTGTTGGCAATTTACATCCCGCCCATCAGCATAACAAGGCTCCCAGTTCTCCATGGCCTGTCCTGCCTTTCTGGATTTTACACTTTTTTCAGATGGCCCTTTTGACCGGGGGGAAGTGAGACTTCATTGTAGTGCAGATTTCCTTTGCAGGCTTGCTTGGTTGGCCAAAAAGGGCGTATGCGTTTTTTCCTGAATATATTCAGGAAAAAACGCATACGCCCTTTTTGGCCAAGTGCATCATTGTGGACGTTCTGCCTCTTTTCCTATGCTTTCAATGCAATTCCAGTCTACCTCCTGAAATCGGTTTCCTGCAATTCTGCCCTGCTTTCAAGTCCTCTTGGCAGCCTTACTTCAGTCTATTTTTGGACGATAGCTGTCATTTATAACTCTGCAGGTTTGTGAATTACAGTGCCCCTGAGCTCCTTTCTTCAACTCGCTTTCTTTTGAGCTGGCCGCAACACCGCAGGATGGCTTCAGGCCCTAATCTGGTTCCGGCACGGCACACTGAGCCTTTGGTTATTTCCTCTTCCTGGTGGGAAATGAGAGTTAAATTTGCCCGTCCAGACACCTCCAGCTAGCCTCTCATTGGTTCTCGCTATTTCTGTTCATCTTCCGCAGAAATTGCAAACTGGGCCAAACAGGAGGTTAAAGGGACTGACTCTCCAAGTCGGGAGAGTGTTAGTAAAGCGTCTGGAATGTTGCACCCGAGTACCAGGGTACGAAAACTGAGACATATTTGAACACGTCTCCCGATCACATGGTTGATCATACTCTAGGTTCCACATGCATGTTTTAGCTGAAGGAAGAATACCTTAAACCTGGGTAGTTGAAACCCGTGGAATGGGTACCATGCAATATGACTTCAAAGGGTCTTCATTTGCTCACCGAACCTCTCCAATCCTATCACTGCTGCGTTTATGCCCCTGTACACATGCTTGATTCTCTTTCGGAGACATAGCAATCCATAGGTTTTAAGATACTTACTAGTCAGGTACATTCTTAGGCGTTTAATATGCGGTGTTGAGTCCATTTCGTTGAGCAACGAGTAGCTCTTGTCTATTCCATATTTGGCTTAAGGAACTTTATCTGTGCTCATTTCAATCTCTGGTTTTATGCAGCACCCCAACTCACCTTTACCCTTAAGCAAGCATAAGTTGGTTTTCTAAATTTGAGACCCTGTTCTGTTCTGTAATTCAGTTCCTGTGTAGCCAAGTTTACATTCCATGTATTACTGATATCTTATGATGTTTCTTTTTCTGTGTGACTTACTTCAGTTAGAATCATCATACCTGAATCCACTCATTGTGCTGCTAAGGGCCTGATGACACAGATTTCATTGCTGAGTGATATTGCTTTGTAAGTAAATACCACAACTTCTTTATCCATTTTTCACTTTCTGCGATGTTGAACTTGTACTGTAAACGAGGTTCTTGTAAACAGAGCCGTTCCAAACTTTGGGGTGGCTGTGTCTTTTTGATTTTAATTTCCCTAAGCTATAGGACCATAAGTGGAAGTGCCCTAGGTTCTGTTGCTTTGTTTTTTAGATGTTTCAGGAAACACCATACACTGCTCCCGAGTGGTTGTTGGCAATTTACATCCCGCCCATCAGCATAACAAGGCTCTCAGTTCTCCATGGCCTGTCCTGCCTTTCTGGATTTTACACTTTTTTCAGATGGCCCTTTTGACCGGGGGGAAGTGAGACTTCATTGTAGTGCAGATTTCCTTTGCAGGCTTGCTTGGTTGGCCAAAAAGGGCGTATGCGTTTTTTCCTGAATATATTCAGGAAAAAACGCATAGCCCCTTTTTGGCCAAGTGCATCATTGTGGACGTTCTGCCTCTTTTCCTATGCTTGCAATGCAATTCCAGTCTACCTCCTGAAATCGGTTTCCTGCAATTCTGCCCCGCTTTCAAGTCCTCTTGGCAGCCTTACTTCAGTCTATTTTTGGACGATAGCTGTCATTTATAACTCTGCAGGTTTGTGAATTACAGTGCCCCTGAGCTCCTTTCTTCAACTCGCTTTCTTGTGACCTGGCCGCAACACCGCAGGATGGCTTCAGGCCCTAATCTGGTTCCGGCACGGCATGCTGAGCCTTTGGTTAATTCCTCTTCCTGGTGGGAAATGAGAGTTAAATTTGCCCGTCCAGACACCTCCAGCTAGTCTCTCATTGGTTCTCGCTATTCCTGTTCATCTTCCGCAGAAATTGCAAACTGTGCCAAACAGGAGGTTAAAGATGCTGACTCTCCAAGTCGGAAGAGTGTTAGTAAAGCGTCTGGAATGTTGCACCCGAGTACCAGGGGAGGAAAACTGAGACATATTTGAACACGTCTCCCGTTCACATGGTTGATCATACTCTGGGTTCCAAATGCATGTTTTAGCTGAAGCAAGAATACCTTAAACCTGGAGAGTTGAGACCCGTGTAATGGGTACCATGCAATATGACTTCAAAGGGTCTTGATTTGCTCACCGAACCTCTCCAATCCTATCACTGCTGCGTTTATTCCCCTGTACACACGCTTGATTCTCTTTTGGAGACATAGCAATCCATAGGTTTTAAGATATTTACTAGTCAGGTACATTCTTAGGCGTTTAATATGGGGCGTTGAGTCCATTTCGTTGAGCAAGGAGTAGCTCTTGTCTATTCCATATTTGGCTTAAGGAACTTTATCTGTGCTCATTTCAATCTCTGGTTTTATGCAGCACCCCAACTCACCTTTCCCCTTAAGCAAGCATAAGTTGGTTTTCTAAATTTGAGACCCTGTTCTGTTCTGTAATTCAGTTCCTGTGTAGCCAAGTTTACATTCCGTGTATTACTGATATCTTATGATGTTTCTTTTTCTGTGTGACTTATTTCAGTTAGAATCATCGTACCTGAATCCACTCATTATGCTGCTATGGGCCTGAGCACATGGATTTCATTGCTGAGTGATACTGCATTGTACGTAAGTACCACAAGTTCTTTATCCATTTTTCACTTTCTGTGATATTGAACTTGTATGGTAAACGAGGTTCTTGTAAACGGAGGCGTCCCAAACTTTGGGGTGGCTGTGTCTTTTTGATTTTAATTTCCCTAAGCTATAGGACCATAAGTGGAAGTGCCCTAGGCTCTGTTGCTTTGTTTTTTAGATGTTTCAGGAAACACCATACACTTCTCCGGAGTGGTTTTTGGCAATTTACATCCCGCCCATCAGCATAACAAGGCTCCCAGTTCTCCATGGCCTGTCCTGCCTTTGGATTTTACACTTTTTTCAGATGGCCCTTTTGCCCGGGGGGAAGTGAGACTTCATTGTAGTGCAGATTTCCTTTGCAAGCTTGCTTGGTTGGCCAAAAAGGGCGTATGCGTTTTTTCCTGAATATATTCAGGAAAAAACGCATACGCCCTTTTTGGCCAAGTGCATCATTGTGGACGTTCTGCCTCTTTTCCTATGCTTTCAATGCAATTCCAGTCTACCTCCTGAAATCGGTTTCCTGCAATTCTGCCCCGCTTTCAAGTCCTCTTGGCAGCCTTACTTCAGTCTATTTTTGGACGATAGCTGTCATTTATAACTCTGCAGGTTTGTGAATTACAGTGCCCCTGAGCTCCTTTCTTCAACTCGATTTCTTGTGACCTGGCCGCAACACCGCAGGATGGCTTCAGGCCCTAATCTGGTTCCGGCCCGGCATGCTGAGCCTTTGGTTAATTCCTCTTCCTGGTGGGAAATGAGAGTTAAATTTGCCCGTCCAGACACCTCCAGCTAGCCTCTCATTGGTTCTCGCTATTTCTGTTCATCTTCCGCAGAAATTGCAAACTGGGCCAAACAGGAGGTTAAAGGGACTGACTCTCCAAGTCGGGAGAGTGTTAGTAAAGCGTCTGGAATGTTGCACCCGAGTACCAGGGTACGAAAACTGAGACATATTTGAACACGTCTCCCGATCACATGGTTGATCATACTCTAGGTTCCACATGCATGTTTTAGCTGAAGGAAGAATACCTTAAACCTGGGTAGTTGAAACCCGTGGAATGGGTACCATGCAATATGACTTCAAAGGGTCTTCATTTGCTCACCGAACCTCTCCAATCCTATCACTGCTGCGTTTATGCCCCTGTACACATGCTTGATTCTCTTTTGGAGACATAGCAATCCATAGGTTTTAAGATACTTACTAGTCAGGTACATTCTTAGGCGTTTAATATGCGGTGTTGAGTCCATTTCGTTGAGCAAGGAGTAGCTCTTGTCTATTCCATATTTGGCTTAAGGAACTTTATCTGTGCTCATTTCAATCTCTGGTTTTATGCAGCACCCCAACTCACCTTTACCCTTAAGCAAGCATAAGTTGGTTTTCTAAATTTGAGACACTGTTCTGTTCTGTAATTCAGTTCCTGTGTAGCTAAGTTTACATTCCATGTATTACTGATACCTTATGATGTTTCTTTTTCTGTGTGACTTATTTCAGTTAGAATCATCATACTTGAATCCACTCAATGTGCTGCTAAGAGCCTGATGACACAGATTTCATTGCTGAGTGATATTGCTTTGTAAGTAAATACCACAACTTCTTTATCCATTTTTCACTTTCTGCGATGTTGAACTTGTACTGTAAACGAGGTTCTTGTAAACAGAGCCTTTCCAAACTTTGGGGTGGCTGTGTCTTTTTGATTTTAATTTCCCTAAGCTATAGGACCATCAGTGGAAGTGCCCTAGGTTATGTTGCTTTGTTTTTTAGATGTTTCAGGAAACACCATACACTTCTCCCGAGTGTCTGTTGGCAATTTACATCCCGCCCATCAGCATAACAAGGCTCCCAGTTCTCCATGGCCTGTCCTGCCTTTCTGTATTTTACACTTTTTTCAGATGGCCCTTTTGACCGGGGGGAAGTGAGACTTCATTGTAGTGCAGATTTCCTTTGCAAGCTTGCTTGGTTGGCCAAAAAGGGCGTATGCGTTTTTTCCTGAATATATTCAGGAAAAAACGCATACGCCCTTTTTGGCCAAGTGCATCATTGTGGACGTTCTGCCTCTTTTCCTATGCTTTCAATGCAATTCCAGTCTACCTCCTGAAATCGGTTTCCTGCAATTCTGCCCCGCTTTCAAGTCCTCTTGGCAGCCTTACTTCAGTCTATTTTTGGACGATAGCTGTCATTTATAACTCTGCAGGTTTGTGAATTACAGTGCCCCTGAGCTCCTTTCTTCAACTCGCTTTCTTTTGAGCTGGCCGCAACACCGCAGGATGGCTTCAGGCCCTAATCTGGTTCCGGTACGGCACGCTGAGCCTTTGGTTATTTCCTCTTCCTGGTGGGAAATGAGAGTTAAATTTGCCCGTCCAGACACCTCCAGCTAGCCTCTCATTGGTTCTCGCTATTCCTGTTCATCTTCCGCAGAAATTGCAAACTGGGCCAAACAGGAGGTTAAAGGCGCTGACTCTCCAAGTGGGGAGAGTGTTAGTAAAGCGTCTGGAATGTTGCACCCGAGTACCAGGGGAGGAAAACTGAGACATATTTGAACACGTCTCCCGTTCACATGGTTGATCATACTTGGGTTCCACATGCATGTTTTAGCTGAAGGAAGAATACCTTAAACCTGGGTAGTTGAGACCCGTGTAATGGGTACCATGCAATATGACTTCAAAGGGTCTTCATTTGCTCACCGAATCTCTCCAATCCTATCACTGCTGCGTTTATGCCCCTGTACACATGCTTGATTCTCTTTTGGAGACATAGCAATCCATAGATTTTACGATACTTACTAGTCAGGTACATTCTTAGGCGTTTAATATGCGGTGTTGAGTCCATTTCGTTGAGCAAGGAGTAGCTCTTGTCTATTCCATATTTGACTTAAGGAACTTTATCTGTGCTCATTTCAATCTCTGGTTTTATGCAGCACCCCAACTCACCTTTACCCTTAAGCAAGCATAAGTTGGTTTTCTAAATTTGAGACCCTCTTCTGTTCTGTAATACAGTTCCTGTGTAGCCAAGTTTACATTCCGTGTATTACTGATATCTTATGATGTTTCTTTTTCTGTGTGACTTAGTTCAGTTAGAATCATCATACCTGAATCCACTCATTGTGTTGCTAAGGGCCTGATGACATAGATTTCATTGCTGAGTGATATTGCTTTGTAAGTAAATACCACAACTTTATCCATTTTTCACTTTCTGCGATGTTGAACTTGTACTGTAAACGAGGTTCTTGTAAACAGAGGCGTCCCAAACTTTGGGGTGGCTGTGTCTTTTTGATTTTAATTTCCCTAAGCTATAGGACCATAAGTGGAAGTGCCCTAGGCTCTGTTGCTTTGTTTTTTAGATGTTTCAGGAAACACCATACACTTCTCCCGAGTGTCTGTTGGCAATTTACATCCCGCCCATCAGCATAACAAGGCTCCCAGTTCTCCATGGCCTGTCCTGCCTTTCTGGATTTTACACTTTTTTCAGATAGCCCTTTTGACCGGGGGGAAGTGAGACTTCATTGTAGTGCAGATTTCCTTTGCAAGCTTGCTTGGTTGGCCAAAAAGGGCGTATGCATTTTTTCCTGAATATATTCAGGAAAAAACGCATACGCCCTTCTTGGCCAAGTGCATCATTGTGGACGTTCTGCCTCTTTTCCTATGCTTTCAATGCAATTCCAGTCTACCTCCTGAAATCGGTTTCCTGCAATTCTGCCCCGCTTTCAAGTCCTCTTGGCAGCCTTACTTCAGTCTATTTTTGGACGATAGCTGTCATTTATAACTCTGCAGGTTTGTGAATTACAGTGCCCCTGAGCTCCTTTCTTCAACTCGCTTTCTTTTGAGCTGGCCGCAACACCGCAGGATGGCTTCAGGCCCTAATCTGGTTCCGGTACGGCACGCTGAGCCTTTGGTTATTTCCTCTTCCTGGTGGGAAATGAGAGTTAAATTTGCCCGTCCAGACACCTCCAGCTAGCCTCTCATTGGTTCTCGCTATTCCTGTTCATCTTCCGCAGAAATTGCAAACTGGGCCAAACAGGAGGTTAAAGGCGCTGACTCTCCAAGTGGGGAGAGTGTTAGTAAAGCGTCTGGAATGTTGCACCCGAGTACCAGGGGAGGAAAACTGAGACATATTTGAACACGTCTCCCGTTCACATGGTTGATCATACTTGGGTTCCACATGCATGTTTTAGCTGAAGGAAGAATACCTTAAACCTGGAGAGTTGAGACCCGTGTAATGGGTACCATGAAATATGACTTCAAAGGGTCTTCATTTGCTCACCGAATCTCTCCAATCCTATCACTGCTGCGTTTATGCCCCTGTACACATGCTTGATTCTCTTTTGGAGACATAGCAATCCATAGGTTTTACGATACTTACTAGTCAGGTACATTCTTAGGCGTTTAATATGCGGTGTTGAGTCCATTTCGTTGAGCAAGGAGTAGCTCTTGTCTATTCCATATTTGACTTAAGGAACTTTATCTGTGCTCATTTCAATCTCTGGTTTTATGCAGCACCCCAACTCACCTTTACCCTTAAGCAAGCATAAGTTGTTTTTCTAAATTTGAGACCCTATTCTGTTCTGTAATTCAGTTCCTGTGTAGCCAAGTTTACATTCCGTGTATTACTGATATCTTATGATGTTTCTTTTTCTGTGTGACTTAGTTCAGTTAGAATCATCATACCTGAATCCACTCATTGTGATGCTAAGGGCCTGATGACATAGATTTCATTGCTGAGTGATATTGCTTTGTAAGTAAATACCACAACTTTATCCATTTTTCACTTTCTGCGATGTTGAACTTGTACTGTAAACGAGGTTCTTGTAAACAGAGGCGTCCCAAAGTTTGGCGTGGCTGTGTCTTTTTGATTTTAATTTCCCTAAGCTATAGGACCATAAGTGGCAGTTCCCTAGGCTCTGTTGCTTTGTTTTTTAGATGTTTCAGGAAACACCATACACTTCTCCCGAGTGTCTGTTGGCAATTTACATCCCGCCCATCAGCATAACAAGGCTCCCAGTTCTCCATGGCCTGTCCTGCCTTTCTGGATTTTACACTTTTTTCAGATGGCCCTTTTGACCGGGGGGAAGTGAGACTTCATTGTAGTGCAGATTTCCTTTGCAAGCTTGCTTGGTTGGCCAAAAAGGGCGTATGCGTTTTTTCCTGAATATATTCAGGAAAAAACGCATACGCCCTTTTTGGCCAAGTGCATCATTGTGGACGTTCTGCCTCTTTTCCTATGCTTTCAATGCAATTCCAGTCTACCTCCTGAAATCGGTTTCCTGCAATTCTGCCCCGCTTTCAAGTCCTCTTGGCAGCCTTACTTCAGTCTATTTTTGGATGATAGCTGTCATTTATAACTCTGCAGGTTTGTGAATTACAGTGCCCCTGAGCTCCTTTCTTCAACTCGCTTTCTTGTGACCTGGCCGCAACACCGCAGGATGGCTTCAGGCCTAATCTGGTTCCGGCCCGGTATGCTGAGCCTTTGGTTAATTCCTCTTCCTGTTGGGAAATGAGAGTTAAATTTGCCCGTCCAGACACCTCCAGCTAGCCTCTCATTGGTTCTCGCTATTCCTGTTCATCTTCCGCAGAAATTGCAAACTGGGCCAAACAGGAGGTTAAAGGGAGTGACTCTCCAAGTGGGGAGAGTGTTAGTAAAGCGTCTGGAATGTTGCACCCGAGTACCAGGGGAGGAAAACTGAGAAATATTTGAACACATCTCCCGATCACATGGTTGATCATACTCTAGGTTCCACATGCATGTTTTAGCTGAAGGAAGAATACCTTAAACCTGGGTAGTTGAAACCCGTGGAATGGGTACCATGCAATATGACTTCAAAGGGTCTTCATTTGCTCACCGAACCTCTCCAATCCTATCACTGCTGCGTTTATGCCCCTGTACACATGCTTGATTCTCTTTCGGAGACATAGCAATTCTTAGGTTTTAAGATACTTACAAGTCAGGTACATTCTTAGGCGTTTAATATGCGGTGTTGAGTCCATTTCGTTGAGCAAGGAGTAGCTCTTGTCTATTCCATATTTGGCTTAAGGAACTTTATCTGGGCTTATTTCAATCTCTGGTTTTATGCAGCACCCCAACTCACCTTTCCCCTTAAGCAAGCATAAGTTGTTTTTCTAAATTTGAGACCCTGTTCTGTTCTGTAATTCAGTTCCTGTGTAGCCAAGTTTCCATTCCGTGTATTACTGATATCTTATGATGTTTCTTTTTCTGTGTGACTTATTTCAGTTAGAATCATCATACCTGAATCCACTCATTGTGCTGCTAAGGGCCTGATGACATAGATTTCATTGCTGAATGATATTGCTTTGTAAGTAAATACCACAACTTCTTTATCCATTTTTCACTTTCTGCGATGTTGAACTTGTACTGTAAACGAGGTTCTTGTAAACAGAGCCGTTCCAAACTTTGGGGTGGCTGTGTCTTTTTCATTTTAATTTCCCTAAGCTATAGGACCATAAGTGAAAGTGCCCTAGGCTCTGTTGCTTTGTTTTTTAGATGTTTCAGGAAACACCATACACTTCTCCCGAGTGTCTGTTGGCAATTTACATCCCGCCCATCAGCATAACAAGGCTCCCAGTTCTCCATGGCCTGTCCTGCCTTTCTGGATTTTACACTTTTTTCAGATGGCCCTTTTGACCGGGGGGAAGTGAGACTTCATTGTAGTGCAGATTTCCTTTGCAAGCTTGCTTGGTTGGCCAAAAAGGGCGTATGCGTTTTTTCCTGAATATATTCAGGAAAAAACGCATACGCCCTTTTTGGCCAAGTGCATCATTGTGGACGTTCTGCCTCTTTTCCTATGCTTTCAATGCAATTCCAATCTACCTCCTGAAATCGGTTTCTTGCAATTCTGCCCCGCTTTCAAGTCCTCTTGGCAGCCTTACTTCAGTCTATTTTTGGACGATAGCTGTCATTTATAACTCTGCAGGTTTGTGAATTACAGTGCCCCTGAGCTCCTTTCTTCAACTTGCTTTCTTGTGACCTGGCCGCAACACCGCAGGATGGCTTCAGGCCCTAATCTGGTTCCGGCACGGCACGCTGAGCCTTTGGTTATTTCCTCTTCCTGGTGGGAAATGAGAGTTAAATTTCCCCGTCCAGACACCTCCAGCTAGTCTCTCATTGGTTCTCGCTATTCCTGTTCATCTTCCGCAGAAATTGCAAACTGGGCCAAACAGGAGGTTAAAGGCGCTGACTCTCCAAGTGGGGAGAGTGTTAGTAAAGCGTCTGGAATGTTGCACCCGAGTACCAGGGGAGGAAAACTGAGACATATTTGAACACGTCTCCCGATCACATGGTTGATCATACTCTAGGTTCCACATGCATGTTTTAGCTGAAGGAAGAATACCTTAAACCTGGGTAGTCGAAACCCGTGGAATGGGTACCATGCAATATGACTTCAAAAGGTCTTCATTTGCTCACCGAACCTCTCCAATCCTATCACTGCTGCGTTTATGCCCCTGTACACATGCTTGATTCTCTTTTGGAGACATAGCAATCCATAGGTTATAAGATACTTACAAGTCAGGTACATTCTTAGGCGTTTAATATGCGGTGTTGAGTCCATTTCGTTGAGCAAGGAGTAGCTCTTGTCTATTCCATATTTGGCTTAAGGAACTTTATCTGTGCTCATTTCAATCTCTGGTTTTATGCAGCACCCCAACTCACCTTTACCCTTAAGCAAGCATAAGTTGTTTTTCTAAATTTGAGACCCTGTTCTGTTCTGTAATTCAGTTCCTGTGTAGCCAAGTTTACATTCCATGTATTACTGATATCTTATGATGTTTCTTTTTCTGTGTGACTTACTTCAGTTAGAATCATCATACCTGAATCCACTCATTGTGCTGCTAAGGGCCTGATGACACAGATTTCATTGCTGAGTGATATTGCTTTGTAAGTAAATACCACAACTTCTTTATCCATTTTTCACTTTCTGCGATGTTGAACTTGTACTGTAAACGAGGTTCTTGTAAACAGAGGCGTCCCAAACTTTGGGGTGGCTGTGTCTTTTTGATTTTAATTTCCCTAAGCTATAGGACCATAAGTGGAAGTGCCCTAGGTTCTGTTGCTTTGTTTTTTAGATGTTTCAGGAAACACCATACACTTCTCCCGAGTGGTTGTTGGCAATTTACATCCCGCCCATCAGCATAACAAGGCTCCCAGTTCTCCATGGCCTGTCCTGCCTTTCTGGATTTTACACTTTTTTCAGATGGCCCTTTGGACCGCGGGGAAGTGAGACTTCATTGTAGTGCAGATTTCCTTTCCAAGCTTGCTTGGTTGGCCAAAAAGGGCGTATGCGTTTTTTCCTGAATATATTCAGGAAAAAACGCATACGCCCTTTTTGGCCAAGTGCATCATTGTGGACGTTCTGCCTCTTTTCCTATGCTTTCAATGCAATTCCAGTCTACCTCCTGAAATCGGTTTCCTGCAATTCTGCCCCGCTTTCAAGTCCTCTTGGCAGCCTTACTTCAGTCTATTTTTGGACGATAGCTGTCATTTATAACTCTGCAGGTTTGTGAATTACAGTGACCCTGAGCTCCTTTCTTCAACTCGCTTTCTTTTGAGCTGGCCGCAACACCGCAGGATGGCTTCAGGCCCTAATCTGGTTCCGGTACGGCACGCTGAGCCTTTGGTTATTTCCTCTTCCTGGTGGGAAATGAGAGTTAAATTTGCCCGTCCAGACACCTCCAGCTAGCCTCTCATTGGTTCTCGCTATTTCTGTTCATCTTCCGCAGAAATTGCAAACTGGGCCAAACAGGAGGTTAAAGGCGCTGACTCTCCAAGTGGGGAGAGTGTTAGTAAAGCGTCTGGAATGTTGCACCCGAGTACCAGGGGAGGAAAACTGAGACATATTTGAACACGTCTCCCGTTCACATGGTTGATCATACTTGGGTTCCACATGCATGTTTTAGCTGAAGGAAGAATACCTTAAACCTGGAGAGTTAAGACCCGTGTAATGGGTACCATGCAATATGACTTCAAAGGGTCTTCATTTGCTCACCGAACCTCTCCAATCCTATCACTGCTGCGTTTACGCCCCTGTACACATGCTTGATTCTCTTTCGGAGACATAGCAATCCATAGGTTTTAAGATACTTACAAGTCAGGTACATTCTTAGGCGTTTAATATGCGGTGTTGAGTCCATTTCGTTGAGCAAGGAGTACCTCTTGTCTATTCCATATTTGACTTAAGGAACTTTATCTGTGCTCATTTCAATCTCTGGTTTTATGCAGCACCCCAACTCACCTTTCCCCTTAAGCAAGCATAAGTTGTTTTTCTAAATTTGAGACCCTGTTCTGTTCTGTAATTCAGTTCCTGTGTAGCCAAGTTTCCATTCCGTGTATTACTGATATCTTATGATGTTTCTTTTTCTGTGTGACTTATTTCAGTTAGAATCATCATACCTGAATCCACTCATTGTGCTGCTAAGGGCCTGATGACATAGATTTCATTGCTGAATGATATTGCTTTGTAAGTAAATACCACAACTTCTTTATCCATTTTTCACTTTCTGCGATGTTGAACTTGTACTGTAAACGAGGTTCTTGTAAACAGAGCCGTTCCAAACTTTGGGGTGGCTGTGTCTTTTTCATTTTAATTTCCCTAAGCTATAGGACCATAAGTGAAAGTGCCCTAGGCTCTGTTGCTTTGTTTTTTAGATGTTTCAGGAAACACCATACACTTCTCCCGAGTGTCTGTTGGCAATTTACATCCCGCCCATCAGCATAACAAGGCTCCCAGTTCTCCATGGCCTGTCCTGCCTTTCTGGATTTTACACTTTTTTCAGATGGCCCTTTTGACCGGGGGGAAGTGAGACTTCATTGTAGTGCAGATTTCCTTTGCAAGCTTGCTTGGTTGGCCAAAAAGGGCGTATGCGTTTTTTCCTGAATATATTCAGGAAAAAACGCATACGCCCTTTTTGGCCAAGTGCATCATTGTGGACGTTCTGCCTCTTTTCCTATGCTTTCAATGCAATTCCAATCTACCTCCTGAAATCGGTTTCTTGCAATTCTGCCCCGCTTTCAAGTCCTCTTGGCAGCCTTACTTCAGTCTATTTTTGGACGATAGCTGTCATTTATAACTCTGCAGGTTTGTGAATTACAGTGCCCCTGAGCTCCTTTCTTCAACTTGCTTTCTTGTGACCTGGCCGCAACACCGCAGGATGGCTTCAGGCCCTAAACTGGTTCCGGCACGGCACGCTGAGCCTTTGGTTATTTCCTCTTCCTGGTGGGAAATGAGAGTTAAATTTCCCCGTCCAGACACCTCCAGCTAGTCTCTCATTGGTTCTCGCTATTCCTGTTCATCTTCCGCAGAAATTGCAAACTGGGCCAAACAGGAGGTTAAAGGCGCTGACTCTCCAAGTGGGGAGAGTGTTAGTAAAGCGTCTGGAATGTTGCACCCGAGTACCAGGGGAGGAAAACTGAGACATATTTGAACACGTCTCCCGATCACATGGTTGATCATACTCTAGGTTCCACATGCATGTTTTAGCAGAAGGAAGAATACCTTAAACCTGGGTAGTCGAAACCCGTGGAATGGGTACCATGCAATATGACTTCAAAAGGTCTTCATTTGCTCACCGAACCTCTCCAATCCTATCACTGCTGCGTTTATGCCCCTGTACACATGCTTGATTCTCTTTTGGAGACATAGCAATCCATAGGTTATAAGATACTTACAAGTCAGGTACATTCTTAGGCGTTTAATATGCGGTGTTGAGTCCATTTCGTTGAGCAAGGAGTAGCTCTTGTCTATTCCATATTTGGCTTAAGGAACTTTATCTGTGCTCATTTCAATCTCTGGTTTTATGCAGCACCCCAACTCACCTTTACCCTTAAGCAAGCATAAGTTGTTTTTCTAAATTTGAGACCCTGTTCTGTTCTGTAATTCAGTTCCTGTGTAGCCAAGTTTACATTCCATGTATTACTGATATCTTATGATGTTTCTTTTTCTGTGTGACTTACTTCAGTTAGAATCATCATACCTGAATCCACTCATTGTGCTGCTAAGGGCCTGATGACACAGATTTCATTGCTGAGTGATATTGCTTTGTAAGTAAATACCACAACTTCTTTATCCATTTTTCACTTTCTGCGATGTTGAACTTGTACTGTAAACGAGGTTCTTGTAAACAGAGGCGTCCCAAACTTTGGGGTGGCTGTGTCTTTTTGATTTTAATTTCCCTAAGCTATAGGACCATAAGTGGAAGTGCCCTAGGTTCTGTTGCTTTGTTTTTTAGATGTTTCAGGAAACACCATACACTTCTCCCGAGTGGTTGTTGGCAATTTACATCCCGCCCATCAGCATAACAAGGCTCCCAGTTCTCCATGGCCTGTCCTGCCTTTCTGGATTTTACACTTTTTTCAGATGGCCCTTTGGACCGCGGGGAAGTGAGACTTCATTGTAGTGCAGATTTCCTTTCCAAGCTTGCTTGGTTGGCCAAAAAGGGCGTATGCGTTTTTTCCTGAATATATTCAGGAAAAAACGCATACGCCCTTTTTGGCCAAGTGCATCATTGTGGACGTTCTGCCTCTTTTCCTATGCTTTCAATGCAATTCCAGTCTACCTCCTGAAATCGGTTTCCTGCAATTCTGCCCCGCTTTCAAGTCCTCTTGGCAGCCTTACTTCAGTCTATTTTTGGACGATAGCTGTCATTTATAACTCTGCAGGTTTGTGAATTACAGTGCCCCTGAGCTCCTTTCTTCAACTCGCTTTCTTGTGACCTGGCCGCAACACCGCAGGATGGCTTCAGGCCCTAATCTGGTTCTGGCCCGGCATGCTGAGCCTTTGGTTAATTCCTCTTCCTGGTGGGAAATGAGAGTTAAATTTGCCCGTTCAGACACCTCCAGCTAGTCTCTCATTGGTTCTCGCTATTCCTGTTCATCTTCCGCAGAAATTGCAAACTGGGCCAAACAGGAGGTTAAAGGCGCTGACTCTCCAAGTGGGGAGAGTGTTAGTAAAGCGTCTGGAATGTTGCACCCGAGTACCAGGGGAGGAAAACTGAGACATATTTGAACACGTCTCCCGATCACATGGTTGATCATACTCTGGGTTCCACATGCATGTTTTAGCTGAAGGAAGAATACCTTAAACCTGGAGAGTTGAGACCCGTGGAATGGGTACCATGCAATATGACTTCAAAGGGTCTTCATTTGCTCACCGAACCTCTCCAATCCTATCACTGCTGCGTTTATGCCCCTGTACACACGCTTGATTCTCTTTTGGAGACATAGCAATCCATAGGTTTTAAGATACTTACTAGTCAGGTACATTCTTAGGCGTTTAATATGGGGTGTTGAGTCCATTTCGTTGAGCAAGGAGTAGCTCTTGTCTATTCTATATTTGGCTTAAGGAACTTTATCTGTGCTCATTTCAATCTCTGGTTTTATGCAGCACCCCAACTCACCTTTCCCCTTAAGCAAGCATAAGTTGGTTTTCTAAATTTGAGACCCTGTTCTGTTTTGGAATGCAGTTCCTGTGTAGCCAAGTTTACATTCCGTGTATTAGTGATATCTTATGATGTTTCTTTTTCTGTGTGACTTATTTCAGTTAGAATCATCGTACCTGAATCCACTCATTATGCTGCTACGGGCCTGATGACATAGATTTCATTGCTGAGTGATATTGCTTTGTAAGTAAATACCACAACTTCTTTATCCATTTTTCACTTTCTGTGATATTGAACCTGTACGGTAAACGAGGTTCTTGTAAACGGAGGCGTCCCAAACTTTGGGGTGGCTGTGTCTTTTTGATTTTAATTTCCCTAAGCTATAGGACCATAAGTGGCAGTGCCCTAGGCTCTGTTGCTTTGTTTTTTAGATGTTTCAGGAAACACCATACACTTCTCCCGAGTGGTTGTTGGCAATTTACATCCCGCCCATCAGCATAACAAGGCTCCCAGTTCTCCATGGCCTGTCCTGCCTTTCTGGATTTTACACTTTTTTCAGATGGCCCTTTTGACCGGGGGGAAGTGAGACTTCATTGTAGTGCAGATTTCCTTTGCAAGCTTGCTTGGTTGGCCAAAAAGGGCGTATGCGTTTTTTCCTGAATATATTCAGGAAAAAACGCATACGCCCTTTTTGGCCAAGTGCATCATTGTGGACGTTCTGCCTCTTTTCCTATGCGTTCAATGCAATTCCAGTCTACCTCCTGAAATCGGTTTCCTGCAATTCTGCCCCGCTTTCAAGTCCTCTTGGCAGCCTTACTTCAGTCTATTTTTGGACGATAGCTGTCATTTATAACTCTGCAGGTTTGTGAATTACAGTGCCCCTGAGCTCCTTTCTTCAACTCGCTTTCTTTTGAGCTGGCCTCAACACCGCAGGATGGCTTCAGGCCCTAATCTGGTTCTGGTACGGCACGCTGAGCCTTTGGTTATTTCCTCTTCCTGGTGGGAAATGAGAGTTAAATTTGCCCGTCCAGACACCTCCAGCTAGCCTCTCATTGGTTCTCGCTATTCCTGTTCATCTTCTGCAGAAATTGCAAACTGGGCCAAACAGGAGGTTAAAGGCGCTGACTCTCCAAGTGGGGAGAGTGTTAGTAAAGCGTCTGGAATGTTGCACCCGAGTACCAGGGGAGGAAAACTGAGACATATTTGAACACGTCTCCCGTTCACATGGTTGATCATACTTGGGTTCCACATGCATGTTTTAGCTGAAGGAAGAATACCTTAAACCTGGAGAGTTGAGACCCGTGTAATGGGTACCATGCAATATGACTTCAAAGGGTCTTCATTTGCTCACCGAACCTCTCCAATCCTATCACTGCTGCGTTTATGCCCCTGTACACATGCTTGATTCTCTTTTGGAGACATAGCAATCCATAGGTTTTACGATACTTACTAGTCAGGTACATTCTTAGGCGTTTAATATGCGGTGTTGAGTCCATTTCGTTGAGCAAGGAGTAGCTCTTGTCTATTCCATATTTGACTTAAGGAACTTTATCTGTGCTCATTTCAATCTCTGGTTTTATGCAGCACCCCAACTCACCTTTACCCTTAAGCAAGCATAAGTTGGTTTTCTAAATTTGAGACCCTGTTCTGTTCTGTAATTCAGTTCCTGTGTAGCCAAGTTTACATTCCGTGTATTACTGATATCTTATGATGTTTCTTTTTCTGTGTGACTTATTTCAGTTAGAATCATCATACCTGAATCCACTCATTGTGATGCTAAGGGCCTGATGACATAGATTTCATTGCTGAGTGATATTGCTTTGTAAGTAAATACCACAACTTCTTTATCCATTTTTCACTTTCTGCGATGTTGAACTTGTACTGTAAATGAGGTTCTTGTAAACAGAGGCGTCCCAAACTTTGGGGTGGCTGTGTCTTTTTGATTTTAATTTCCCTAAGCTATAGGACCATAAGTGGCAGTGCCCTAGGCTCTGTTGCTTTGTTTTTTAGATGTTTCAGGAAACACCATACACTTCTCCCGAGTGTCTGTTGGCAATTTACATCCCGCCCATCAGCATAACAAGGCTCCCAGTTCTCCATGGCCTGTCCTGCCTTTCTGGATTTTACACTTTTTTCAGATGGCCCTTTTGACCGGGGGGAAGTGAGACTTCATTGTAGTGCAGATTTCCTTTGCAAGCTTGCTTGGTTGGCCAAAAAGGGCGTATGCGTTTTTTCCTGAATATATTCAGGAAAAAGCGCATACGCCCTTTTTGGCCAAGTGCATCATTGTGGACGTTCTGCCTCTTTTCCTATGCTTTCAATGCAATTCCAGTCTACCTCCTGAAATCGGTTTCCTGCAATTCTGCCCCGCTTTCAAGTCCTCTTGGCAGCCTTACTTCAGTCTATTTTTGGACGATAGCTGTCATTTATAACTCTGCAGGTTTGTGAATTACAGTGCCCCTGAGCTCCTTTCTTCAACTCGCTTTCTTGTGACCTGGCCGCAACACCGCAGGATGGCTTCAGGCCCTAATCTGGTTCCGGCCCGGCATGCTGAGCCTTTGGTTAATTCCTCTTCCTGGTGGGAAATGAGAGTTAAATTTGCCCGTCCAGACACCTCCAGCTAGCCTCTCATTGGTTCTCGCTATTCCTGTTCATCTTCCGCAGAAATTGCAAACTGGGCCAAACAGGAGGTTAAAGGGACTGACTCTCCAAGTGGGGAGAGTGTTAGTAAAGCGTCTGGAATGTTGCACCCGAGTACCAGGGGAGGAAAACTGAGACATATTTGAACACGTCTCCCGATCACATGGTTGATCATACTCTAGGTTCCACATGCATATTTTAGCTGAAGGAAGAATACCTTAAACCTGGGTAGTTGAAACCCGTGGAATGGGTACCATGCAATATGACTTCAAAGGGTCTTCATTTGCTCACCGAACCTCTCCAATCCTATCACTGCTGCGTTTATGCCCCTGTACACACGCTTGATTCTCTTTCGGAGACATAGCAATCCATAGGTTTTAAGATACTTACTAGTCAGGTACATTCTTAGGGGTTTAATATGGGGTGTTGAGTCCATTTCGTTGAGCAAGGAGTAGCTCTTGTCTATTCCATATTTGGCTTAAGGAACTTTATCTGTGCTCATTTCAATCTCTGGTTTTATGCAGCAGCCCAACTCACCTTTACCCTTAAGCAAGAATAAGTTGGTTTTCTAAATTTGAGACCCTGTTCTGTTCTGTAATTCAGTTCCTGTGTAGCCAAGTTTACATTCCGTGTATTACTGATATCTTATGATGTTTCTTTTTCTGTGTGACTTATTTCAGTTAGAATCATCATACCTGAATCCACTCATTGTGCTGCTAAGGGCCTGATGACACAGATTTCATTGCTGAGTGATATTGCTTTGTAAGTAAATACCACAACTTCTTTATCCATTTTTCACTTTCTGCGATGTTGAACTTGTACTGTAAACGAGGTTCTTGTAAACAGAGCCGTTCCAAACTTTGGGGTGGCTGTGTCTTTTTGATTTTAATTTCCCTAAGCTATAGGACCATAAGTGGAAGTGCCCTAGGTTCTGTTGCTTTGTTTTTTAGATGTTTCAGGAAACACCATACACTTCTCCCGAGTGGTTGTTGGCAATTTACATCCCGCCCATCAGCATAACAAGGCTCCCAGTTCTCCATGGCCTGTCCTGCCTTTCTGGATTTTACACTTTTTTCAGATGGCCCTTTTGACCGGGGGGAAGTGAGACTTCATTGTAGTGCAGATTTCCTTTGCAAGCTTGCTTGGTTGGCCAAAAAGGGCGTATGCGTTTTTTCCTGAATATATTCAGGAAAAAACGCATACGCCCTTTTTGGCCAAGTGCATCATTGTGGACGTTCTGCCTCTTTTCCTATGCTTTCAATGCAATTCCAGTCTACCTCCTGAAATCGGTTTCCTGCAATTCTGCCCCGCTTTCAAGTCCTCTTGGCAGCCGTACTTCAGTCTATTTTTGGACGATAGCTGTCAATTATAACTCTGCAGGTTTGTGAATTACAGTGCCCCTGAGCTCCTTTCTTCAACTCGCTTTCTTTTGAGCTGACCGCAACACCGCAGGATGGCTTCAGGCCCTAATCTGGTTCCGGTACAGCACGCTGAGCCTTTGGTTATTTCCTCTTCCTGGTGGGAAATGAGAGTTAAATTTGCCCGTCCAGACACCTCCAGCTAGCCTCTCATTGGTTCTCGCTATTCCTGTTCATCTTCTGCAGAAATTGCAAACTGGGCCAAACAGGAGGTTAAAGGCGCTGACTCTCCAAGTGGGGAGAGTGTTAGTAAAGCGTCTGGAATGTTGCACCCGAGTACCAGGGGAGGAAAACTGAGACATATTTGAACACGTCTCCCGTTCACATGGTTGATCATACTTGGGTTCCACATGCATGTTCTAGCTGAAGGAAGAATACCTTAAACCTGGAGAGTTGAGACCCGTGTAATGGGTACCATGCAATATGACTTCAAAGGGTCTTCATTTGCTCACCGAACCTCTCCAATCCTATCACTGCTGCGTTTATGCCCCTGTACGCATGCTTGATTATCTTTTGGAGACATAGCAATCCATAGGTTTTACGATACTTACTAGTCAGGTACATTCTTAGGCGTTTAATATGCGGTGTTGAGTCCATTTCGTTGAGCAAGGAGTAGCTCTTGTCTATTCCATATTTGACTTAAGGAACTTTATCTGTGCTCATTTCAATCTCTGGTTTTATGCAGCACCCCAACTCACCTTTACCCTTAAGCAAGCATAAGTTGGTTTTCTAAATTTGAGACCCTGTTCTGTTCTGTAATTCAGTTCCTGTGTAGCCAAGTTTCCATTCCGTGTATTACTGATATCTTATGATGTTTCTTTTTCTGTGTGACTTATTTCAGTTAGAATCATCATACCTGAATCCACTCATTGTGATGCTAAGGGCCTGATGACATAGATTTCATTGCTGAGTGATATTGCTTTGTAAGTACATACCACAACTTCTTTATCCATTTTTCACTTTCTGCGATGTTGAACTTGTACTGTAAACGAGGTTCTTGTAAACAGAGGCGTCCCAAACTTTGGGGTGGCTGTGTCTTTTTGATTTTAATTTCCCTAAGCTATAGGACCATAAGTGGAAGTGCCCTAGGCTCTGTTGCTTTGTTTTTTAGATGTTTCAGGAAACACCATACACTTCTGCCCAGTGTCTGTTGGCAATTTACATCCCGCCCATCAGCATAACAAGGCTCCCAGTTCTCCATGGCCTGTCCTGCCTTTCTGGATTTTACACTTTTTTCAGATGGCCCTTTTGACCGGGGGGAAGTGAGACTTCATTGTAGTGCAGATTTCCTTTGCAAGCTTGCTTGGTTGGCCAAAAAGGGCGTATGCGTTTTTTCCTGAATATATTCAGGAAAAAACGCATACGCCCTTTTTGGCCAAGTGCATCATTGTGGACGTTCTGCCTCTTTTCCTATGCTTTCAATGCAATTCCAGTCTACCTCCTGAAATCGGTTTCCTGCAATTCTGCCCCGCTTTCAAGTCCTCTTGGCAGCCTTACTTCAGTCTATTTTTGGACGATAGCTGTCATTTATAACTCTGCAGGTTTGTGAATTACAGTGCCCCTGAGCTCCTTTCTTCAACTCGCTTTCTTGTGACCTGGCCGCAACACCGCAGGATGGCTTCAGGCCCTAATCTGGTTCCGGCATGGCACGCTGAGCCTTTGGTTATTTCCTCTTCCTGGTGGGAAATGAGAGTTAAATTTGCCCGTCCAGACACCTCCAGCTAGTCTCTCATTGGTTCTCGCTATTCCTGTTCATCTTCCGCAGAAATTGCAAACTGGGCCAAACAGGAGGTTAAAGGGACTGACTCTCCAAGTGGGGAGAGTGTTAGTAAAGCGTCTGGAATGTTGCACCCGAGTACCAGGTGAGGAAAACTGAGACATATTTGAACACGTCTCCCGATAACATGGTTGATCATACTCTGGGTTCCACATGCATGTTTTAGCTGAAGGAAGAATACCTTAAACCTGGGTAGTTGAAACCCGTGGAATGGGTACCATGCAATATGACTTCAAAGGGTCTTCATTTGCTCACTGAACCTCTCCAATCCTATCACTGCTGCGTTTATGCCCCTGTACACATGCTTGATTCTCTTTCGGAGACATAGCAATCCATAGGTTTTACGATAATTACTAGTCAGGTACATTCTTAGGCGTTTAATATGCGGTGTTGAGTCCATTTCGTTGAGCAAGGAGTAGCTCTTGTCTATTCCATATTTGACTTAAGGAACTTTATCTGTGCTCATTTCAATCTCTGGTTTTATGCAGCACCCCAACTCACCTTTACCCTTAAGCAAGCATAAGTTGGTTTTCTAAATTTGAGACCCTGTTCTGTTCTGTAATTCAGTTCCTGTGTAGCCAAGTTTACATTCCGTGTATTACTGATATCTTATGATGTTTCTTTTTCTGTGTGACTTATTTCAGTTAGAATCATCATACCTGAATCCACTCATTGTGATGCTAAGGGCCTGATGACATAGATTTCATTGCTGAGTGATATTGCTTTGTAAGTAAATACCACAACTTCTTTATCCATTTTTCACTTTCTGCGATGTTGAACTTGTACTGTAAACGAGGTTCTTGTAAACAGAGGCGTCCCAAACTTTGGGGTGGCTGTGTCTTTTTGATTTTAATTTCCCTAAGCTATAGGACCATAAGTGGCAGTGCCCTAGGCTCTGTTGCTTTGTTTTTTAGATGTTTCAGGAAACACCATACACTTCTCCCAAGTGTCTGTTGGCAATTTACATCCCGCCCATCAGCATAACAAGGCTCCCAGTTCTCCATGGCCTGTCCTGCCTTTCTGGATTTTACACTTTTTTCAGATGGCCCTTTTGACCGGGGGGAAGTGAGACTTCATTGTAGTGCAGATTTCCTTTGCAAGCTTGCTTGGTTGGCCAAAAAGGGCGTATGCGTTTTTTCCTGAATATATTCAGGAAAAAACGCATACGCCCTTTTTGGCCAAGTGCATCATTGTGGACGTTCTGCCTCTTTTCCTATGCTTTCAATGCAATTCCAGTCTACCTCCTGAAATCGGTTTCCTGCAATTCTGCCCCGCTTTCAAGTCCTCTTGGCAGCCTTACTTCAGTCTATTTTTGGACGATAGCTGTCATTTATAACTCTGCAGGTTTGTGAATTACAGTGCCCCTGAGCTCCTTTCTTCAACTCGCTTTCTTGTGACCTGGCCGCAACACTGCAGGATGGCTTCAGGCCCTAATCTGGTTCCGGTACGGCACGCTGAGCCTTTGGTTATTTCCTCTTCCTGGTGGGAAATGAGAGTTAAATTTGCCCGTCCAGACACCTCCAGCTAGCCTCTCATTGGTTCTCGCTATTCCTGTTCATCTTCCGCAGAAATTGCAAACTGGGCCAAACAGGAGGTTAAAGGCGCTGACTCTCCAAGTGGGGAGAGTGTTAGTAAAGCGTCTGGAATGTTGCACCCGAGTACCAGCGGAGGAAAACTAAGACATATTTGAACACGTCTCCCGTTCACATGGTTGATCATACTTGGGTTCCACATGCATGTTTTAGCTGAAGGAAGAATACCTTAAACCTGGAGAGTTGAGACCCGTGTAATGGGTACCATGCAATATGACTTCAAAGGGTCTTCATTTGCTCACCGAACCTCTCCAATCCTATCACTGCTGCGTTTATGCCCCTGTACACATGCTTGATTCTCTTTCGGAGACATAGCAATCCATAGGTTTTAAGATACTTACTAGTCAGGTACATTCTTAGGCGTTTAATATGCGGTGTTGAGTCCATTTCGTTGAGCAAGGAGTAGCTCTTGTCTATTCCATATTTGACTTAAGGAACTTTATCTGTGCTCATTTCAATCTCTGGTTTTATGCAGCACCCCAACTCACCTTTACCCTTAAGCAAGCATAAGTTGGTTTTCTAAATTTGAGACCCTGTTCTGTTCTGTAATTCAGTTCCTGTGTAGCCAAGTTTACATTCCGTGTATTACTGATATCTTATGATGTTTCTTTTTCTGTGTGACTTACTTCAGTTAGAATCATCATACCTGAATCCACTCATTGTGCTGCTAAGGGCCTGATGACACAGATTTCATTGCTGAGTGATATTGCTTTGTAAGTAAATACCACAACTTCTTTATCCATTTTTCACTTTCTGCGATGTTGAACTTGTACTGTAAACGAGGTTCTTGTAAACAGAGCCGTTCCAAACTTTGGGGTGGCTGTGTCTTTTTGATTTTAATTTCCCTAAGCTATAGGACCATAAGTGGAAGTGCCCTAGGTTCTGTTGCTTTGTTTTTTAGATGTTTCAGGAAACACCATACACTTCTCCCGAGTGTCTGTTGGCAATTTACATCCCGCCCATCAGCATAACAAGGCTCCCAGTTCTCCATGGCCTGTCCTGCCTTTCTGGATTTTACACTTTTTTCAGATGGCCCTTTTGACCGGGGGGAAGTGAGACTTCATTGTAGTGCAGATTTCCTTTGCAAGCTTGCTTGGTTGGCCAAAAAGGGCGTATGCGTTTTTTCCTGAATATATTCAGGAAAAAACGCATACGCCCTTTTTGGCCAAGTGCATCATTGTGGACGTTCTGCCTCTTTTCCTATGCTTTCAATGCAATTCCAGTCTACCTCCTGAAATCGGTTTCCTGCAATTCTGCCCCGCTTTCAAGTCCTCTTGGCAGCCTTACTTCAGTCTATTTTTGGACGATAGCTGTCATTTATAACTCTGCAGGTTTGTGAATTACAGTGCCCCTGAGCTCCTTTCTTCAACTCGCTTTCTTGTGACCTGGCCGCAACACTGCAGGATGGCTTCAGGACCTAATCTGGTTCCGGTACGGCACGCTGAGCCTTTGGTTATTTCCTCTTCCTGGTGGGAAATGAGAGTTAAATTTGCCCGTCCAGACACCTCCAGCTAGCCTCTCATTGGTTCTCGCTATTCCTGTTCATCTTCCGCAGAAATTGCAAACTGGGCCAAACAGGAGGTTAAAGGCGCTGACTCTCCAAGTGGGGAGAGTGTTAGTAAAGCGTCTGGAATGTTGCACCCGAGTACCAGGGGAGGAAAACTGAGACATATTTGAACACGTCTCCCGTTCACATGGTTGATCATACTTGGGTTCCACATGCATGTTTTAGCTGAAGGAAGAATACCTTAAACCTGGAGAGTTGAGACCCGTGTAATGGGTACCATGCAATATGACTTCAAAGGGTCTTCATTTGCTCACCGAACCTCTCCAATCCTATCACTGCTGCGTTTATGCCCCTGTACACATGCCTGATTCTCTTTCGGAGACATAGCAATCCATAGGTTTTACGATAATTACTAGTCAGGTACATTCTTAGGCGTTTAATATGCGGTGTTGAGTCCATTTCGTTGAGCAAGGAGTAGCTCTTGTCTATTCCATATTTGACTTAAGGAACTTTATCTGTGCTCATTTCAATCTCTGGTTTTATGCAGCACCCCAACTCACCTTTACCCTTAAGCAAGCATAAGTTGGTTTTCTAAATTTGAGACCCTGTTCTGTTCTGTAATTCAGTTCCTGTGTAGCCAAGTTTACATTCCGTGTATTACTGATATCTTATGATGTTTCTTTTTCTGTGTGACTTATTTCAGTTAGAATCATCATACCTGAATCCACTCATTGTGATGCTAAGGGCCTGATGACATAGATTTCATTGCTGAGTGATATTGCTTTGTAAGTAAATACCACAACTTCTTTATCCATTTTTCACTTTCTGCGATGTTGAACTTGTACTGTAAACGAGGTTCTTGTAAACAGAGGCGTCCCAAACTTTGGGGTGGCTGTGTCTTTTTGATTTTAATTTCCCTAAGCTATAGGACCATAAGTGGAAGTGCCCTAGGTTCTGTTGCTTTGTTTTTTAGATGTTTCAGGAAACACCATACACTTCTCCCGAATGGTTGTTGGCAATTTACATCCCGCCCATCAGCATAACAAGGCTCCCAGTTCTCCATGACCTGTCCTGCCTTTCTGGATTTTACACTTTTTTCAGATGGCCCTTTTGACCGGGGGGAAGTGAGACTTCATTGTAGTGCAGATTTCCTTTGCAAGCTTGCTTGGTTGGCCAAAAAGGGCGTATGCGTTTTTTCCTGAATATATTCAGGAAAAAACGCATACGCCCTTTTTGGCCAAGTGCATCATTGTGGACGTTCTGCCTCTTTTCCTATGCTTTCAATGCAATTCCAGTCTACCTCCTGAAATCGGTTTCCTGCAATTCTGCCCCGCTTTCAAGTCCTCTTGGCAGCCTTACTTCAGTCTATTTTTGGACGATAGCTGTCATTTATAACTCTGCAGGTTTGTGAATTACAGTGCCCCTGAGCTCCTTTCTTCAACTCGCTTTCTTTTGAGCTGGCCGCAACACCGCAGGATGGCTTCAGGCCCTAATCTGGTTCCGGTACGGCACGCTGAGCCTTTGGTTATTTCCTCTTCCTGGTGGGAAATGAGAGTTAAATTTGCCCGTCCAGACACCTCCAGCTAGCCTCTCATTGGTTCTCGCTATTCCTGTTCATCTTCCGCAGAAATTGCAAACTGGGCCAAACAGGAGGTTAAAGGCGCTGACTCTCCAAGTGGGGAGAGTGTTAGTAAAGCGTCTGGAATGTTGCACCCGAGTACCAGGGGAGGAAAACTGAGACATATTTGAACACGTATCCCGATCACATGGTTGATCATACTCTAGGTTCCACATGCATGTTTTAGCTGAAGGAAGAATACCTTAAACCTGGGTAGTTGAAACCCGTGGAATGGGTACCATGCAATATGACTTCAAAGGGTCTTCATTTGCTCACCGAACCTCTCCAATCCTATCACTGCTGCGTTTATGCCCCTGTACACATGCTTGATTCTCTTTCGGAGACATAGCAATCCATAGGTTTTAAGACACTTACAAGTCAGGTACATCTTAGGCGTTTAATATGCGGTGTTGAGTCCATTTTGTTGAGCAAGGAGTAGCTCTTGTCTATTCCATATTTGGCTTAAGGAACTTTATCTGTGCTCATTTCAATCTCTGGTTTTATGCAGCACCCCAACTCACCTTTACCCTTAAGCAAGCATAAGTTGTTTTTCTAAATTTGAGGCCCTGTTCTGTTCTGTAATTCAGTTCCTGTGTAGCCAAGTTTCCATTCCGTGTATTACTGATATCTTATGATGTTTCTTTTTCTGTGTGACTTATTTCAGTTAGAATCATCATACCTGAATCCACTCATTGTGCTGCTAAGGGCCTGATGACATAGATTTCATTGCTGAGTGATATTGCTTTGTAAGTGAATACCACAACTTCTTTATCCATTTTTCACTTTCTGCGATGTTGAACTTGTACTGTAAACGAGGTTCTTGTAAACAGAGCCATTCCAAACTTTGGGGTGGCTGTGTCTTTTTGATTTTAATTTCCCTAAGCTATAGGACCATAAGTGGAAGTGCCCTAGGCTCTGTTGCTTTGTTTTTAAGATGTTTCAGGAAACACCATACACTTCTCCCAAGTGTCTGTTGGCAATTTACATCCCGCCCATCAGCATAACAAGGCTCCCAGTTCTCAATGGCCTATTGCCTTTCTGGATTTTACACTTTTTTCAGATGGCCCTTTTGACCGGGGGGAAGTGAGACTTCATTGTAGTGCAGATTTCCTTTGCAAGCTTGCTTGGTTGGCCAAAAAGGGCGTATGCGTTTTTTCCTGAATATATTCAGGAAAAAACGCATACGCCCTTTTTGGCCAAGTGCATCATTGTGGACGTTCTGCCTCTTTTCCTATGCTTTCAATGCAATTCCAGTCTACCTCCTGAAATCGGTTTCCTGCAATTCTGCCCCGCTTTCAAGTCCTCTTGGCAGCCTTACTTCAGTCTATTTTTGGACGATAGCTGTCATTTATAACTCTGCAGGTTTGTGAATTACAGTGCCCCTGAGCTCCTTTCTTCAACTCGCTTTCTTGTGACCTGGCCGCAACACCGCAGGATGGCTTCAGGCCGTAATCTGGTTCCGGCCCGGCATGCTGAGCCTTTGGTTAATTCCTCTTCCTGGTGGGAAATGAGAGTTAAATTTGCCCGTCCAGACACTTCCAGCTAGCCTCTCATTGGTTCTCGCTATTCCTGTTCATCTTCCGCAGAAATTGCAAACTGGGCCAAACAGGAGGTTAAAGGGACTGACTCTCCAAGTGGGGAGAGTGTAAGTAAAGCGTCTGGAATGTTGCACCCGAGTACCAGGGGAGGAAAACTGAGACATATTTGAACACGTCTCCCGATCACATGGTTGATCCTACTTGGGTTCCACATACATGTTTTAGCTGAAGGAAGAATACCTTAAACCTGGGTAGTTGAAACCCGTGGAATGGGTACCATGCAATATGACTTCAAAGGGTCTTCATTTGCTCACCGAACCTCTCCAATCCTATCACTGCTGCGTTTATGCCCCTGTACACATGCTTGATTCTCTTTCGGAGACATAGCAATCCATAGGTTTTAAGATACTTACTAGTCAGGTACATTCTTAGGCGTTTAATATGGGGTGTTGAGTCCATTTCGTTGAGCAAGGAGTAGCTCTTGTCTATTCCATATTTGGCTTAAGGAACTTTATCTGTGCTCATTTCAATCTCTGGTTTTATGCAGCACCCCAACTCACCTTTACCCTTAAGCAAGAATAAGTTGGTTTTCTAAATTTGAGACCCTGTTCTGTTCTGTAATTCAGTACCTGTGTAGCCAAGTTTACATTCCGTGTATTACTGATATCTTATGATGTTTCTTTTTCTGTGTGACTTATTTCAGTTAGAATCATCATACCTGAATCCACTCATTGTGCTGCTAAGGGCCTCATGACACAGATTTCATTGCTGAGTGATATTGCTTTGTAAGTAAATACCACAACTTCTTTATCCATTTTTCACTTTCTGTGATGTTGAACTTGTACTGTAAACGAGGTTCTTGTAAACAGAGCCGTTCCAAACTTTGGGGTGGCTGTGTCTTTTTGATTTTTATTTCCCTAAGCTATAGGACCATAAGTGGAAGTGCCCTAGGTTCTGTTGCTTTGTTTTTTAGATATTTCAGGAAACACCATACACTTCTCCCGAGTGGTTGTTGGCAATTTACATCCCGCCCATCAGCATAACAAGGCTCCCAGTTCTCCATGGCCTGTCCTGCCTTTCTGGATTTTACACTTTTTTCAGATGGCCCTTTTGACCGGGGGGAAGTGAGACTTCATTGTAGTGCAGATTTCCTTTGCAAGCTTGCTTGGTTGGCCAAAAAGGGCGTATGCGTTTTTTCCTGAATATATTCAGGAAAAAACGCATACGCCCTTTTTGGCCAAGTGCATCATTGTGGACGTTCTGCCTCTTTTCCTATGCTTTCAATGCAATTCCAGTCTACCTCCTGAAATCGGTTTCCTGCAATTCTGCCCCGCTTTCAAGTCCTCTTGGCAGCCTTACTTCAGTCTATTTTTGGACGATAGCTGTCATTTATAACTCTGCAGGTTTGTGAATTACAGTGCCCCTGAGCTCCTTTCTTCAACTCGCTTTCTTTTGAGCTGGCCGCAACACCGCAGGATGGCTTCAGGCCGTAATCTGGTTCCGGCCCGGCATGGTGAGCCTTTGGTTAATTCCTCTTCCTGGTGGGAAATGAGAGTTAAATTTGCCCGTCCAGACACCTCCAGCTAGCCTCTCACTGGTTCTCGCTATTCCTGTTCATCTTCCGCAGAAATTGCAAACTGGGCCAAACAGGAGGTTAAAGGGACTGAATCTCCAAGTGGAGAGAGTGTTAGTAAAGCGTCTGGAATGTTGCACCCGAGTACCAGGGGAGGAAAACTGAGACATATTTGAACACGTCTCCCGTTCACATGGTTGATTATACTTGGGTTCCACATGCATGTTTTAGCTGAAGGAAGAATACCTTAAACCTGGAGAGTTAAGACCCGTGTAATGGGTACCATGCAATATGACTTCAAAGGGTATTCATTTGCTCACCGAACCTCTCCAATCCTATCACTGCTGAGTTTATGCCCCTGTACACATGCTTGATTCTCTTTCGGAGACATAGCAATCCATAGGTTTTAAGATACTTACTAGTCAGGTACATTCTTAGGCGTTTAATATGCGGTGTTGAGTCCATTTCGTTGAGCAAGGAGTAGCTCTTGTGTATTCCATATTTGACTTAAGGAACTTTATCTGTGCTCATTTCAATCTCTGGTTTTATGCAGCACCCCAACTCACCTTTACCCTTAAGCAAGCATAAGTTGGTTTTCTAAATTTGAGACCCTGTTCTGTTCTGTAATTCAGTTCCTGTGTAGCCAAGTTTACATTCCGTGTATTACTGATATCTTATGATGTTTCTTTTTCTGTGTGACTTACTTCAGTTAGAATCATCATACCTGAATCCACTGATTGTGCTGCTAAGGGCCTGATGACACAGATTTCATTGCTGAGTGATTTTGCTTTGTAAGTAAATACCACAACTTCTTTATCCATTTTTCACTTTCTGCGATGTTGAACTTGTACTGTAAACGAGGTTCTTGTACACCGAGCCGTTCCAAACTTTGGGGTGGCTGTGTTTTTTTGATTTTAATTTCCCTAAGCTATAGGACCATAAGTGGAAGTGCCCTAGGTTCTGTTGCTTTGTTTTTTAGATGTTTCAGGAAACACCATACACTTCTCCCGAGTGTCTGTTGGCAATTTACATCCCGCCCATCAGCATAACAAGGCTCCCAGTTCTCCATGGCCTGTCCTGCCTTTCTGGATTTTACACTTTTTTCAGATGGCCCTTTTGACCGGGGGGAAGTGAGACTTCATTGTAGTGCAGATTTCCTTTGCAAGCTTGCTTGGTTGGCCAAAAAGGGCGTATGCGTTTTTTCCTGAATATATTCAGGAAAAAACGCATACGCCCTTTTTGGCCAAGTGCATCATTGTGGACGTTCTGCCTCTTTTCCTATGCTTTCAATGCAATTCCAGTCTACCTCCTGAAATCGGTTTCCTGCAATTCTGCCCCGCTTTCAAGTCCTCTTGGCAGCCTTACTTCAGTCTATTTTTGGACGATAGCTGTCATTTATAACTCTGCAGGTTTGTGAATTACAGTGCCCCTGAGCTCCTTTCTTCAACTCGCTTTCTTGTGACCTGGCCGCAACACCGCAGGATGGCTTCAGGCCCTAATCTGGTTCCGCCCCGGCATGCTGAGCCTTTGGTTAATTCCTCTTCCTGGTGGGAAATGAGAGTTAAATTTGCCCGTCCAGACACCTCCAGCTAGCCTCTCATTGGTTCTCGCTATTCCTGTTCATCTTCCGCAGAAATTGCAAACTGGGCCAAACAGGAGGTTAAAGGGACTGACTCTCCAAGTGGGGAGAGTGTAAGTAAAGCGTCTGGAATGTTGCACCCGAGTACCAGGGGAGGAAAACTGAGACATATTTGAACACGTCTCCCGATCACATGGTTGATCATACTCTAGGTTCCACATGCATGTTTTAGCTGAAGGAAGAATACCTTAAACCTGGGTAGTTGAAACCCGTGGAATGGGTACCATGCAGTATGACTTCAAAGGGTCTTCATTTGCTCACCGAACCTCTCCAATCCTATCACTGCTGCGTTTATGCCCCTGTACACATGCTTGATTCTCTTTCGGAGACATAGCAATCCATAGGTTTTAAGATACTTACTAGTCAGGTACATTCTTAGGCGTTTAATATGGGGTGTTGAGTCCATTTCGTTGAGCAAGGAGTAGCTCTTGTCTATTCCATATTTGGCTTAAGGAACTTTATCTGTGCTCATTTCAATCTCTGGTTTTATGCAGCACCCCAACTCACCTTTCCCCTTAAGCAAGAATAAGTTGGTTTTCTAAATTTGAGACCATGTTCTGTTCTGTAATTCAGTTCCTGTGTAGCCAAGTTTACATTCCGTGTATTACTGATATCTTATGATGTTTCTTTTTCTGTGTGACTTATTTCAGTTAGAATCATCATACCTGAATCCAATCATTGTGCTGCTAAGGGCCTGATGACACAGATTTCATTGCTGAGTGATATTGCTTTGTAAGTAAATACCACAACTTCTTTATCCATTTTTCACTTTCTGCAATGTTGAACTTGTACTGTAAACGAGGTTCTTGTAAACAGACCCGTTCCAAACTTTGGGGTGGCTGTGTCTTTTTGATTTTAATTTCCCTAAGCTATAGGACCATAAGTGGAAGTGCCCTAGGTTCTGTTGCTTTGTTTTTTAGATGTTTCAGGAAACACCATACTCTTCTCCCGAGTGGTTGTTGGCAATTTACATCCCGCCCATCAGCATAACAAGGCTCCCAGTTCTCCATGGCCTGTCCTGCCTTTCTGGATTTTACACTTTTTTCAGATGGCCCTTTTGACCGGGGGGAAGTGAGACTTCATTGTAGTGCAGATTTCCTTTGCAAGCTTGCTTGGTTGGCCAAAAAGGGCGTATGCGTTTTTTCCTGAATATATTCAGGAAAAAACGCATACGCCCTTTTTGGCCAAGTGCATCATTGTGGACGTTCTGCCTCTTTTCCTATGCTTTCAATGCAATTCCAGTCTACCTCCTGAAATCGGTTTCCTGCAATTCTGCCCCGCTTTCAAGTCCTCTTGGCAGCCTTACTTCAGTCTATTTTTGGACGATAGCTGTCATTTATAACTCTGCAGGTTTGTGAATTACAGTGCCCCTGAGCTCCTTTCTTCAACTCGCTTTCTTGTGACCTGGCCGCAACACCGCAGGATGGCTTCAGGCCCTAATCTGGTTCCGGCCCGGCATGCTGAGCCTTTGGTTAATTCCTCTTCCTGGTGGGAAATGAGAGTTAAATTTGCCCGTCCAGACACCTCCAGCTAGCCTCTCATTGGTTCTCGCTATTCCTGTTCATCTTCCGCAGAAATTGCAAACTGGGCCAAACAGGAGGTTAAAGGGACTGACTCTCCAAGTGGGGAGAGTGTAAGTAAAGCGTCTGGAATGTTGCACCCGAGTACCAGGGGAGGAAAACTGAGACATATTTGAACACGTCTCCCGATCACATGGTTGATCATACTCTAGGTTCCACATGCATGTTTTAGCTGAAGGAAGAATACCTTAAACCTGGGTAGTTGAAACCCGTGGAATGGGTACCATGCAATATGACTTCAAAGGGTCTTCATTTGCTCACCGAACCTCTCCAATCCTATCACTGCTGCGTTTATGCCCCTGTACACACGCTTGATTCTCTTTTGGAGACATAGCAATCCATAGGTTTTAAGATACTTACTAGTCAGGTACATTCTTAGGCGTTTAATATGCGGTGTTGAGTCCATTTCGTTGAGCAAGGAGTAGCTCTTGTCTATTCCATATTTGACTTAAGGAACTTTATCTGTGCTCATCTCAATCTCTGGTTTTATGCAGCACCCCAACTCACCTTTACCCTTAAGCAAGCATAAGTTGGTTTTCTAAATTTGAGACCCTGTTCTGTTCTGTAATTCAGTTCCTGTGTAGCCAAGTTTACATTCCGTGTATTACTGATATCTTATGATGTTTCTTTTTCTGTGTGACTTACTTCAGTTAGAATCATCATACCTGAATCCACTCATTGTGCTGCTAAGGGCCTGATGACACAGATTTCATTGCTGAGTGATATTGCTTTGTAAGTAAATACCACAACTTCTTTATCCATTTTTCACTTTCTGCGATGTTGAACTTGTACTGTAAACGAGGTTCTTGTACACCGAGCCGTTCCAAACTTTGGGGTGGCTGTGTTTTTTTGATTTTAATTTCCCTAAGCTATAGGACCATAAGTGGAAGTGCCCTAGGTTCTGTTGCTTTGTTTTTTAGATGTTTCAGGAAACACCATACTCTTCTCCCGAGTGGTTGTTGGCAATTTACATCCCGCCCATCAGCATAACAAGGCTCCCAGTTCTCCATGGCCTGTCCTGCCTTTCTGGATTTTACACTTTTTTCAGATGGCCCTTTTGACCGGGGGGAAGTGAGACTTCATTGTAGTGCAGATTTCCTTTGCAAGCTTGCTTGGTTGGCCAAAAAGGGCGTATGCGTTTTTTCCTGAATATATTCAGGAAAAAACGCATACGCCCTTTTTGGCCAAGTGCATCATTGTGGACGTTCTGCCTCTTTTCCTATGCTTTCAATGCAATTCCAGTCTACCTCCTGAAATCGGTTTCCTGCAATTCTGCCCCGCTTTCAAGTCCTCTTGGCAGCCTTACTTCAGTCTATTTTTGGACGATAGCTGTCATTTATAACTCTGCAGGTTTGTGAATTACAGTGCCCCTGAGCTCCTTTCTTCAACTCGCTTTCTTGTGACCTGGCCGCAACACCGCAGGATGGCTTCAGGCCCTAATCTGGTTCCGGCCCGGCATGCTGAGCCTTTGGTTAATTCCTCTTCCTGGTGGGAAATGAGAGTTAAATTTGCCCGTCCAGACACCTCCAGCTAGCCTCTCATTGGTTCTCGCTATTCCTGTTCATCTTCCGCAGAAATTGCAAACTGGGCCAAACAGGAGGTTAAAGGGACTGAATCTCCAAGTGGGGAGAGTGTCAGTAAAGCGTCTGGAATGTTGCACCCGAGTACCAGGGGAGGAAAACTGAGACATATTTGAACACGTCTCCCGATCACATGGTTGATCATACTCTAGGTTCCACATGCATGTTTTAGCTGAAGGAAGAATACCTTAAACCTGGGTAGTTGAAACCCGTGGAATGGGTACCATGCAATATGACTTCAAAGGGTCTTCATTTGCTCACCGAACCTCTCCAATCCTATCACTGCTGCGTTTATGCCCCTGTACACATGCTTGATTCTCTTTCGGAGACATAGCAATCCATAGGTTTTACGATACTTACTAGTCAGGTACATTCTTAGGCGTTTAATATGGGGTGTTGAGTCCATTTCGTTGAGCAAGGAGTAGCTCTTGTCTATTCCATATTTGACTTAAGGAACTTTATCTGTGCTCATTTCAATCTCTGGTTTTATGCAGCACCCCAACTCACCTTTCCCCTTAAGCAAGAATAAGTTGGTTTTCTAAATTTGAGACCCTGTTCTGTTCTGTAATTCAGTTCCTGTGTAGCCAAGTTTTCATTCCGTGTATTACTGATACCTTATGATGTTTCTTTTTCTGTGTGACTTACTTCAGTTAGAATCATCATACCTGAATCCACTCATTGTGCTGCTAAGGGCCTGATGACATAGATTTCATTGCTGAGTGATATTGCTTTGTAAGTAAATACCACAACTTCTTTATCCATTTTTCACTTTCTGCGATGTTGAACTTGTACTGTAAACGAGGTTCTTGTAAACAGAGCCGTTCCAAACTTTGGGGTGGCTGTGTCTTTTTGATTTTAATTTCCCTAAGCTATAGGACCATAAGTGGAAGTGCCCTAGGTTCTGTTGCTTTGTTTTTTAGATGTTTCAGGAAACACCATACTCTTCTCCCGAGTGGTTGTTGGCAATTTACATCCCGCCCATCAGCATAACAAGGATCCCAGTTCTCCATGGCCTGTCCTGCCTTTCTGGATTTTACACTTTTTTCAGATGGCCCTTTTGACCGGGGGGAAGTGAGACTTCATTGTAGTGCAGATTTCCTTTGCAAGCTTGCTTGGTTGGCCAAAAAGGGCGTATGCGTTTTTTCCTGAATATATTCAGGAAAAAACGCATACGCCCTTTTTGGCCAAGTGCATCATTGTGGACGTTCTGCCTCTTTTCCTATGATTTCAATGCAATTCCAGTCTACCTCCTGAAATCGGTTTCCTGCAATTCTGCCCCGCTTTCAAGTCCTCTTGGCAGCCTTACTTCAGTCTATTTTTGGACGATAGCTGTCATTTATAACTCTGCAGGTTTGTGAATTACAGTGCCCCTGAGCTCCTTTCTTCAACTCGCTTTCTTGTGACCTGGCCGCAACACTGCAGGATGGCTTCAGGCCCTAATCTGGTTCCGGTACGGCACGCTGAGCCTTTGGTTATTTCCTCTTCCTGGTGGGAAATGAGAGTTAAATTTGCCCGTCCAGACACCTCCAGCTAGCCTCTCATTGTTTCTCGCTATTCCTGTTCATCTTCCGCAGAAATTGCAAACTGGGCCAAACAGGAGGTTAAACGGACTGACTCTCCAAGTGGGGAGAGTGTAAGTAAAGCGTCTGGAATGTTGCACCCGAGTACCAGGGGAGGAAAACTGAGACATATTTGAACACGTCTCCCGATCACATGGTTGATCATACTCTAGGTTCCACATGCATGTTTTAGCTGAAGGAAGAATACCTTAAACCTGGGTAGTTGAAACCCGTGGAATGGGTACCATGCAATATGACTTCAAAGGGTCTTCATTTGCTCACCGAACCTCTCCAATCCTATCACTGCTGCGTTTATGCCCCTGTACACACGCTTGATTCTCTTTTGGAGACATAGCAATCCATAGGTTTTAAGATACTTACTAGTCAGGTACATTCTTAGGCGTTTAATATGCGGTGTTGAGTCCATTTCGTTGAGCAAGGAGTAGCTCTTGTCTATTCCATATTTGACTTAAGGAACTTTATCTGTGCTCATCTCAATCTCTGGTTTTATGCAGCACCCCAACTCACCTTTACCCTTAAGCAAGCATAAGTTGGTTTTCTAAATTTGAGACCCTGTTCTGTTCTGTAATTCAGTTCCTGTGTAGCCAAGTTTACATTCCGTGTATTACTGATATCTTATGATGTTTCTTTTTCTGTGTGACTTATTTCAGTTAGAATCATCATACCTGAATCCACTCATTGTGCTGCTAAGGGCCTGATGACACAGATTTCATTGCTGAGTGATATTGCTTTGTAAGTAAATACCACAACTTCTTTATCCATTTTTCACTTTCTGCGATGTTGAACTTGTACTGTAAACGAGGTTCTTGTAAACAGAGGCGTCCCAAACTTTGGGGTGGCTGTGTCTTTTTGATTTTAATTTCCCTAAGCTATAGGACCATAAGTGGCAGTGCCCTAGGCTCTGTTGCTTTGTTTTTTAGATGTTTCAGGAAACACCATACTCTTCTCCCGAGTGTCTGTTGGCAATTTACATCCCGCCCATCAGCATAACAAGGCTCCCAGTTCTCCATGGCCTGTCCTGCCTTTCTGGATTTTACACTTTTTTCAGATGGCCCTTTTGACCGGGGGGAAGTGAGACTTCATTGTAGTGCAGATTTCCTTTGCAAGCTTGCTTGGTTGGCCAAAAAGGGCGTATGCGTTTTTTCCTGAATATATTCAGGAAAAAACGCATATGCCCTTTTTGGCCAAGTGCATCATTGTGGACGTTCTGCCTCTTTTCCTATGCTTTCAATGCAATTCCAGTCTACCTCCTGAAATCGGTTTCCTGCAATTCTGCCCCGCTTTCAAGTCCTCTTGGCAGCCTTACTTCAGTCTATTTTTGGACAATAGCTGTCATTTATAACTCTGCAGGTTTGTGAATTACAGTGCCCCTGAGCTCCTTTCTTCAACTCGCTTTCTTTTGAGCTGGCCGCAACACCGCAGGATGGCTTCAGGCCCTAATCTGGTTCCGGCACGGCACGCTGAGCCTTTGGTTATTTCCTCTTCCTGGTGGGAAATGAGAGTTAAATTTGCCCGTCCAGACACCTCCAGCTAGTCTCTCATTGGTTCTCGCTATTCCTGTTCATCTTCCTCAGAAATTGCAAACTGGGCCAAACAGGAGGTTAAAGGCGCTGACTCTCCAAGTGGGGAGAGTGTTAGTAAAGCGTCTGGAATGTTGCACCCGAGTACCAGGGGAGGAAAACTGAGACATATTTGAACACGTCTCCCGTTCACATGGTTGATCATACTTGGGTTCCACATGCATGTTTTAGCTGAAGGAAGAATACCTTAAACTTGGAGAGTTAAGACCCGTGTAATGGGTACCATGCAATATGACTTCAAAGGGTCTTCATTTGCTCACCGAACCTCTCCAATCCTATCACTGCTGCGTTTATGCCCCTGTACACATGCTTGATTCTCTTTCGGAGACATAGCAATCCATAGGTTTTAAGATACTTACTAGTCAGGTACATTCTTAGGTGTTTAATATGCGGTGTTGAGTCCATTTCGTTGAGCAAGGAGTAGCTCTTGTCTATTCCATATTTGACTTAAGGAACTTTATCTGTGCTCATTTCAATCTCTGGTTTTATGCAGCACCCCAACTCACCTTTACCCTTAAGCAAGCATAAGTTGGTTTTCTAAATTTGAGACCCTGTTCTGTTCTGTAATTCAGTTCCTGTGTAGCCAAGTTTACATTCCGTGTATTACTGATATCTTATGATGTTTCTTTTTCTGTGTGACTTACTTCAGTTAGAATCATCATACCTGAATCCACTCATTGTGCTGCTAAGGGCCTGATGACACAGATTTCATTGCTGAGTGATATTGCTTTGTAAGTAAATACCACAACTTCTTTATCCATTTTTCACTTTCTGCGATGTTGAACTTGTATTGTAAACGAGGTTCTTGTAAACAGAGCCGTTCCAAACTTTGGGGTTGCTGTGTCTTTTTGAATTTAATTTCCCTAAGCTATAGGACCATAAGTGGAAGTGCCCTAGGTTCTGTTGCTTTGTTTTTTAGATGTTTCAGGAAACACCATACACTTCTCCCGAGTGGTTGTTGGCAATTTACATCCCGCCCATCAGCATAACAAGGCTCCCAGTTCTCCATGGCCTGTCCTGCCTTTCTGGATTTTACACTTTTTTCAGATGGCCCTTTTGACCGGGGGGAAGTGAGACTTCATTGTAGTGCAGATTTCCTTTGCAAGCTTGCTTGGTTGGCCAAAAAGGGCGTATGCGTTTTTTCCTGAATATATTCAGGAAAAAACGCATACACCCTTTTTGGCCAAGTGCATCATTGTGGACGTTCTGCCTCTTTTCCTATGCTTTCAATGCAATTCCAGTCTACCTCCTGAAATCGGTTTCCTGCAATTCTGCCCCGCTTTCAAGTCCTCTTGGCAGCCTTACTTCAGTCTATTTTTGGACGATAGCTGTCATTTATAACTCTGCAGGTTTGTGAATTACAGTGCCCCTGAGCTCCTTTCTTCAACTCGCTTTCTTGTGACCTGGCCGCAACACCGCAGGATGGCTTCAGGCCCTAATCTGGTTCCGGTACGGCACGCTGAGCCTTTGGTTATTTCCTCTTCCTGGTGGGAAATGAGAGTTAAATTTGCCCGTCCAGACACCTCCAGCTAGCCTCTCATTGGTTCTCACTATTCCTGTTCATCTTCCACAGAAATTGCAAACTGGGCCAAACAGGAGGTTAAAGGCGCTGACTCTCCAAGTGGGGAGAGTGTTAGTAAAGCATCTGGAATGTTGCACCCGAGTACCAGGGGAGGAAAACTGAGACATATTTGAACACGTCTCCCGTTCACATGGTTGATCATACTTGGGTTCCACATGCATGTTTTAGCTGAAGGAAGAATACCTTAAACCTGGAGAGTTGAGACCCGTGTAATGGGTACCATGCAATATGACTTCAAAGGGTCTTCATTTGCTCACCGAACCTCTCCAATCCTATCACTGCTGCGTTTATGCCCCTGTACACATGCTTGATTCTCTTTTGGAGACATAGCAATCCATAGGTTTTACGATACTTACTAGTCAGGTACATTCTTAGGCGTTTAATATGGGGTGTTGTGTCCATTTCATTGAGCAAGGAGTAGCTCTTGTCTATTCCATATTTGACTTAAGGAACTTTATCTGTGCTCATTTCAATCTCTGGTTTTATGCAGCACCCCAACTCACCTTTACCCTTAAGCAAGCATAAGTTGGTTTTCTAAATTTGAGACCCTGTTCTGTTCTGTAATTCAGTTCCTGTGTAGCCAAGTTTACATTCGGTGTATTACTGATATCTTATGATGTTCCTTTTTCTGTGTGACTTATTTCAGTTAGAATCATCATACCTGAATCCACTCATTGTGATGCTAAGGGCCTGATGACATAGATTTCATTGCTGAGTGATATTGCTTTGTAAGTAAATACCACAACTTCTTTATCCATTTTTCACTTTCTGCGATGTTGAACTTGTACTGTAAACGAGGTTCTTGTAAACAGAGGCGTCCCAAACTTTGGGGTGGCTGTGTCTTTTTGATTTTAATTTCCCTAAGCTATAGGACCATAAGTGGCAGTGCCCTAGGCTCTGTTGCTTTGTTTTTTAGATGTTTCAGGAAACACCATACACTTCTCCCGAGTGTCTGTTGGCAATTTACATCCCGCCCATCAGCATAACAAGGCTCCCAGTTCTCCATGGCCTGTCCTGCCTTTCTGGATTTTACACTTTTTTCAGATGGCCCTTTTGACCGGGGGGAAGTGAGACTTCATTGTAGTGCAGATTTCCTTTGCAAGCTTGCTTGGTTGGCCAAAAAGGGCGTATGCGTTTTTTCCTGAATATATTCAGGAAAAAACGCATACGCCCTTTTTGGCCAAGTGCATCATTGTGGACGTTCTGCCTCTTTTCCCATGCTTTCAATGCAATTCCAGTCTACCTCCTGAAATCGGTTTCCTGCAATTCTGCCCCGCTTTCAAGTCCTCTTGGCAGCCTTACTTCAGTCTATTTTTGGACAATAGCTGTCATTTATAACTCTGCAGGTTTGTGAATTACAGTGCCCCTGAGCTCCTTTCTTCAACTCGCTTTCTTTTGAGCTGGCCGCAACACCGCAGGATGGCTTCAGGCCCTAATCTGGTTCAGGCACGGCATGCTGAGCCTTTGGTTATTTCCTCTTCCTGGTGGGAAATGAGAGTTAAATTTGCCCGTCCAGACTCCTCCAGCTAGTCTCTCATTGGTTCTCGCTATTCCTGTTCATCTTCCGCAGAAATTGCAAACTGGGCCAAACAGGAGGTTAAAGGGGCTGACTCTCCAAGTGGGGAGAGTGTTAGTAAAGCGTCTGGAATGTTGCACCCGAGTACCAGGGGAGGAAAACTGAGACATATTTGAACACGTCTCCCGATCACATGGTTGATCATACTCTAGGTTCCACATGCATGTTTTAGCTGAAGGAAGAATACCTTAAACCTGGGTAGTTGAAACCCGTGGAATGGGTACCATGCAATATGACTTCAAAGGGTCTTCATTTGCTCACCGAACCTCTCCAATCCTATCACTGCTGCGTTTATGCCCCTGTACACATGCTTGATTCTCTTTCGGAGACATAGCAATCCATAGGTTTTAAGATACTTACTAGTCAGGTACATTCTTAGGCGTTTAATATGGGGTGTTGAGTCCATTTCGTTGAGCAAGGAGTAGCTCTTGTCTATTCCATATTTGGCTTAAGGAACTTTATCTGTGCTCATTTCAATCTCTGGTTTTATGCAGCACCCCAACTCACCTTTACCCTTAAGCAAGAATAAGTTGGTTTTCTAAATTTGAGACCCTGTTCTGTTCTGTAATTCAGTTCCTGTGTAGCCAAGTTTCCATTCCGTGTATTACTGATATCTTATGATGTTTCTTTTTCTGTGTGACTTATTTCAGTTAGAATCATCATACCTGAATCCACTCATTGTGCTGCTAAGTGCCTGATGACACAGATTTCATTGCTGAGTGATATTGCTTTGTAAGTAAATACCACAACTTCTTTATCCATTTTTCACTTTCTGCGATGTTGAACTTGTACTGTAAACGAGGTTCTTGTAAACAGAGCTGTTCCAAACATTGGGGTGGCTGTGTCTTTTTGATTTTAATTTCCCTAAGCTATAGGACCATAAGTGGAAGTGCCCTAGGTTCTGTTGCTTTGTTTTTTAGATGTTTCAGGAATCACCATACACTTCTCCCGAGTGGTTGTTGGCAATTTACATCCCGCCCATCAGCATAACAAGGCTCCCAGTTCTCCATGGCCTGTCCTGCCTTTCTGGATTTTACACTTTTTTCAGATGGCCCTTTTGACCGGGGGGAAGTGAGACTTCATTGTAGTGCAGATTTCCTTTGCAAGCTTGCTTGGTTGGCCAAAAAGGGCGTATGCGTTTTTTCCTGAATATATTCAGGAAAAAACGCATATGCCCTTTTTGGCCAAGTGCATCATTGTGGACGTTCTGCCTCTTTTCCTATGCTTTCAATGCAATTCCAGTCTACCTCCTGAAATCGGTTTCCTGCAATTCTGCCCCGCTTTCAAGTCCTCTTGGCAGCCTTACTTCAGTCTATTTTTGGACGATAGCTGTCATTTATAACTCTGCAGGTTTGTGAATTACAGTGCCCCTGAGCTCCTTTCTTCAACTCGCTTTCTTGTGACCTGGCCGCAACACCGCAGGATGGCTTCAGGCCCTAATCTGGTTCCGGCATGGCACGCTGAGCCTTTGGTTATTTCCTCTTCCTGGTGGGAAATGAGAGTTAAATTTGCCCGTCCAGACACCTTCAGCTAGCCTCTCATTGGTTCTCGCTATTCCTGTTCATCTTCCGCAGAAATTGCAAACTGGGCCAAACAGGAGGTTAAAGGCGCTGACTCTCCAAGTGGGGAGAGTGTTAGTAAAGCGTCTGGAATGTTGCACCCGAGTACCAGGGGAGGAAAACTGAGACATATTTGAACATGTCTCCCGTTCACATGGTTGATCATACTTGGGTTCCACATACATGTTTTAGCTGAAGGAAGAATACCTTAAACCTGGAGAGTTGAGACCCGTGTAATGGGTACCATGCAATATGACTTCAAAGGGTCTTCATTTGCTCACCGAACCTCTCCAATCCTATCACTGCTGCGTTTATGCCCCTGTACACATGCTTGATTCTCTTTCGGAGACATAGCAATCCATAGGTTTTACGATACTTACTAGTCAGGTACATTCTTAGGCGTTTAATATGCGGTGTTGAGTCCATTTCGTTGAGCAAGGAGTAGCTCTTGTCTATTCCATATTTGACTTAAGGAACTTTATCTGTGCTCATTTCAATCTCTGGTTTTATGCAGCACCCCAACTCACCTTTACCCTTAAGCAAGCATAAGTTGGTTTTCTAAATTTGAGACCCTGTTCTGTTCTGTAATTCAGTTCCTGTGTAACCAAGTTTCCATTCCGTGTATTACTGATATCTTATGATGTTTCTTTTTCTGTGTGACTTATTTCAGTTAGAATCATCAAACCTGAATCCACTCATTGTGATGCTAAGGGCCTGATGACATAGATTTCATTGCTGAGTGATATTGTTTTGTAAGTAAATACCACAACTTCTTTATCCATTTTTCACTTTCTGCGATGTTGAACTTGTACTGTAAACGAGGTTCTTGTAAACAGAGGCATCCCAAACTTTGGGGTGGCTGTGTCTTTTTGATTTTAATTTCCCTAAGCTATAGGACCATAAGTGGAAGTGCCCTAGGCTCTGTTGCTTTGTTTTTTAGATGTTTCAGGAAACACCATACACTTCTCCCAAGTGTCTGTTGGCAATTTACATCCCGCCCATCAGCATAACAAGGCTCCCAGTTCTCAATGGCCTGTTGCCTTTCTGGATTTTACACTTTTTTCAGATGGCCCTTTTGACCGGGGGGATGTGAGACTTCATTGTAGTGCAGATTTCCTTTGCAAACTTGCTTGGTTGGCCAAAAAGGGCGTATGCGTTTTTTCCTGAATATATTCAGGAAAAAACGCATACGCCCTTTTTGGCCAAGTGCATCATTGTGGACGTTCTGCCTCTTTTCCTATGCTTTCAATGCAATTCCAGTCTACCTTCTGAAATCGGTTTCCTGCAATTCTGCCCCGCTTTCAAGTCCTCTTGGCAGCCTTCCCTCAGTCTATTTTTGGACGATAGCTGTCATTTATAACTCTGCAGGTTTGTGAATTACAGTGCCCCTGAGCTCCTTTCTTCAACTCGATTTCTTGTGACCTGGCCGCAACACCGCAGGATGGCTTCAGGCCCTAATCTGGTTCCGGCACAGAACGCTGAGCCTTTGGTTAATTCCTCTTCCTGGTGGGAAATGAGAGTTAAATTTGCCCGTCCAGACACCTCCAGCTAGCCTCTCATTGGTTCTCGCTATTCCTGTTCATCTTCCACAGAAATTGCAAACTGGGCCAAACAGGATGTTAAAGGGACTGACTCTCCAAGTGGGGAGAGTGTTAGTAAAGTGTCTGGAATGTTGCACCCGAGTACCAGGGGAGGAAAACTGAGACATATTTGAACACGTCTCCCGATCACATGGTTGATCATACTCTAGGTTCCACATGCATGTTTTAGCTGAAGGAAGAATACCTTAAACCTGGGTAGTTGAAACCCGTGGAATGGGTACCATGCAATATGACTTCAAAGGGTCTTCATTTGCTCACCGAACCTCTCCAATCCTATCACTGCTGCGTTTATGCCCCTGTACACATGCCTGATTCTCTTTCGGAGATATAGCAATCCATAGGTTTTAAGATACTTACTAGTCAGGTACATTCTTAGGCGTTTAATATGGGGTGTTGAGTCCATTTCGTTGAGCAAGGAGTAGCTCTTGTCTATTCCATATTTGGCTTAAGGAACTTTATCTGTGCTCATTTCAATCTCTGGTTTTATGCAGCACCCCAACTCACCTTTACCCTTAAGCAAGAATAAGTTGGTTTTCTAAATTTGAGACCCTGTTCTGTTCTGTAATTCAGTTCCTGTGTAGCCAAGTTTCCATTCCGTGTATTACTGATATCTTATGATGTTTCTTTTTCTGTGTGACCTTTTTCAGTTAGAATCATCATACCTGAATCCACTCATTGTGCTGCTAAGTGCCTGATGACACAGATTTCATTGCTGAGTGATATTGATTTGTAAGTAAATACCACAACTTCTTTATCCATTTTTCACTTTCTGCGATGTTGAACTTGTACTGTAAACGAGGTTCTTGTAAACAGAGCTGTTCCAAACTTTGGGGTGGCTGTGTCTTTTTGATTTTAATTTCCCTAAGCTATAGGACCATAAGTGGAAGTGCCCTAGGTTCTGTTGCTTTGTTTTTTAGATGTTTCAGGAAACACCATACACTTCTCCCGAGTGGTTGTTGGCAATTTACATCCCGCCCATCAGCATAACAAGGCTCCCAGTTCTCCATGGCCTGTCCTGCCTTTCTGGATTTTACACTTTTTTCAGATGGCCCTTTTGACCGGGGGGAAGTGAGACTTCATTGTAGTGCAGATTTCCTTTGCAAGCTTGCTTGGTTGGCCAAAAAGGGCGTATGCGTTTTTTCCTGAATATATTCAGGAAAAAACGCATACGCCCTTTTTGGCCAAGTGCATCATTGTGGACGTTCTGCCTCTTTTCCTATGCTTTCAATGCAATTCCAGTCTACCTCCTGAAATCGCTTTCCTGCAATTCTGCCCCGCTTTCAAGTCCTCTTGGCAGCCTTACTTCAGTCTATTTTTGGACGATAGCTGTCATTTATAACTCTGCAGGTTTGTGAATTACAGTGCCCCTGAGCTCCTTTCTTCAACTTGCTTTCTTGTGACCTGGCCGCAACACCGCAGGATGGCTTCAGGCCCTAATCTGGTTCCGGCACGCCACGCTGAGCCTTTGGTTATTTCCTCCTCCTGGTGGGAAATGAGAGTTAAATTTGCCCGTCCAGACACCTTCAGCTAGCCTCTCATTGGTTCTCGCTATTCCTGTTCATCTTCCGCAGAAATTGCAAACTGGGCCAAACAGGAGGTTAAAGGCGCTGACTCTCCAAGTGGGGAGAGTGTTAGTAAAGCGTCTGGAATGTTGCACCCGAGTACCAGGGGAGGAAAACTGAGACATATTTGAACACGTCTCCCGATCACATGGTTGATCATACTCTAGGTTCCACATGCATGTTTTAGCTGAAGGAAGAATACCTTAAACCTGGGTAGTTGAAACCCGTGGAATGGGTACCATGCAGTATGACTTCAAAGGGTCTTCATTTGCTCACCGAACCTCTCCAATCCTATCACTGCTGCGTTTATGCCCCTGTACACATGCTTGATTCTCTTTCGGAGACATAGCAATCCATAGGTTTTAAGATACTTACTAGTCAGGTACATTCTTAGGCGTTTAATATGGGGTGTTGAGTCCATTTCGTTGAGCAAGGAGTAGCTCTTGTCTATTCCATATTTGGCTTAAGGAACTTTATCTGTGCTCATTTCAATCTCTGGTTTTATGCAGCACACCAACTCACCTTTCCCCTTAAGCAAGCATAAGTTGTTTTTCTAAATTTGAGACCCTGTTCTGTTCTGTAATTCAGTTCCTGTGTAGCCAAGTTTCCATTCCGTGTATTACTGATATCTTATGATGTTTCTTTTTCTGTGTGACTTATTTCAGTTAGAATCATCATACCTGAATCCACTCATTGTGCTGCTAAGGGCCTGATGACACAGATTTCATTGCTGAGTGATATTGCTTTGTAAGTAAATACCACAACTTCTTTATCCATTTTTCACTTTCTGCGATGTTGAACTTGTACTGTAAACGAGGTTCTTGTAAACAGAGCCGTCCCAAACTTTGGGGTGGCTGTGTCTTTTTGATTTTAATTTCCCTAAGCTATAGGACCATAAGTGGAAGTGCCCTAGGCTCTGTTGCTTTGTTTTTTAGATGTTTCAGGAAACACCATACACTTCTCCCGAGTGGTTGTTGGCAATTTACATCCCGCCCATCAGCATAACAATGCTCCCAGTTCTCCATGGCCTGTCCTGCCTTTCTGGATTTTACACTTTTTTCAGATGGCCCTTTTGACCGGGGGGAAGTGAGACTTCATTGTAGTGCAGATTTCCTTTGCAAGCTTGCTTGGTTGGCCAAAAAGGGCGTATGCGTTTTTTCCTGAATATATTCAGGAAAAAACGCATACGCCCTTTTTGGCCAAGTGCATCATTGTGGACGTTCTGCCTCTTTTCCTATGCTTTCAATGCAATTCCAGTCTACCTCCTGAAATCGCTTTCCTGCAATTCTGCCCCGCTTTCAAGTCCTCTTGGCAGCCTTACTTCAGTCTATTTTTGGACGATAGCTGTCATTTATAACTCTGCAGGTTTGTGAGTTACAGTGCCCCTGAGCTCCATTCTTCAACTCGCTTTCTTGTGACCTGGCCGCAACACCGCAGGATGGCTTCAGGCCCTAATCTGGTTCCGGTACGGCACGCTGAGCCTTTGGTTAATTCCTCTTCCTGGTGGGAAATGAGAGTTAAATTTGCCCGTCCAGACACCTCCAGCTAGCCTCTCATTGGTTCTCGCTATTCCTGTTCATCTTCCGCAGAAATTGCAAACTGGGCCAAACAGGAGGTTAAAGGGACTGACTCTCCAAGTGGGGAGAGTGTTAGTAAAGCGTCTGGAATGTTGCACCCGAGTACCAGGGGAGGAAAACTGAGACATATTTGAACATGTCTCCCGATCACATGGTTGATCATACTCTAGGTTCCACATGCATGTTTTAGCTGAAGGAAGAATACCTTAAACCTGGGTAGTTGAAACCCGTGGAATGGGTACCATGCAATATGACTTCAAAGGGTCTTCATTTGCTCACCGAACCTCTCCAATCCTATCACTGCTGCGTTTATGCCCCTGTACACATGCTTGATTCTCTTTCGGAGACATAGCAATCCATAGGTTTTAAGATACTTACAAGTCAGGTACATTCTTAGGCGTTTAATATGCGGTTTTGAGTCCATTTCGTTGAGCAAGGAGTAGCTCTTGTCTATTCCATATTTGGCTTAAGGAACTTTATCTGTGCTCATTTCAATCTCTGGTTTTATGCAGTACCCCAACTCACCTTTACCCTTAAGCAAGCATAAGTTGGTTTTCTAAATTTGAGACCCTGTTCTGTTCTGTAATTCAGTTCCTGTGTAGCCAAGTTTCCATTCCGTGTATTACTGATATCTTATGATGTTTCTTTTTCTGTGTGACTTATTTCAGTTAGAATCATCATACCTGAATCCACTCATTGTGCTGCTAAGGGCCTGATGACATAGATTTCATTGCTGAGTGATATTGCTTTGTAAGTGAATACCACAACTTCTTTATCCATTTTTCACTTTCTGCGATGTTGAACTTGTACTGTAAACGAGGTTCTTGTAAACAGAGCTGTTCCAAACTTTGGGGTGGCTGTGTCTTTTTGATTTTAATTTCCCTAAGCTATAGGACCATAAGTGGAAGTGCCCTAGGTTCTGTTGCTTTGTTTTTTAGATGTTTCAGGAAACACCATACACTTCTCCCGAGTGGTTGTTGGCAATTTACATCCCGCCCATCAGCATAACAAGGCTCCCAGTTCTCCATGGCCTGTCCTGCCTTTCTGGATTTTACACTTTTTTCAGATGGCCCTTTTGACCGGGGGGAAGTGAGACTTCATTGTAGTGCAGATTTCCTTTGCAAGCTTGCTTGGTTGGCCAAAAAGGGCGTATGCGTTTTTTCCTGAATATATTCAGGAAAAAACGCATATGCCCTTTTTGGCCAAGTGCATCATTGTGGACGTTCTGCCTCTTTTCCTATGCTTTCAATGCAATTCCAGTCTACCTCCTGAAATCGGTTTCCTGCAATTCTGCCCCGCTTTCAAGTCCTCTTGGCAGCCTTACTTCAGTCTATTTTTGGACGATAGCTGTCATTTATAACTCTGCAGGTTTGTGAATTACAGTGCCCCTGAGCTCCTTTCTTCAACTTGCTTTCTTGTGACCTGGCCGCAACACCGCAGGATGGCTTCAGGCCCTAATCTGGTTCCTTCACGCCATGCTGAGCCTTTGGTTATTTCCTCCTCCTGGTGGGAAATGAGAGTTAAATTTGCCCGTCCAGACACCTTCAGCTAGCCTCTCATTGGTTCTCGCTATTCCTGTTCATCTTCCGCAGAAATTGCAAACTGGGCCAAACAGGAGGTTAAAGGCGCTGACTCTCCAAGTGGGGAGAGTGTTAGTAAAGCGTCTGGAATGTTGCACCCGAGTACCAGGGGAGGAAAACTGAGACATATTTGAACACGTCTCCCGATCACATGGTTGATCATACTCTAGGTTCCACATGCATGTTTTAGCTGAAGGAAGAATACCTTAAACCTGGGTAGTTGAAACCCGTGGAATGGGTACCATGCAGTATGACTTCAAAGGGTCTTCATTTGCTCACCGAACCTCTCCAATCCTATCACTGCTGCATTTATGCCCCTGTACACATGCTTGATTCTCTTTCGGAGACATAGCAATCCATAGGTTTTAAGATACTTACTAGTCAGGTACATTCTTAGGCGTTTAATATGGGGTGTTGAGTCCATTTCGTTGAGCAAGGAGTAGCTCTTGTCTATTCCATATTTGGCTTAAGGAACTTTATCTGTGCTCATTTCAATCTCTGGTTTTATGCAGCACACCAACTCACCTTTCCCCTTAAGCAAGCATAAGTTGTTTTTCTAAATTTGAGACCCTGTTCTGTTCTGTAATTCAGTTCCTGTGTAGCCAAGTTTCCATTCCGTGTATTACTGATATCTTATGATGTTTCTTTTTCTGTGTGACTTATTTCAGTTAGAATCATCATACCTGAATCCACTCATTGTGCTGCTAAGGGCCTGATGACACAGATTTCATTGCTGAGTGATATTGCTTTGTAAGTAAATACCACAACTTCTTTATCCATTTTTCACTTTCTGCGATGTTGAACTTGTACTGTAAACGAGGTTCTTGTAAACAGAGGCGTCCCAAACTTTGGGGTGGCTGTGTCTTTTTGATTTTAATTTCCCTAAGCTATAGGACCATAAGTGGAAGTGCCCTAGGCTCTGTTGCTTTGTTTTTTAGATGTTTCAGGAAACACCATACACTTCTCCCGAGTGGTTGTTGGCAATTTACATCACGCCCATCAGCATAACAAGGCTCCCAGTTCTCCATGGCCTGTCCTGCCTTTCTGGATTTTACACTTTTTTCAGATGGCCCTTTTGACCGGGGGGAAGTGAGACTTCATTGTAGTGCAGATTTCCTTTGCAAGCTTGCTTGGTTGGCCAAAAAGGGCGTATGCGTTTTTTCCTGAATATATTCAGGAAAAAACGCATACGCCCTTTTTGGCCAAGTGCATCATTGTGGACGTTCTGCCTCTTTTCCTATGCTTTCAATGCAATTCCAGTCTACCTCCTGAAATCGGTTTCCTGCAATTCTGCCCCGCTTTCAAGTCCTCTTGGCAGCCTTACTTCAGTCTATTTTTGGACGATAGCTGTCATTTATAACTCTGCAGGTTTGTGAATTACAGTGCCCCTGAGCTCCTTTCTTCAACTTGCTTTCTTGTGACCTGGCCGCAACACCGCAGGATGGCTTCAGGCCCTAATCTGGTTCCGGCACGGCACGCTGAGCCTTTGGTTATTTCCTCTTCCTGGTGGGAAATGAGAGTTAAATTTGCCCGTCCAGACACCTTCAGCTAGCCTCTCATTGGTTCTCGCTATTCCTGTTCATCTTCCGCAGAAATTGCAAACTGGGCCAAACAGGAGGTTAAAGGCGCTGACTCTCCAAGTGGGGAGAGTGTTAGTAAAGCGTCTGGAATGTTGCACCCGAGTACCAGGGGAGGAAAACTGAGACATATTTGAACACGTCTCCCGTTCACATGGTTGATCATACTTGGGTTCCACATGCATGTTTTAGCTGAAGGAAGAATACCTTAAACCTGGGTAGTTGAGACCCGTGTAATGGGTACCATGCAATATGACTTCAAAGGGTCTTCATTTGCTCACCGAACCTCTCCAATCCTATCACTGCTGCGTTTATGCCCCTGTACACATGCTTGATTCTCTTTCGGAGACATAGCAATCCATAGGTTGTACGATACTTACTAGTCAGGTACATTCTTAGGCATTTAATATGCGGTGTTGAGTCCATTTCGTTGAGCAAGGAGTAGCTCTTGTCTATTCCATATTTGACTTAAGGAACTTTATCTGTGCTCATTTCAATCTCTGGTTTTACGCAGCACCCCAACTCACCTTTACCCTTAAGCAAGCATAAGTTGGTTTTCTAAATTTGAGACCCTGTTCTGTTCTGTAATTCAGTTCCTGTGTAGCCAAGTTTACATTCCGTGTATTACTGATATCTTATGATGTTTCTTTTTCTGTGTGACTTATTTCAGTTAGAATCATCATACCTGAATCCACTCATTGTGATGCTAAGGGCCTGATGACATAGATTTCATTGCTGAGTGATATTGCTTTGTAAGTAAATACCACAACTTCTTTATCCATTTTTCACTTTCTGCGATGTTGAACTTGTACTGTAAACGAGGTTCTTGTAAACAGAGCCGTTCCAAACTTTGGGGTGGCTGTGTCTTTTTGATTTTAATTTCCCTAAGCTATAGGACCATAAGTGGCAGTGCCCTAGGCTCTGTTGCTTTGTTTTTTAGATGTTTCAGGAAACACCATACACTTCTCCCGAGTGGTTGTTGGCAATTTACATCCCGCCCATCAGCATAACAAGGCTCCCAGTTCTCCATGGCCTGTCCTGCCTTTCTGGATTTTACACTTTTTTCAGATGGCCCTTTTGACCGGGGGGAAGTGAGACTTCATTGTAGTGCAGATTTCCTTTGCAAGCTTGCTTGGTTGGCCAAAAAGGGCGTATGCGTTTTTTCCTGAATATATTCAGGAAAAAACGCATACGCCCTTTTTGGCCAAGTGCATCATTGTGGACGTTCTGCCTCTTTTCCTATGCTTTCAATGCAATTCCAGTCTACCTCCTGAAATCGGTTTCCTGCAATTCTGCCCCGCTTTCAAGTCCTCTTGGCAGCCTTACTTCCGTCTATTTTTGGACGATAGCTGTCATTTATAACTCTGCAGGTTTGTGAATTACAGTGCCCCTGAGCTCCTTTCTTCAACTTGCTTTCTTGTGACCTGGCCGCAACACCACAGGATGGCTTCAGGCCCTAATCTGGTTCTGGCAAGGCACGCTGAGCCTTTGGTTAATTCCTCTTCCTGGTGGGAAATGAGAGTTAAATTTGCCCGTCCAGACACCTCCAGCTAGTCTCTCATTGGTTCTCGCTATTCCTGTTCATCTTCCGCAGAAATTGCAAACTGGGCCAAACAGGAGGTTAAAGGGACTGACTCTCCAAGTGGGGAGAGTGTTAGTAAAGCGTCTGGAATGTTGCACCCGAGTACCAGGGGAGGAAAACTGAGACATATTTGAACACGTCTCCCGATCACATGGTTGATCATACTCTAGGTTCCACATGCATGTTTTAGCTGAAGGAAGAATACCTTAAACCTGGGTATTTTAAACCCGTGGAATGGGTACCATGCAATATGACTTCAAAGGGTCTTCATTTGCTCAACGAACATCTCCAATCCTATCACTGCTGCGTTTATGCCCCTGAAAACACGCTTGATTCTCTTTCGGAGACATAGCAATCCATAGGTTTTAAGATACTTACTAGTCAGGTACATTCTTAGGCGTTTAATATGCGGTGTTGAGTCCATTTCGTTGAGCAAGGAGTAGCTCTTGTCTATTCCATATTTGGCTTAAGGAACTTTATCTGTGCTCATTTCAATCTCTGGTTTTATGCAGCACACCAACTCACCTTTCCCCTTAAGCAAGCATAAGTTGGTTTTCTAAATTTGAGACCCTGTTCTGTTCTGTAATTCAGTTCCTGTGTAGCCAAGTTTACATTCCGTGTATTACTGATATCTTATGATGTTTCTTTTTCTGTGTGACTTATTACAGTTAGAATCATCATACCTGAATCCACTCATTGTGCTGCTAAGGGCCTGATGACACAGATTTCATTGCTGAGTGATATTGCTTTGTAAGTAAATACCACAACTTCTTTATCCATTTTTCACTTTCTGCGATGTTGAACTTGTACTGTAAATGAGGATCTTGTAAACAGAGCCGTTCCAAACTTTGGGGTGGCTGTGTCTTTTTGATTTTAATTTCCCTAAGCTATAGGACCATAAGTGGAAGTGCCCTAGGTTCTGTTGCTTTGTTTTTTAGATGTTTCAGGAAACACCATACACTTCTCCCGAGTGGTTGTTGGCAATTTACATCCCGCCCATCAGCATAACAAGGCTCCCAGTTCTCCATGGCCTGTCCTGCCTTTCTGGATTTTACACTTTTTTCCGATGGCCCTTTTGACCGGGGGGAAGTGAGACTTCATTGTAGTGCAGATTTCCTTTGCAAGCTTGCTTGGTTGGCCAAAAAGGGCGTATGCGTTTTTTCCTGAATATATTCAGGAAAAAACGCATACGCCCTTTTTGGCCAACTGCATCATTGTGGACGTTCTGCCTCTTTTCCTATGCTTTCAATGCAATTCCAGTCTACCTCCTGAAATCGGTTTCCTGCAATTCTGCCCCGCTTTCAAGTCCTCTTGGCAGCCTTACTTCAGTCTATTTTTGGAGTATAGCTGTCATTTATAACTCTGCAGGTTTGTGAATTACAGTGCCCCTGAGCTCCTTTCTTCAACTTGCTTTCTTGTGACCTGGCCGCAACACCACAGATGGCTTCAGGCCCTAATCTGGTTCTGGCAAGGCACGCTGAGCCTTTGGTTAATTCCTCTTCCTGGTGGGAAATGAGAGTTAAATTTGCCCGTCCAGACACCTCCAGCTAGTCTCTCATTGGTTCTCGCTATTCCTGTTCATCTTCCGCAGAAATTGCAAACTGGGCCAAACAGGAGGTTAAAGGGACTGACTCTCCAAGTGGGGAGAGTGTTAGTAAAGCGTCTGGAATGTTGCACCCGAGTACCAGGGGAGGAAAACTGAGACATATTTGAACACGTCTCCCGATCACATGGTTGATCATACTCTAGGTTCCACATGCATGTTTTAGCTGAAGGAAGAATACCTTAAACCTGGGTATTTTAAACCCGTGGAATGGGTACCATGCAATATGACTTCAAAGGGTCTTCATTTGCTCAACGAACATCTCCAATCCTATCACTGCTGCGTTTATGCCCCTGAAAACACGCTTGATTCTCTTTCGGAGACATAGCAATCCATAGGTTTTAAGATACTTACTAGTCAGGTACATTCTTAGGCGTTTAATATGCGGTGTTGAGTCCATTTCGTTGAGCAAGGAGTAGCTCTTGTCTATTCCATATTTGGCTTAAGGAACTTTATCTGTGCTCATTTCAATCTCTGGTTTTATGCAGCACACCAACTCACCTTTCCCCTTAAGCAAGCATAAGTTGGATTTCTAAATTTGAGACCCTGTTCTGTTCTGTAATTCAGTTCCTGTGTAGCCAAGTTTACATTCCGTGTATTACTGATATCTTATGATGTTTCTTTTTCTGTGTGACTTATTACAGTTAGAATCATCATACCTGAATCCACTCATTGTGCTGCTAAGGGCCTGATGACACAGATTTCATTGCTGAGTGATATTGCTTTGTAAGTAAATACCACAACTTCTTTATCCATTTTTCACTTTCTGCGATGTTGAACTTGTACTGTAAACGAGGTTCTTGTAAACAGAGCCGTTCCAAACTTTGGGGTGGCTGTGTCTTTTTGATTTTAATTTCCCTAAGCTATAGGACCATAAGTGGAAGTGCCCTAGGTTCTGTTGCTTTGTTTTTTAGATGTTTCAGGAAACACCATACACTTCTCCCGAGTGGTTGTTGGCAATTTACATCCCGCCCATCAGCATAACAAGGCTCCCCGTTCTCCATGGCCTGTCCTGCCTTTCTGGATTTTACACTTTTTTCAGATGGCCCTTTTGACCGGGGGGAAGTGAGACTTCATTGTAGTGCAGATTTCCTTTGCAGGCTTGCTTGGTTGGCCAAAAAGGGCGTATGCATTTTTTCCTGAATATATTCAGGAAAAAACGCATACGCCCTTTTTGGCCAAGTGCATCATTGTGGACGTTCTGCCTCTTTTCCTATGCTTTCAATGCAATTCCAGTCTACCTCCTGAAATCGGTTTCCTGCAATTCTGCCCCGCTTTCAAGTCCTCTTGGCAGCCTTACTTCAGTCTATTTTTGGACGATAGCTGTCATTTATAACTCTGCAGGTTTGTGAATTACAGTGCCCCTGAGCTCCTTTCTTCAACTCGCTTTCTTTTGAGCTGGCCGCAACACCGCAGGATGGCTTCAGGCCCTAATCTGGTTCCGGCACGGCACACTGAGCCTTTGGTTATTTCCTCTTCCTGGTGGGAAATGAGAGTTAAATTTGCCCGTCCAGACACCTCCAGCTAGCCTCTCATTGGTTCTCGCTATTTCTGTTCATCTTCCGCAGAAATTGCAAACTGGGCCAAACAGGAGGTTAAAGGGACTGACTCTCCAAGTCGGGAGAGTGTTAGTAAAGCGTCTGGAATGTTGCACCCGAGTACCAGGGTACGAAAACTGAGACATATTTGAACACATCTCCCGATCCCATGGTTGATCATACTCTAGGTTCCACATGCATGTTTTAGCTGAAGGAAGAATACCTTAAACCTGGGTAGTTGAGACCCGTGTAATGGGTACCATGCAATATGACTTCAAAGGGTCTTCATTTGCTCACCGAACCTCTCCAATCCTATCACTGCTGCGTTTATGCCCCTGTACACATGCTTGATTCTCTTTCGGAGACATAGCAATCCATAGGTTTTAAGATACTTACTAGTCAGGTACATTCTTAGGCGTTTAATATGCGGTGTTGAGTCCATTTCGTTGAGCAACGAGTAGCTCTTGTCTATTCCATATTTGGCTTAAGGAACTTTATCTGTGCTCATTTCAATCTCTGGTTTTATGCAGCACCCCAACTCACCTTTACCCTTAAGCAAGCATAAGTTGGTTTTCTAAATTTGAGACCCTGTTCTGTTCTGTAATTCAGTTCCTGTGTAGCCAAGTTTACATTCCATGTATTACTGATATCTTATGATGTTTCTTTTTCTGTGTGACTTACTTCAGTTAGAATCATCATACCTGAATCCACTCATTGTGCTGCTAAGGGCCTGATGACACAGATTTCATTGCTGAGTGATATTGCTTTGTAAGTAAATACCACAACTTCTTTATCCATTTTTCACTTTCTGCGATGTTGAACTTGTACTGTAAACGAGGTTCTTGTAAACAGAGCCGTTCCAAACTTTGGGGTGGCTGTGTCTTTTTGATTTTAATTTCCCTAAGCTATAGGACCATAAGTGGAAGTGCCCTAGGTTCTGTTGCTTTGTTTTTTAGATGTTTCAGGAAACACCATACACTGCTCCCGAGTGGTTGTTGGCAATTTACATCCCGCCCATCAGCATAACAAGGCTCTCAGTTCTCCATGGCCTGTCCTGCCTTTCTGGATTTTACACTTTTTTCAGATGGCCCTTTTGACCGGGGGGAAGTGAGACTTCATTGTAGTGCAGATTTCCTTTGCAGGCTTGCTTGGTTGGCCAAAAAGGGCGTATGCGTTTTTTCCTGAATATATTCAGGAAAAAACGCATACGCCCTTTTTGGCCAAGTGCATCATTGTGGACGTTCTGCCTCTTTTCCTATGCTTGCAATGCAATTCCAGTCTACCTCCTGAAATCGGTTTCCTGCAATTCTGCCCCGCTTTCAAGTCCTCTTGGCAGCCTTACTTCAGTCTATTTTTGGACGATAGCTGTCATTTATAACTCTGCAGGTTTGTGAATTACAGTGCCCCTGAGCTCCTTTCTTCAACTCGCTTTCTTGTGACCTGGCCGCAACACCGCAGGATGGCTTCAGGCCCTAATCTGGTTCCGGCACGGCATGCTGAGCCTTTGGTTAATTCCTCTTCCTGGTGGGAAATGAGAGTTAAATTTGCCCGTCCAGACACCTCCAGCTAGTCTCTCATTGGTTCTCGCTATTCCTGTTCATCTTCCGCAGAAATTGCAAACTGTGCCAAACAGGAGGTTAAAGGTGCTGACTCTCCAAGTCGGAAGAGTGTTAGTAAAGCGTCTGGAATGTTGCACCCGAGTACCAGGGGAGGAAAACTGAGACATATTTGAACACGTCTCCCGTTCACATGGTTGATCATACTCTGGGTTCCACATGCATGTTTTAGCTGAAGCAAGAATACCTTAAACCTGGAGAGTTGAGACCCGTGGAATGGGTACCATGCAATATGACTTCAAAGGGTCTTCATTTGCTCACCGAACCTCTCCAATCCTATCACTGCTGCGTTTATGCCCCTGTACACACGCTTGATTCTCTTTTGGAGACATAGCAATCCATAGGTTTTAAGATACTTACTAGTCAGGTACATTCTTAGGCGTTTAATATGGGGTGTTGAGTCCATTTCGTTGAGCAAGGAGTAGCTCTTGTCTATTCCATATTTGGCTTAAGGAACTTTATCTGTGCTCATTTCAATCTCTGGTTTTATGCAGCACCCCAACTCACCTTTCCCCTTAAGCAAGCATAAGTTGGTTTTCTAAATTTGAGACCCTGTTCTGTTCTGTAATTCAGTTCCTGTGTAGCCAAGTTTACATTCCGTGTATTACTGATATCTTATGATGTTTCTTTTTCTGTGTGACTTATTTCAGTTAGAATCATCGTACCTGAATCCACTCATTATGCTGCTATGGGCCTGAGCACATGGATTTCATTGCTGAGTGATACTGCATTGTACGTAAGTACCACAAGTTCTTTATCCATTTTTCACTTTCTGTGATATTGAACTTGTATGGTAAACGAGGTTCTTGTAAACGGAGGCGTCCCAAACTTTGGGGTGGCTGTGTCTTTTTGATTTTAATTTCCCTAAGCTATTGGACCATAAGTGGAAGTGCCCTAGGCTCTGTTGCTTTGTTTTTTAGATGTTTCAGGAAACACCATACACTTCTCCGGAGTGGTTTTTGGCAATTTACATCCCGCCCATCAGCATAACAAGGCTCCCAGTTCTCCATGGCCTGTCCTGCCTTTGGATTTTACACTTTTTTCAGATGGCCCTTTTGCCCGGGGGGAAGTGAGACTTCATTGTAGTGCAGATTTCCTTTGCAAGCTTGCTTGGTTGGCCAAAAAGGGCGTATGCGTTTTTTCCTGAATATATTCAGGAAAAAACGCATACGCCCTTTTTGGCCAAGTGCATCATTGTGGACGTTCTGCCTCTTTTCCTATGCTTTCAATGCAATTCCAGTCTACCTCCTGAAATCGGTTTCCTGCAATTCTGCCCCGCTTTCAAGTCCTCTTGGCAGCCTTACTTCAGTCTATTTTTGGACGATAGCTGTCATTTATAACTCTGCAGGTTTGTGAATTACAGTGCCCCTGAGCTCCTTTCTTCAACTCGCTTTCTTGTGACCTGGCCGCAACACCGCAGGATGGCTTCAGGCCCTAATCTGGTTCCGGCCCGGCATGCTGAGCCTTTGGTTAATTCCTCTTCCTGGTGGGAAATGAGAGTTAAATTTGCCCGTCCAGACACCTCCAGCTAGCCTCTCATTGGTTCTCGCTATTTCTGTTCATCTTCCGCAGAAATTGCAAACTGGGCCAAACAGGAGGTTAAAGGGACTGACTCTCCAAGTCGGGAGAGTGTTAGTAAAGCATCTGGAATGTTGCACCCGAGTACCAGGGTACGAAAACTGAGACATATTTGAACACGTCTCCCGATCACATGGTTGATCATACTCTAGGTTCCACATGCATGTTTTAGCTGAAGGAAGAATACCTTAAACCTGGGTAGTTGAAACCCGTGGAATGGGTACCATGCAATATGACTTCAAAGGGTCTTCATTTGCTCACCGAACCTCTCCAATCCTATCACTGCTGCGTTTATGCCCCTGTACACATGCTTGATTCTCTTTTGGAGACATAGCAATCCATAGGTTTTAAGATACTTACTAGTCAGGTACATTCTTAGGCGTTTAATATGCGGTGTTGAGTCCATTTCGTTGAGCAAGGAGTAGCTCTTGTCTATTCCATATTTGGCTTAAGGAACTTTATCTGTGCTCATTTCAATCTCTGGTTTTATGCAGCACCCCAACTCACCTTTACCCTTAAGCAAGCATAAGTTGGTTTTCTAAATTTGAGACCCTGTTCTGTTCTGTAATTCAGTTCCTGTGTAGCCAAGTTTACATTCCATGTATTACTGATACCTTATGATGTTTCTTTTTCTGTGTGACTTATTTCAGTTAGAATCATCATACTTGAATCCACTCATTGTGCTGCTAAGAGCCTGATGACACAGATTTCATTGCTGAGTGATATTGCTTTGTAAGTAAATACCACAACTTCTTTATCCATTTTTCACTTTCTGCGATGTTGAACTTGTACTGTAAACGAGGTTCTTGTAAACAGAGCCTTTCCAAACTTTGGGGTGGCTGTGTCTTTTTGATTTTAATTTCCCTAAGCTATAGGACCATCAGTGGAAGTGCCCTAGGTTCTGTTGCTTTGTTTTTTAGATGTTTCAGGAAACACCATACACTTCTCCCGAGTGTCTGTTGGCAATTTACATCCCGCCCATCAGCATAACAAGGCTCCCAGTTCTCCATGGCCTGTCCTGCCTTTCTGGATTTTACACTTTTTTCAGATGGCCCTTTTGACCGGGGGGAAGTGAGACTTCATTGTAGTGCAGATTTCCTTTGCAAGCTTGCTTGGTTGGCCAAAAAGGGCGTATGCGTTTTTTCCTGAATATATTCAGGAAAAAACACATACGCCCTTTTTGGCCAAGTGCATCATTGTGGACGTTCTGCCTCTTTTCCTATGCTTTCAATGCAATTCCAGTCTACCTCCTGAAATCGGTTTCCTGCAATTCTGCCCCACTTTCAAGTCCTCTTGGCAGCCTTACTTCAGTCTATTTTTGGACGATAGCTGTCATTTATAACTCTGCAGGTTTGTGAATTACAGTGCCCCTGAGCTCCTTTCTTCAACTCGCTTTCTTTTGAGCTGGCCGCAACACCGCAGGATGGCTTCAGGCCCTAATCTGGTTCCGGTACGGCACGCTGAGCCTTTGGTTATTTCCTCTTCCTGGTGGGAAATGAGAGTTAAATTTGCCCGTCCAGACACCTCCAGCTAGCCTCTCATTGGTTCTCGCTATTCCTGTTCATCTTCCGCAGAAATTGCAAACTGGGCCAAACAGGAGGTTAAAGGCGCTGACTCTCCAAGTGGGGAGAGTGTTAGTAAAGCGTCTGGAATGTTGCACCCGAGTACCAGGGGAGGAAAACTGAGACATATTTGAACACGTCTCCCGTTCACATGGTTGATCATACTTGGGTTCCACATGCATGTTTTAGCTGAAGGAAGAATACCTTAAACCTGGAGAGTTGAGACCCGTGTAATGGGTACCATGCAATATGACTTCAAAGGGTCTTCATTTGCTCACCGAATCTCTCCAATCCTATCACTGCTGCGTTTATGCCCCTGTACACATGCTTGATTCTCTTTTGGAGACATAGCAATCCATAGGTTTTACGATACTTACTAGTCAGGTACATTCTTAGGCGTTTAATATGCGGTGTTGAGTCCATTTCGTTGAGCAAGGAGTAGCTCTTGTCTATTCCATATTTGGCTTAAGGAACTTTATCTGGGCTTATTTCAATCTCTGGTTTTATGCAGCACCCCAACTCACCTTTCCCCTTAAGCAAGCATAAGTTGTTTTTCTAAATTTGAGACCCTGTTCTGTTCTGTAATTCAGTTCCTGTGTAGCCAAGTTTCCATTCCGTGTATTACTGATATCTTATGATGTTTCTTTTTCTGTGTGACTTATTTCAGTTAGAATCATCATACCTGAATCCACTCATTGTGCTGCTAAGGGCCTGATGACATAGATTTCATTGCTGAATGATATTGCTTTGTAAGTAAATACCACAACTTCTTTATCCATTTTTCACTTTCTGCGATGTTGAACTTGTACTGTAAACGAGGTTCTTGTAAACAGAGCCGTCCCAAACTTTGGGGTGGCTGTGTCTTTTTGATTTTAATTTCCCTAAGCTATAGGACCATAAGTGGAAGTGCCCTAGGCTCTGTTGCTTTGTTTTTTAGATGTTTCAGGAAACACCATACACTTCTCCCGAGTGTCTGTTGGCAATTTACATCCCGCCCATCAGCATAACAAGGCTCCCAGTTCTCCATGGCCTGTCCTGCCTTTCTGGATTTTACACTTTTTTCAGATGGCCCTTTTGACCGGGGGGAAGTGAGACTTCATTGTAGTGCAGATTTCCTTTGCAAGCTTGCTTAGTTGGCCAAAAAGGGCGTATGCGTTTTTTCCTGAATATATTCAGGAAAAAACGCATACGCCCTTTTTGGCCAAGTGCATCATTGTGGACGTTCTGCCTCTTTTCCTATGCTTTCAATGCAATTCCAATCTACCTCCTGAAATCGGTTTCTTGCAATTCTGCCCCGCTTTCAAGTCCTCTTGGCAGCCTTACTTCAGTCTATTTTTGGACGATAGCTGTCATTTATAACTCTGCAGGTTTGTGAATTACAGTGCCCCTGAGCTCCTTTCTTCAACTTGCTTTCTTGTGACCTGGCCGCAACACCGCAGGATGGCTTCAGGCCCTAATCTGGTTCCGGCACGGCACGCTGAGCCTTTGGTTATTTCCTCTTCCTGGTGGGAAATGAGAGTTAAATTTCCCCGTCCAGACACCTCCAGCTAGTCTCTCATTGGTTCTCGCTATTCCTGTTCATCTTCCGCAGAAATTGCAAACTGGGCCAAACAGGAGGTTAAAGGCGCTGACTCTCCAAGTGGGGAGAGTGTTAGTAAAGCGTCTGGAATGTTGCACCCGAGTACCAGGGGAGGAAAACTGAGACATATTTGAACACGTCTCCCGATCACATGGTTGATCATACTCTAGGTTCCACATGCATGTTTTAGCTGAAGGAAGAATACCTTAAACCTGGGTAGTTGAAACCCGTGGAATGGGTACCATGCAATATGACTTCAAAAGGTCTTCATTTGCTCACCGAACCTCTCCAATCCTATCACTGCTGCGTTTATGCCCCTGTACACATGCTTGATTCTCTTTTGGAGACATAGCAATCCATAGCTTATAAGATACTTACAAGTCAGGTACATTCTTAGGCGTTTAATACGCGGTGTTGAGTCCATTTCGTTGAGCAAGGAGTAGCTCTTGTCTATTCCATATTTGGCTTAAGGAACTTTATCTGTGCTCATTTCAATCTCTGGTTTTATGCAGCACCCCAACTCACCTTTACCCTTAAGCAAGCATAAGTTGTTTTTCTAAATTTGAGACCCTGTTCTGTTCTGTAATTCAGTTCCTGTGTAGCCAAGTTTACATTCCATGTATTACTGATATCTTATGATGTTTCTTTTTCTGTGTGACTTACTTCAGTTAGAATCATCATACCTGAATCCACTCATTGTGCTGCTAAGGGCCTGATGACACAGATTTCATTGCTGAGTGATATTGCTTTGTAAGTAAATACCACAACTTCTTTATCCATTTTTCACTTTCTGCGATGTTGAACTTGTACTGTAAACGAGGTTCTTGTAAACAGAGCCGTTCCAAACTTTGGGGTGGCTGTGTCTTTTTGATTTTAATTTCCCTAAGCTATAGGACCATAAGTGGAAGTGCCCTAGGTTCTGTTGCTTTGTTTTTTAGATGTTTCAGGAAACACCATACACTTCTCCCGAGTGGTTGTTGGCAATTTACATCCCGCCCATCAGCATAACAAGGCTCCCAGTTCTCCATGGCCTGTCCTGCCTTTCTGGATTTTACACTTTTTTCAGATGGCCCTTTGGACCGCGGGGAAGTGAGACTTCATTGTAGTGCAGATTTCCTTTCCAAGCTTGCTTGGTTGGCCAAAAAGGGCGTATGCGTTTTTTCCTGAATATATTCAGGAAAAAACGCATACGCCCTTTTTGGCCAAGTGCATCATTGTGGACGTTCTGCCTCTTTTCCTATGCTTTCAATGCAATTGCAGTCTACCTCCTGAAATCGGTTTCCTGCAATTCTGCCCCGCTTTCAAGTCCTCTTGGCAGCCTTACTTCAGTCTATTTTTGGACGATAGCTGTCATTTATAACTCTGCAGGTTTGTGAATTACAGTGACCCTGAGCTCCTTTCTTCAACTCGCTTTCTTTTGAGCTGGCCGCAACACCGCAGGATGGCTTCAGGCCCTAATCTGGTTCCGGTACGGCACGCTGAGCCTTTGGTTATTTCCTCTTCCTGGTGGGAAATGAGAGTTAAATTTGCCCGTCCAGACACCTCCAGCTAGCCTCTCATTGGTTCTCGCTATTTCTGTTCATCTTCCGCAGAAATTGCAAACTGGGCCAAACAGGAGGTTAAAGGCGCTGACTCTCCAAGTGGGGAGAGTGTTAGTAAAGCGTCTGGAATGTTGCACCCGAGTACCAGGGGAGGAAAACTGAGACATATTTGAACACGTCTCCCGTTCACATGGTTGATCATACTTGGGTTCCACATGCATGTTTTAGCTGAAGGAAGAATACCTTAAACCTGGAGAGTTAAGACCCGTGTAATGGGTACCATGCAATATGACTTCAAAGGGTCTTCATTTGCTCACCGAACCTCTCCAATCCTATCACTGCTGCGTTTACGCCCCTGTACACATGCTTGATTCTCTTTCGGAGACATAGCAATCCATAGGTTTTAAGATACTTACTAGTCAGGTACATTCTTAGGCGTTTAATATGCGGTGTTGAGTCCATTTCGTTGAGCAAGGAGTACCTCTTGTCTATTCCATATTTGACTTAAGGAACTTTATCTGTGCTCATTTCAATCTCTGGTTTTATGCAGCACCCCAACTCACCTTTACCCTTAAGCAAGCATAAGTTGTTTTTCTAAATTTGAGTCCCTGTTCTGTTCTGTAATTCAGTTCCTGTGTAGCCAAGTTTACATTCCATGTATTACTGATATCTTATGATGTTTCTTTTTCTGTGTGACTTACTTCAGTTAGAATCATCATACCTGAATCCACTCATTGTGATGCTAAGGGCCTGATGACACAGATTTCATTGCTGAGTGATATTGCTTTGTAAGTAAATACCACAACTTCTTTATCCATTTTTCACTTTCTGCGATGTTGAACTTGTACTGTAAACGAGGTTCTTGTAAACAGAGCGGTTCCAAACTTTGGGGTGGCTGTGTCTTTTTGATTTTAATTTCCCTAAGCTATAGGACCATAAGTGGAAGTGCCCTAGGCTCTGTTGCTTTGTTTTTTAGATGTTTCAGGAAACACCATACACTTCTCCCGAGTGTCTGTTGGCAATTTACATCCCGCCCATCAGCATAACAAGGCTCCCAGTTCTCAATGGCCTGTTGCCTTTCTGGATTTTACACTTTTTTCAGATAGCCCTTTTGACCAGGGGGAAGTGAGACTTCATTGTAATGCAGATTTCCTTTGCAAGCTTGCTTGGTTGGCCAAAAAGGGCGTATGCGTTTTTTCCTGAATATATTCAGGAAAAAATGCATACGCACTTTTTGGCCAAGTGCATCATTGTGGACGTTCTGCCTCTTTTCCTATGCTTTCAATGCAATTCCAGTCTGCCTCCTGAAATCGGTTTCCTGCAATTCTGCCCCGCTTTCAAGTCCTCTTGGCAGCCTTACTTCAGTCTATTTTTGGACGATAGCTGTCATTTATAACTCTGCAGGTTTGTGAATTACAGTGCCCCTGAGCTCCTTTCTTCAACTCGCTTTCTTGTGACCTGGCCGCAACACCGCAGGATGGCTTCAGGCCCTAATCTTGTTCTGGCCCGGCATGCTGAGCCTTTGGTTAATTCCTCTTCCTGGTGGGAAATGAGAGTTAAATTTGCCCGTTCAGACACCTCCAGCTAGTCTCTCATTGGTTCTCGCTATTCCTGTTCATCTTCCGCAGAAATTGCAAACTGGGCCAAACAGGAGGTTAAAGGCGCTGACTCTCCAAGTGGGGAGAGTGTTAGTAAAGCGTCTGGAACGTTGCACCCGAGTACCAGGGGAGGAAAACTGAGACATATTTGAACACGTCTCCCGATCACATGGTTGATCATACTCTGGGTTCCACATGCATGTTTTAGCTGAAGGAAGAATACCTTAAACCTGGAGAGTTGAGACCCGTGGAATGGGTACCATGCAATATGACTTCAAAGGGTCTTCATTTGCTCACCGAACCTCTCCAATCCTATCACTGCTGCGTTTATGCCCCTGTACACACGCTTGATTCTCTTTTGGAGACATAGCAATCCATAGGTTTTAAGATACTTACTAGTCAGGTACATTCTTAGGCGTTTAATATGGGGTGTTGAGTCCATTTCGTTGAGCAAGGAGTAGCTCTTGTCTATTCTATATTTGGCTTAAGGAACTTTATCTGTGCTCATTTCAATCTCTGGTTTTATGCAGCACCCCAACTCACCTTTCCCCTTAAGCAAGCATAAGTTGGTTTTCTAAATTTGAGACCCTGTTCTGTTTTGGAATGCTGTTCCTGTGTAGCCAAGTTTACATTCCGTGTATTAGTGATATCTTATGATGTTTCTTTTTCTGTGTGACTTATTTCAGTTAGAATCATCGTACCTGAATCCACTCATTATGCTGCTACGGGCCTGATGACATAGATTTCATTGCTGAGTGATATTGCTTTGTAAGTAAATACCACAACTTCTTTATCCATTTTTCACTTTCTGTGATATTGAACCTGTACGGTAAACGAGGTTCTTGTAAACGGAGGCGTCCCAAACTTTGGGGTGGCTGTGTCTTTTTGATTTTAATTTCCCTAAGCTATAGGACCATAAGTGGAAGTGCCCTAGGCTCTGTTGCTTTGTTTTTTAGATGTTTCAGGAAACACCATACACTTCTCCCGAGTGGTTGTTGGCAATTTACATCCCGCCCATCAGCATAACAAGGCTCCCAGTTCTCCATGGCCTGTCCTGCCTTTCTGGATTTTACACTTTTTTCAGATGGCCCTTTTGACCGGGGGGAAGTGAGACTTCATTGTAGTGCAGATTTCCTTTGCAAGCTTGCTTGGTTGGCCAAAAAGGGCGTATGCGTTTTTTCCTGAATATATTCAGGAAAAAACGCATATGCCCTTTTTGGCCAAGTGCATCATTGTGGACGTTCTGCCTCTTTTCCTATGCGTTCAATGCAATTCCAGTCTACCTCCTGAAATCGGTTTCCTGCAATTCTGCCCCGCTTTCAAGTCCTCTTGGCAGCCTTACTTCAGTCTATTTTTGGACGATAGCTGTCATTTATAACTCTGCAGGTTTGTGAATTACAGTGCCCCTGAGCTCCTTTCTTCAACTCGCTTTCTTTTGAGCTGGCCTCAACACCGCAGGATGGCTTCAGGCCCTAATCTGGTTCCGGTACGGCACGCTGAGCCTTTGGTTATTTCCTCTTCCTGGTGGGAAATGAGAGTTAAATTTGCCCGTCCAGACACCTCCAGCTAGCCTCTCATTGGTTCTCGCTATTCCTGTTCATCTTCTGCAGAAATTGCAAACTGGGCCAAACAGGAGGTTAAAGGCGCTGACTCTCCAAGTGGGGAGAGTGTTAGTAAAGCGTCTGGAATGTTGCACCCGAGTACCAGGGGAGGAAAACTGAGACATATTTGAACACGTCTCACGTTCACATGGTTGATCATACTTGGGTTCCACATGCATGTTTTAGCTGAAGGAAGAATACCTTAAACCTGGAGAGTTGAGACCCGTGTAATGGGTACCATGCAATATGACTTCAAAGGGTCTTCATTTGCTCACCGAACCTCTCCAATCCTATCACTGCTGCGTTTATGCCCCTGTACACATGCTTGATTCTCTTTTGGAGACATAGCAATCCATAGGTTTTACGATACTTACTAGTCAGGTACATTCTTAGGCGTTTAATATGCGGTGTTGAGTCCATTTCGTTGAGCAAGGAGTAGCTCTTGTCTATTCCATATTTGACTTAAGGAACTTTATCTGTGCTCATTTCAATCTCTGGTTTTATGCAGCACCCCAACTCACCTTTACCCTTAAGCAAGCATAAGTTGGTTTTCTAAATTTGAGACCCTGTTCTGTTCTGTAATTCAGTTCCTGTGTAGCCAAGTTTACATTCCGTGTATTACTGATATCTTATGATGTTTCTTTTTCTGTGTGACTTATTTCAGTTAGAATCATCATACCTGAATCCACTCATTGTGATGCTAAGGGCCTGATGACATAGATTTCATTGCTGAGTGATATTGCTTTGTAAGTAAATACCACAACTTCTTTATCCATTTTTCACTTTCTGCGATGTTGAACTTGTACTGTAAATGAGGTTCTTGTAAACAGAGGCGTCCCAAACTTTGGGGTGGCTGTGTCTTTTTGATTTTAATTTCCCTAAGCTATAGGACCATAAGTGGCAGTGCCCTAGGCTCTGTTGCTTTGTTTTTTAGATGTTTCAGGAAACACCATACACTTCTCCCGAGTGTCTGTTGGCAATTTACATCCCGCCCATCAGCATAACAAGGCTCCCAGTTCTCCATGGCCTGTCCTGCCTTTCTGGATTTTACACTTTTTTCAGATGGCCCTTTTGACCGGGGGGAAGTGAGACTTCATTGTAGTGCAGATTTCCTTTGCAAGCTTGCTTGGTTGGCCAAAAAGGGCGTATGCGTTTTTTCCTGAATATATTCAGGAAAAAGCGCATACGCCCTTTTTGGCCAAGTGCATCATTGTGGACGTTCTGCCTCTTTTCCTATGCTTTCAATGCAATTCCAGTCTACCTCCTGAAATCGGTTTCCTGCAATTCTGCCCCGCTTTCAAGTCCTCTTGGCAGCCTTACTTCAGTCTATTTTTGGACGATAGCTGTCATTTATAACTCTGCAGGTTTGTGAATTACAGTGCCCCTGAGCTCCTTTCTTCAACTCGCTTTCTTGTGACCTGTCCGCAACACCGCAGGATGGCTTCAGGCCCTAATCTGGTTCCGGCCCGGCATGCTGAGCCTTTGGTTAATTCCTCTTCCTGGTGGGAAATGAGAGTTAAATTTGCCCGTCCAGACACCTCCAGCTAGCCTCTCATTGGTTCTCGCTATTCCTGTTCATCTTCCGCAGAAATTGCAAACTGGGCCAAACAGGAGGTTAAAGGGACTGACTCTCCAAGTGGGGAGAGTGTTAGTAAAGCGTCTGGAATGTTGCACCCGAGTACCAGGGGAGGAAAACTGAGACATATTTGAACACGTCTCCCGATCACATGGTTGATCATACTCTAGGTTCCACATGCATGTTTTAGCTGAAGGAAGAATACCTTAAACCTGGGTAGTTGAAACCCGTGGAATGGGTACCATGCAATATGACTTCAAAGGGTCTTCATTTGCTCACCGAACCTCTCCAATCCTATCACTGCTGCGTTTATGCCCCTGTACACACGCTTGATTCTCTTTCGGAGACATAGCAATCCATAGGTTTTAAGATACTTACTAGTCAGGTACATTCTTAGGGGTTTAATATGGGGTGTTGAGTCCATTTCGTTGAGCAAGGAGTAGCTCTTGTCTATTCCATATTTGGCTTAAGGAACTTTATCTGTGCTCATTTCAATCTCTGGTTTTATGCAGCAGCCGAACTCACCTTTACCCTTAAGCAAGAATAAGTTGGTTTTCTAAATTTGAGACCCTGTTCTGTTCTGTAATTCAGTTCCTGTGTAGCCAAGTTTACATTCCGTGTATTACTGATATCTTATGATGTTTCTTTTTCTGTGTGACTTATTTCAGTTAGAATCATCATACCTGAATCCACTCATTGTGCTGCTAAGGGCCTGATGACACAGATTTCATTGCTGAGTGATATTGCTTTGTAAGTAAATACCACAACTTCTTTATCCATTTTTCACTTTCTGCGATGTTGAACTTGTACTGTAAACGAGGTTCTTGTAAACAGAGCCGTTCCAAACTTTGGGGTGGCTGTGTCTTTTTGATTTTAATTTCCCTAAGCTATAGGACCATAAGTGGAAGTGCCCTAGGTTCTGTTGCTTTGTTTTTTAGATGTTTCAGGAAACACCATACACTTCTCCCGAGTGGTTGTTGGCAATTTACATCCCGCCCATCAGCATAACAAGGCTCCCAGTTCTCCATGGCCTGTCCTGCCTTTCTGGATTTTACACTTTTTTCAGATGGCCCTTTTGACCGGGGGGAAGTGAGACTTCATTGTAGTGCAGATTTCCTTTGCAAGCTTGCTTGGTTGGCCAAAAAGGGCGTATGCGTTTTTTCCTGAATATATTCAGGAAAAAACGCATACGCCCTTTTTGGCCAAGTGCATCATTGTGGACGTTCTGCCTCTTTTCCTATGCTTTCAATGCAATTCCAGTCTACCTCCTGAAATCGGTTTCCTGCAATTCTGCCCCGCTTTCAAGTCCTCTTGGCAGCCGTACTTCAGTCTATTTTTGGACGATAGCTGTCAATTATAACTCTGCAGGTTTGTGAATTACAGTGCCCCTGAGCTCCTTTCTTCAACTCGCTTTCTTTTGAGCTGACCGCAACACCGCAGGATGGCTTCAGGCCCTAATCTGGTTCCGGTACGGCACGCTGAGCCTTTGGTTATTTCCTCTTCCTGGTGGGAAATGAGAGTTAAATTTGCCCGTCCAGACACCTCCAGCTAGCCTCTCATTGGTTCTCGCTATTCCTGTTCATCTTCCACAGAAATTGCAAACTGGGCCAAACAGGAGGTTAAAGGCGCTGACTCTCCAAGTGGGGAGAGTGTTAGTAAAGCGTCTGGAATGTTGCACCCGAGTACCAGGGGAGGAAAACTGAGACATATTTGAACACGTCTCCCGTTCACATGGTTGATCATACTTGGGTTCCACATGCATGTTTTAGCTGAAGGAAGAATACCTTAAACCTGGAGAGTTGAGACCCGTGTAATGGGTACCATGCAATATGACTTCAAAGGGTCTTCATTTGCTCACCGAACCTCTCCAATCCTATCACTGCTGCGTTTATGCCCCTGTACGCATGCTTGATTCTCTTTTGGAGACATAGCAATCCATAGGTTTTACGATACTTACTAGTCAGGTACATTCTTAGGCGTTTAATATGCGGTGTTGAGTCCATTTCGTTGAGCAAGGAGTAGCTCTTGTCTATTCCATATTTGACTTAAGGAACTTTATCTGTGCTCATTTCAATATCTGGTTTTATGCAGCACCCCAACTCACCTTTACCCTTAAGCAAGCATAAGTTGGTTTTCTAAATTTGAGACCCTGTTCTGTTCTGTAATTCAGTTCCTGTGTAGCCAAGTTTCCATTCCGTGTATTACTGATATCTTATGATGTTTCTTTTTCTGTGTGACTTATTTCAGTTAGAATCATCATACCTGAATCCACTCATTGTGATGCTAAGGGCCTGATGACATAGATTTCATTGCTGAGTGATATTGCTTTGTAAGTACATACCACAACTTCTTTATCCATTTTTCACTTTCTGCGATGTTGAACTTGTACTGTAAACGAGGTTCTTGTAAACAGAGGCATCCCAAACTTTGGGGTGGCTGTGTCTTTTTGATTTTAATTTCCCTAAGCTATAGGACCATAAGTGGCAGTGCCCTAGGCTCTGTTGCTTTGTTTTTTAGATGTTTCAGGAAACACCATACACTTCTGCCGAGTGTCTGTTGGCAATTTACATCCCGCCCATCAGCATAACAAGGCTCCCAGTTCTCCATGGCCTGTCCTGCCTTTCTGGATTTTACACTTTTTTCAGATGGCCCTTTTGACCGGGGGGAAGTGAGACTTCATTGTAGTGCAGATTTCCTTTGCAAGCTTGCTTGGTTGGCCAAAAAGGGCGTATGCGTTTTTTCCTGAATATATTCAGGAAAAAACGCATACGCCCTTTTTGGCCAAGTGCATCATTGTGGACGTTCTGCCTCTTTTCCTATGCTTTCAATGCAATTCCAGTCTACCTCCTGAAATCGGTTTCCTGCAATTCTGCCCCGCTTTCAAGTCCTCTTGGCAGCCTTACTTCAGTCTATTTTTGGACGATAGCTGTCATTTATAACTCTGCAGGTTTGTGAATTACAGTGCCCCTGAGCTCCTTTCTTCAACTCGCTTTCTTGTGACCTGGCCGCAACACCGCAGGATGGCTTCAGGCCCTAATCTGGTTCCGGCACGGCACGCTGAGCCTTTGGTTATTTCCTCTTCCTGGTGGGAAATGAGAGTTAAATTTGCCCGTCCAGACACCTCCAGCTAGTCTCTCATTGGTTCTCGCTATTCCTGTTCATCTTCCGCAGAAATTGCAAACTGGGCCAAACAGGAGGTTAAAGGGACTGACTCTCCAAGTGGGGAGAGTGTTAGTAAAGCGTCTGGAATGTTGCACCCGAGTACCAGGTGAGGAAAACTGAGACATATTTGAACACGTCTCCCGATAACATGGTTGATCATACTCTGGGTTCTACATGCATGTTTTAGCTGAAGGAAGAATACCTTAAACCTGGGTAGTTGAAACCCGTGGAATGGGTACCATGCAATATGACTTCAAAGGGTCTTCATTTGCTCACTGAACCTCTCCAATCCTATCACTGCTGCGTTTATGCCCCTGTACACATGCTTGATTCTCTTTCGGAGACATAGCAATCCATAGGTTTTACGATAATTACTAGTCAGGTACATTCTTAGGCGTTTAATATGCGGTGTTGAGTCCATTTCGTTGAGCAAGGAGTAGCTCTTGTCTATTCCATATTTGACTTAAGGAACTTTATCTGTGCTCATTTCAATCTCTGGTTTTATGCAGCACCCCAACTCACCTTTACCCTTAAGCAAGCATAAGTTGGTTTTCTAAATTTGAGACCCTGTTCTGTTCTGTAATTCAGTTCCTGTGTAGCCAAGTTTACATTCCGTGTATTACTGATATCTTATGATGTTTCTTTTTCTGTGTGACTTATTTCAGTTAGAATCATCATACCTGAATCCACTCATTGTGATGCTAAGGGCCTGATGACATAGATTTCATTGCTGAGTGATATTGCTTTGTAAGTAAATACCACAACTTCTTTATCCATTTTTCACTTTCTGCGATGTTGAACTTGTACTGTAAACGAGGTTCTTGTAAACAGAGGCGTCCCAAACTTTGGGGTGGCTGTGTCTTTTTGATTTTAATTTCCCTAAGCTATAGGACCATAAGTGGCAGTGCCCTAGGCTCTGTTGCTTTGTTTTTTAGATGTTTCAGGAAACACCATACACTTCTCCCGAGTGTCTGTTGGCAATTTACATCCCGCCCATCAGCATAACAAGGCTCCCAGTTCTCCATGGCCTGTCCTGCCTTTCTGGATTTTACACTTTTTTCAGATGGCCCTTTTGACCGGGGGGAAGTGAGACTTCATTGTAGTGCAGATTTCCTTTGCAAGCTTGCTTGGTTGGCCAAAAAGGGCGTATGCGTTTTTTCCTGAATATATTCAGGAAAAAACGCATACGCCCTTTTTGGCCAAGTGCATCATTGTGGACGTTCTGCCTCTTTTCCTATGCTTTCAATGCAATTCCAGTCTACCTCCTGAAATCGGTTTCCTGCAATTCTGCCCCGCTTTCAAGTCCTCTTGGCAGCCTTACTTCAGTCTATTTTTGGACGATAGCTGTCATTTATAACTCTGCAGGTTTGTGAATTACAGTGCCCCTGAGCTCCTTTCTTCAACTCGCTTTCTTGTGACCTGGCCGCAACACCGCAGGATGGCTTCAGGCCCTAATCTTGTTCTGGCCCGGCATGCTGAGCCTTTGGTTAATTCCTCTTCCTGGTGGGAAATGAGAGTTAAATTTGCCCGTTCAGACACCTCCAGCTAGTCTCTCATTGGTTCTCGCTATTCCTGTTCATCTTCCGCAGAAATTGCAAACTGGGCCAAACAGGAGGTTAAAGGCGCTGACTCTCCAAGTGGGGAGAGTGTTAGTAAAGCGTCTGGAACGTTGCACCCGAGTACCAGGGGAGGAAAACTGAGACATATTTGAACACGTCTCCCGATCACATGGTTGATCATACTCTGGGTTCCACATGCATGTTTTAGCTGAAGGAAGAATACCTTAAACCTGGAGAGTTGAGACCCGTGGAATGGGTACCATGCAATATGACTTCAAAGGGTCTTCATTTGCTCACCGAACCTCTCCAATCCTATCACTGCTGCGTTTATGCCCCTGTACACACGCTTGATTCTCTTTTGGAGACATAGCAATCCATAGGTTTTAAGATACTTACTAGTCAGGTACATTCTTAGGCGTTTAATATGGGGTGTTGAGTCCATTTCGTTGAGCAAGGAGTAGCTCTTGTCTATTCTATATTTGGCTTAAGGAACTTTATCTGTGCTCATTTCAATCTCTGGTTTTATGCAGCACCCCAACTCACCTTTCCCCTTAAGCAAGCATAAGTTGGTTTTCTAAATTTGAGACCCTGTTCTGTTTTGGAATGCTGTTCCTGTGTAGCCAAGTTTACATTCCGTGTATTAGTGATATCTTATGATGTTTCTTTTTCTGTGTGACTTATTTCAGTTAGAATCATCGTACCTGAATCCACTCATTATGCTGCTACGGGCCTGATGACATAGATTTCATTGCTGAGTGATATTGCTTTGTAAGTAAATACCACAACTTCTTTATCCATTTTTCACTTTCTGTGATATTGAACCTGTACGGTAAACGAGGTTCTTGTAAACGGAGGCGTCCCAAACTTTGGGGTGGCTGTGTCTTTTTGATTTTAATTTCCCTAAGCTATAGGACCATAAGTGGAAGTGCCCTAGGCTCTGTTGCTTTGTTTTTTAGATGTTTCAGGAAACACCATACACTTCTCCCGAGTGGTTGTTGGCAATTTACATCCCGCCCATCAGCATAACAAGGCTCCCAGTTCTCCATGGCCTGTCCTGCCTTTCTGGATTTTACACTTTTTTCAGATGGCCCTTTTGACCGGGGGGAAGTGAGACTTCATTGTAGTGCAGATTTCCTTTGCAAGCTTGCTTGGTTGGCCAAAAAGGGCGTATGCGTTTTTTCCTGAATATATTCAGGAAAAAACGCATATGCCCTTTTTGGCCAAGTGCATCATTGTGGACGTTCTGCCTCTTTTCCTATGCGTTCAATGCAATTCCAGTCTACCTCCTGAAATCGGTTTCCTGCAATTCTGCCCCGCTTTCAAGTCCTCTTGGCAGCCTTACTTCAGTCTATTTTTGGACGATAGCTGTCATTTATAACTCTGCAGGTTTGTGAATTACAGTGCCCCTGAGCTCCTTTCTTCAACTCGCTTTCTTTTGAGCTGGCCTCAACACCGCAGGATGGCTTCAGGCCCTAATCTGGTTCCGGTACAGCACGCTGAGCCTTTGGTTATTTCCTCTTCCTGGTGGGAAATGAGAGTTAAATTTGCCCGTCCAGACACCTCCAGCTAGCCTCTCATTGGTTCTCGCTATTCCTGTTCATCTTCTGCAGAAATTGCAAACTGGGCCAAACAGGAGGTTAAAGGCGCTGACTCTCCAAGTGGGGAGAGTGTTAGTAAAGCGTCTGGAATGTTGCACCCGAGTACCAGGGGAGGAAAACTGAGACATATTTGAACACGTCTCACGTTCACATGGTTGATCATACTTGGGTTCCACATGCATGTTTTAGCTGAAGGAAGAATACCTTAAACCTGGAGAGTTGAGACCCGTGTAATGGGTACCATGCAATATGACTTCAAAGGGTCTTCATTTGCTCACCGAACCTCTCCAATCCTATCACTGCTGCGTTTATGCCCCTGTACACATGCTTGATTCTCTTTTGGAGACATAGCAATCCATAGGTTTTACGATACTTACTAGTCAGGTACATTCTTAGGCGTTTAATATGCGGTGTTGAGTCCATTTCGTTGAGCAAGGAGTAGCTCTTGTCTATTCCATATTTGACTTAAGGAACTTTATCTGTGCTCATTTCAATCTCTGGTTTTATGCAGCACCCCAACTCACCTTTACCCTTAAGCAAGCATAAGTTGGTTTTCTAAATTTGAGACCCTGTTCTGTTCTGTAATTCAGTTCCTGTGTAGCCAAGTTTACATTCCGTGTATTACTGATATCTTATGATGTTTCTTTTTCTGTGTGACTTATTTCAGTTAGAATCATCATACCTGAATCCACTCATTGTGATGCTAAGGGCCTGATGACATAGATTTCATTGCTGAGTGATATTGCTTTGTAAGTAAATACCACAACTTCTTTATCCATTTTTCACTTTCTGCGATGTTGAACTTGTACTGTAAATGAGGTTCTTGTAAACAGAGGCGTCCCAAACTTTGGGGTGGCTGTGTCTTTTTGATTTTAATTTCCCTAAGCTATAGGACCATAAGTGGCAGTGCCCTAGGCTCTGTTGCTTTGTTTTTTAGATGTTTCAGGAAACACCATACACTTCTCCCGAGTGTCTGTTGGCAATTTACATCCCGCCCATCAGCATAACAAGGCTCCCAGTTCTCCATGGCCTGTCCTGCCTTTCTGGATTTTACACTTTTTTCAGATGGCCCTTTTGACCGGGGGGAAGTGAGACTTCATTGTAGTGCAGATTTCCTTTGCAAGCTTGCTTGGTTGGCCAAAAAGGGCGTATGCGTTTTTTCCTGAATATATTCAGGAAAAAGCGCATACGCCCTTTTTGGCCAAGTGCATCATTGTGGACGTTCTGCCTCTTTTCCTATGCTTTCAATGCAATTCCAGTCTACCTCCTGAAATCGGTTTCCTGCAATTCTGCCCCGCTTTCAAGTCCTCTTGGCAGCCTTACTTCAGTCTATTTTTGGACGATAGCTGTCATTTATAACTCTGCAGGTTTGTGAATTACAGTGCCCCTGAGCTCCTTTCTTCAACTCGCTTTCTTGTGACCTGTCCGCAACACCGCAGGATGGCTTCAGGCCCTAATCTGGTTCCGGCCCGGCATGCTGAGCCTTTGGTTAATTCCTCTTCCTGGTGGGAAATGAGAGTTAAATTTGCCCGTCCAGACACCTCCAGCTAGCCTCTCATTGGTTCTCGCTATTCCTGTTCATCTTCCGCAGAAATTGCAAACTGGGCCAAACAGGAGGTTAAAGGGACTGACTCTCCAAGTGGGGAGAGTGTTAGTAAAGCGTCTGGAATGTTGCACCCGAGTACCAGGGGAGGAAAACTGAGACATATTTGAACACGTCTCCCGATCACATGGTTGATCATACTCTAGGTTCCACATGCATGTTTTAGCTGAAGGAAGAATACCTTAAACCTGGGTAGTTGAAACCCGTGGAATGGGTACCATGCAATATGACTTCAAAGGGTCTTCATTTGCTCACCGAACCTCTCCAATCCTATCACTGCTGCGTTTATGCCCCTGTACACACGCTTGATTCTCTTTCGGAGACATAGCAATCCATAGGTTTTAAGATACTTACTAGTCAGGTACATTCTTAGGGGTTTAATATGGGGTGTTGAGTCCATTTCGTTGAGCAAGGAGTAGCTCTTGTCTATTCCATATTTGGCTTAAGGAACTTTATCTGTGCTCATTTCAATCTCTGGTTTTATGCAGCAGCCGAACTCACCTTTACCCTTAAGCAAGAATAAGTTGGTTTTCTAAATTTGAGACCCTGTTCTGTTCTGTAATTCAGTTCCTGTGTAGCCAAGTTTACATTCCGTGTATTACTGATATCTTATGATGTTTCTTTTTCTGTGTGACTTATTTCAGTTAGAATCATCATACCTGAATCCACTCATTGTGCTGCTAAGGGCCTGATGACACAGATTTCATTGCTGAGTGATATTGCTTTGTAAGTAAATACCACAACTTCTTTATCCATTTTTCACTTTCTGCGATGTTGAACTTGTACTGTAAACGAGGTTCTTGTAAACAGAGCCGTTCCAAACTTTGGGGTGGCTGTGTCTTTTTGATTTTAATTTCCCTAAGCTATAGGACCATAAGTGGAAGTGCCCTAGGTTCTGTTGCTTTGTTTTTTAGATGTTTCAGGAAACACCATACACTTCTCCCGAGTGGTTGTTGGCAATTTACATCCCGCCCATCAGCATAACAAGGCTCCCAGTTCTCCATGGCCTGTCCTGCCTTTCTGGATTTTACACTTTTTTCAGATGGCCCTTTTGACCGGGGGGAAGTGAGACTTCATTGTAGTGCAGATTTCCTTTGCAAGCTTGCTTGGTTGGCCAAAAAGGGCGTATGCGTTTTTTCCTGAATATATTCAGGAAAAAACGCATACGCCCTTTTTGGCCAAGTGCATCATTGTGGACGTTCTGCCTCTTTTCCTATGCTTTCAATGCAATTCCAGTCTACCTCCTGAAATCGGTTTCCTGCAATTCTGCCCCGCTTTCAAGTCCTCTTGGCAGCCGTACTTCAGTCTATTTTTGGACGATAGCTGTCAATTATAACTCTGCAGGTTTGTGAATTACAGTGCCCCTGAGCTCCTTTCTTCAACTCGCTTTCTTTTGAGCTGACCGCAACACCGCAGGATGGCTTCAGGCCCTAATCTGGTTCCGGTACGGCACGCTGAGCCTTTGGTTATTTCCTCTTCCTGGTGGGAAATGAGAGTTAAATTTGCCCGTCCAGACACCTCCAGCTAGCCTCTCATTGGTTCTCGCTATTCCTGTTCATCTTCCACAGAAATTGCAAACTGGGCCAAACAGGAGGTTAAAGGCGCTGACTCTCCAAGTGGGGAGAGTGTTAGTAAAGCGTCTGGAATGTTGCACCCGAGTACCAGGGGAGGAAAACTGAGACATATTTGAACACGTCTCCCGTTCACATGGTTGATCATACTTGGGTTCCACATGCATGTTTTAGCTGAAGGAAGAATACCTTAAACCTGGAGAGTTGAGACCCGTGTAATGGGTACCATGCAATATGACTTCAAAGGGTCTTCATTTGCTCACCGAACCTCTCCAATCCTATCACTGCTGCGTTTATGCCCCTGTACGCATGCTTGATTCTCTTTTGGAGACATAGCAATCCATAGGTTTTACGATACTTACTAGTCAGGTACATTCTTAGGCGTTTAATATGCGGTGTTGAGTCCATTTCGTTGAGCAAGGAGTAGCTCTTGTCTATTCCATATTTGACTTAAGGAACTTTATCTGTGCTCATTTCAATATCTGGTTTTATGCAGCACCCCAACTCACCTTTACCCTTAAGCAAGCATAAGTTGGTTTTCTAAATTTGAGACCCTGTTCTGTTCTGTAATTCAGTTCCTGTGTAGCCAAGTTTCCATTCCGTGTATTACTGATATCTTATGATGTTTCTTTTTCTGTGTGACTTATTTCAGTTAGAATCATCATACCTGAATCCACTCATTGTGATGCTAAGGGCCTGATGACATAGATTTCATTGCTGAGTGATATTGCTTTGTAAGTACATACCACAACTTCTTTATCCATTTTTCACTTTCTGCGATGTTGAACTTGTACTGTAAACGAGGTTCTTGTAAACAGAGGCATCCCAAACTTTGGGGTGGCTGTGTCTTTTTGATTTTAATTTCCCTAAGCTATAGGACCATAAGTGGCAGTGCCCTAGGCTCTGTTGCTTTGTTTTTTAGATGTTTCAGGAAACACCATACACTTCTGCCGAGTGTCTGTTGGCAATTTACATCCCGCCCATCAGCATAACAAGGCTCCCAGTTCTCCATGGCCTGTCCTGCCTTTCTGGATTTTACACTTTTTTCAGATGGCCCTTTTGACCGGGGGGAAGTGAGACTTCATTGTAGTGCAGATTTCCTTTGCAAGCTTGCTTGGTTGGCCAAAAAGGGCGTATGCGTTTTTTCCTGAATATATTCAGGAAAAAACGCATACGCCCTTTTTGGCCAAGTGCATCATTGTGGACGTTCTGCCTCTTTTCCTATGCTTTCAATGCAATTCCAGTCTACCTCCTGAAATCGGTTTCCTGCAATTCTGCCCCGCTTTCAAGTCCTCTTGGCAGCCTTACTTCAGTCTATTTTTGGACGATAGCTGTCATTTATAACTCTGCAGGTTTGTGAATTACAGTGCCCCTGAGCTCCTTTCTTCAACTCGCTTTCTTGTGACCTGGCCGCAACACCGCAGGATGGCTTCAGGCCCTAATCTGGTTCCGGCACGGCACGCTGAGCCTTTGGTTATTTCCTCTTCCTGGTGGGAAATGAGAGTTAAATTTGCCCGTCCAGACACCTCCAGCTAGTCTCTCATTGGTTCTCGCTATTCCTGTTCATCTTCCGCAGAAATTGCAAACTGGGCCAAACAGGAGGTTAAAGGGACTGACTCTCCAAGTGGGGAGAGTGTTAGTAAAGCGTCTGGAATGTTGCACCCGAGTACCAGGTGAGGAAAACTGAGACATATTTGAACACGTCTCCCGATAACATGGTTGATCATACTCTGGGTTCTACATGCATGTTTTAGCTGAAGGAAGAATACCTTAAACCTGGGTAGTTGAAACCCGTGGAATGGGTACCATGCAATATGACTTCAAAGGGTCTTCATTTGCTCACTGAACCTCTCCAATCCTATCACTGCTGCGTTTATGCCCCTGTACACATGCTTGATTCTCTTTCGGAGACATAGCAATCCATAGGTTTTACGATAATTACTAGTCAGGTACATTCTTAGGCGTTTAATATGCGGTGTTGAGTCCATTTCGTTGAGCAAGGAGTAGCTCTTGTCTATTCCATATTTGACTTAAGGAACTTTATCTGTGCTCATTTCAATCTCTGGTTTTATGCAGCACCCCAACTCACCTTTACCCTTAAGCAAGCATAAGTTGGTTTTCTAAATTTGAGACCCTGTTCTGTTCTGTAATTCAGTTCCTGTGTAGCCAAGTTTACATTCCGTGTATTACTGATATCTTATGATGTTTCTTTTTCTGTGTGACTTATTTCAGTTAGAATCATCATACCTGAATCCACTCATTGTGATGCTAAGGGCCTGATGACATAGATTTCATTGCTGAGTGATATTGCTTTGTAAGTAAATACCACAACTTCTTTATCCATTTTTCACTTTCTGCGATGTTGAACTTGTACTGTAAACGAGGTTCTTGTAAACAGAGGCGTCCCAAACTTTGGGGTGGCTGTGTCTTTTTGATTTTAATTTCCCTAAGCTATAGGACCATAAGTGGCAGTGCCCTAGGCTCTGTTGCTTTGTTTTTTAGATGTTTCAGGAAACACCATACACTTCTCCCGAGTGTCTGTTGGCAATTTACATCCCGCCCATCAGCATAACAAGGCTCCCAGTTCTCCATGGCCTGTCCTGCCTTTCTGGATTTTACACTTTTTTCAGATGGCCCTTTTGACCGGGGGGAAGTGAGACTTCATTGTAGTGCAGATTTCCTTTGCAAGCTTGCTTGGTTGGCCAAAAAGGGCGTATGCGTTTTTTCCTGAATATATTCAGGAAAAAAACGCATACGCCCTTTTTGGCCAAGTGCATCATTGTGGACGTTCTGCCTCTTTTCCTATGCTTTCAATGCAATTCCAGTCTACCTCCTGAAATCGGTTTCCTGCAATTCTGCCCCGCTTTCAAGTCCTCTTGGCAGCCTTACTTCAGTCTATTTTTGGACGATAGCTGTCATTTATAACTCTGCAGGTTTGTGAATTACAGTGCCCCTGAGCTCCTTTCTTCAACTCGCTTTCTTGTGACCTGGCCGCAACACTGCAGGATGGCTTCAGGCCCTAATCTGGTTCCGGTACGGCACGCTGAGCCTTTGGTTATTTCCTCTTCCTGGTGGGAAATGAGAGTTAAATTTGCCCGTCCAGACACCTCCAGCTAGCCTCTCATTGGTTCTCGCTATTCCTGTTCATCTTCCGCAGAAATTGCAAACTGGGCCAAACAGGAGGTTAAAGGCGCTGACTCTCCAAGTGGGGAGAGTGTTAGTAAAGCGTCTGGAATGTTGCACCCGAGTACCAGGGGAGGAAAACTGAGACATATTTGAACACGTCTCCCGTTCACATGGTTGATCATACTTGGGTTCCACATGCATGTTTTAGCTGAAGGAAGAATACCTTAAACCTGGAGAGTTGAGACCCGTGTAATGGGTACCATGCAATATGACTTCAAAGGGTCTTCATTTGCTCACCGAACCTCTCCAATCCTATCACTGCTGCGTTTATGCCCCTGTACACATGCTTGATTCTCTTTCGGAGACATAGCAATCCATAGGTTTTAAGATACTTACTAGTCAGGTACATTCTTAGGCGTTTAATATGCGGTGTTGAGTCCATTTCGTTGAGCAAGGAGTAGCTCTTGTCTATTCCATATTTGACTTAAGGAACTTTATCTGTGCTCATTTCAATCTCTGGTTTTATGCAGCACCCCAACTCACCTTTACCCTTAAGCAAGCATAAGTTGGTTTTCTAAATTTGAGACCCTGTTCTGTTCTGTAATTCAGTTCCTGTGTAGCCAAGTTTACATTCCGTGTATTACTGATATCTTATGATGTTTCTTTTTCTGTGTGACTTACTTCAGTTAGAATCATCATACCTGAATCCACTCATTGTGCTGCTAAGGGCCTGATGACACAGATTTCATTGCTGAGTGATATTGCTTTGTAAGTAAATACCACAACTTCTTTATCCATTTTTCACTTTCTGCGATGTTGAACTTGTACTGTAAACGAGGTTCTTGTAAACAGAGCCGTTCCAAACTTTGGGGTGGCTGTGTCTTTTTGATTTTAATTTCCCTAAGCTATAGGACCATAAGTGGAAGTGCCCTAGGTTCTGTTGCTTTGTTTTTTAGATGTTTCAGGAAACACCATACACTTCTCCCGAGTGTCTGTTGGCAATTTACATCCCGCCCATCAGCATAACAAGGCTCCCAGTTCTCCATGGCCTGTCCTGCCTTTCTGGATTTTACACTTTTTTCAGATGGCCCTTTTGACCGGGGGGAAGTGAGACTTCATTGTAGTGCAGATTTCCTTTGCAAGCTTGCTTGGTTGGCCAAAAAGGGCGTATGCGTTTTTTCCTGAATATATTCAGGAAAAAACGCATACGCCCTTTTTGGCCAAGTGCATCATTGTGGACGTTCTGCCTCTTTTCCTATGCTTTCAATGCAATTCCAGTCTACCTCCTGAAATCGGTTTCCTGCAATTCTGCCCCGCTTTCAAGTCCTCTTGGCAGCCTTACTTCAGTCTATTTTTGGACGATAGCTGTCATTTATAACTCTGCAGGTTTGTGAATTACAGTGCCCCTGAGCTCCTTTCTTCAACTCGCTTTCTTGTGACCTGGCCGCAACACTGCAGGATGGCTTCAGGACCTAATCTGGTTCCGGTACGGCACGCTGAGCCTTTGGTTATTTCCTCTTCCTGGTGGGAAATGAGAGTTAAATTTGCCCGTCCAGACACCTCCAGCTAGCCTCTCATTGGTTCTCGCTATTCCTGTTCATCTTCCGCAGAAATTGCAAACTGGGCCAAACAGGAGGTTAAAGGCGCTGACTCTCCAAGTGGGGAGAGTGTTAGTAAAGCGTCTGGAATGTTGCACCCGAGTACCAGGGGAGGAAAACTGAGACATATTTGAACACGTCTCCCGTTCACATGGTTGATCATACTTGGGTTCCACATGCATGTTTTAGCTGAAGGAAGAATACCTTAAACCTGGAGAGTTGAGACCCGTGTAATGGGTACCATGCAATATGACTTCAAAGGGTCTTCATTTGCTCACCGAACCTCTCCAATCCTATCACTGCTGCGTTTATGCCCCTGTACACATGCTTGATTCTCTTTCGGAGACATAGCAATCCATAGGTTTTACGATACTTACTAGTCAGGTACATTCTTAGGCGTTTAATATGCGGTGTTGAGTCCATTTCGTTGAGCAAGGAGTAGCTCTTGTCTATTCCATATTTGACTTAAGGAACTTTATCTGTGCTCATTTCAATCTCTGGTTTTATGCAGCACCCCAACTCACCTTTACCCTTAAGCAAGCATAAGTTGGTTTTCTAAATTTGAGACCCTGTTCTGTTCTGTAATTCAGTTCCTGTGTAGCCAAGTTTACATTCCGTGTATTACTGATATCTTATGATGTTTCTTTTTCTGTGTGACTTATTTCAGTTAGAATCATCATACCTGAATCCACTCATTGTGATGCTAAGGGCCTGATGACATAGATTTCATTGCTGAGTGATATTGCTTTGTAAGTAAATACCACAACTTCTTTATCCATTTTTCACTTTCTGCGATGTTGAACTTGTACTGTAAACGAGGTTCTTGTAAACAGAGGCGTCCCAAACTTTGGGGTGGCTGTGTCTTTTTGATTTTAATTTCCCTAAGCTATAGGACCATAAGTGGAAGTGCCCTAGGTTCTGTTGCTTTGTTTTTTAGATGTTTCAGGAAACACCATACACTTCTCCCGAATGGTTGTTGGCAATTTACATCCCGCCCATCAGCATAACAAGGCTCCCAGTTCTCCATGACCTGTCCTGCCTTTCTGGATTTTACACTTTTTTCAGATGGCCCTTTTGACCGGGGGGAAGTGAGACTTCATTGTAGTGCAGATTTCCTTTGCAAGCTTGCTTGGTTGGCCAAAAAGGGCGTATGCGTTTTTTCCTGAATATATTCAGGAAAAAACGCATACGCCCTTTTTGGCCAAGTGCATCATTGTGGACGTTCTGCCTCTTTTCCTATGCTTTCAATGCAATTCCAGTCTACCTCCTGAAATCGGTTTCCTGCAATTCTGCCCCGCTTTCAAGTCCTCTTGGCAGCCTTACTTCAGTCTATTTTTGGACGATAGCTGTCATTTATAACTCTGCAGGTTTGTGAATTACAGTGACCCTGAGCTCCTTTCTTCAACTCGCTTTCTTTTGAGCTGGCCGCAACACCGCAGGATGGCTTCAGGCCCTAATCTGGTTCCGGTACGGCACGCTGAGCCTTTGGTTATTTCCTCTTCCTGGTGGGAAATGAGAGTTAAATTTGCCCGTCCAGACACCTCCAGCTAGCCTCTCATTGGTTCTCGCTATTCCTGTTCATCTTCCGCAGAAATTGCAAACTGGGCCAAACAGGAGGTTAAAGGCGCTGACTCTCCAAGTGGGGAGAGTGTTAGTAAAGCGTCTGGAATGTTGCACCCGAGTACCAGGGGAGGAAAACTGAGACATATTTGAACACGTCTCCCGTTCACATGGTTGATCATACTCTAGGTTCCACATGCATGTTTTAGCTGAAGGAAGAATACCTTAAACCTGGGTAGTTGAAACCCGTGGAATGGGTACCATGCAATATGACTTCAAAGGGTCTTCATTTGCTCACCGAACCTCTCCAATCCTATCACTGCTGCGTTTATGCCCCTGTACACATGCTTGATTCTCTTTCGGAGACATAGCAATCCATAGGTTTTAAGACACTTACAAGTCAGGTACATCTTAGGCGTTTAATATGCGGTGTTGAGTCCATTTTGTTGAGCAAGGAGTAGCTCTTGTCTATTCCATATTTGGCTTAAGGAACTTTATCTGTGCTCATTTCAATCTCTGGTTTTATGCAGCACCCCAACTCACCTTTACCCTTAAGCAAGCATAAGTTGTTTTTCTAAATTTGAGGCCCTGTTCTGTTCTGTAATTCAGTTCCTGTGTAGCCAAGTTTCCATTCCGTGTATTACTGATATCTTATGATGTTTCTTTTTCTGTGTGACTTATTTCAGTTAGAATCATCATACCTGAATCCACTCATTGTGCTGCTAAGGGCCTGATGACATAGATTTCATTGCTGAGTGATATTGCTTTGTAAGTGAATACCACAACTTCTTTATCCATTTTTCACTTTCTGCGATGTTGAACTTGTACTGTAAACGAGGTTCTTGTAAACAGAGCCATTCCAAACTTTGGGGTGGCTGTGTCTTTTTGATTTTAATTTCCCTAAGCTATAGGACCATAAGTGGAAGTGCCCTAGGCTCTGTTGCTTTGTTTTTTAGATGTTTCAGGAAACACCATACACTTCTCCCAAGTGTCTGTTGGCAATTTACATCCCGCCCATCAGCATAACAAGGCTCCCAGTTCTCAATGGCCTATTGCCTTTCTGGATTTTACACTTTTTTCAGATGGCCCTTTTGACCGGGGGGAAGTGAGACTTCATTGTAGTGCAGATTTCCTTTGCAAGCTTGCTTGGTTGGCCAAAAAGGGCGTATGCGTTTTTTCCTGAATATATTCAGGAAAAAACGCATACGCCCTTTTTGGCCAAGTGCATCATTGTGGACGTTCTGCCTCTTTTCCTATGCTTTCAATGCAATTCCAGTCTACCTCCTGAAATCGGTTTCCTGCAATTCTGCCCCGCTTTCAAGTCCTCTTGGCAGCCTTACTTCAGTCTATTTTTGGACGATAGCTGTCATTTATAACTCTGCAGGTTTGTGAATTACAGTGCCCCTGAGCTCCTTTCTTCAACTCGCTTTCTTGTGACCTGGCCGCAACACCGCAGGATGGCTTCAGGCCCTAATCTGGTTCCGGCCCGGCATGCTGAGCCTTTGGTTAATTCCTCTTCCTGGTGGGAAATGAGAGTTAAATTTGCCCGTCCAGACACCTCCAGCTAGCCTCTCATTGGTTCTCGCTATTCCTGTTCATCTTCCGCAGAAATTGCAAACTGGGCCAAACAGGAGGTTAAAGGGACTGACTCTCCAAGTGGGGAGAGTGTAAGTAAAGCGTCTGGAATGTTGCACCCGAGTACCAGGGGAGGAAAACTGAGACATATTTGAACACGTCTCCCGATCACATGGTTGATCCTACTTGGGTTCCACATACATGTTTTAGCTGAAGGAAGAATACCTTAAACCTGGGTAGTTGAAACCCGTGGAATGGGTACCATGCAATATGACTTCAAAGGGTCTTCATTTGCTCACCGAACCTCTCCAATCCTATCACTGCTGCGTTTATGCCCCTGTACACATGCTTGATTCTCTTTCGGAGACATAGCAATCCATAGGTTTTAAGATACTTACTAGTCAGGTACATTCTTAGGCGTTTAATATGGGGTGTTGAGTCCATTTCGTTGAGCAAGGAGTAGCTCTTGTCTATTCCATATTTGGCTTAAGGAACTTTATCTGTGCTCATTTCAATCTCTGGTTTTATGCAGCACCCCAACTCACCTTTACCCTTAAGCAAGAATAAGTTGGTTTTCTAAATTTGAGACCCTGTTCTGTTCTGTAATTCAGTTCCTGTGTAGCCAAGTTTACATTCCGTGTATTACTGATATCTTATGATGTTTCTTTTTCTGTGTGACTTATTTCAGTTAGAATCATCATACCTGAATCCACTCATTGTGCTGCTAAGGGCCTGATGACACAGATTTCATTGCTGAGTGATATTGCTTTGTAAGTAAATACCACAACTTCTTTATCCATTTTTCACTTTCTGTGATGTTGAACTTGTACTGTAAACGAGGTTCTTGTAAACAGAGCTGTTCCAAACTTTGGGGTGGCTGTGTCTTTTTGATTTTAATTTCCCTAAGCTATAGGACCATAAGTGGAAGTGCCCTAGGTTCTGTTGCTTTGTTTTTTAGATGTTTCAGGAAACACCATACACTTCTCCCGAGTGGTTGTTGGCAATTTACATCCCGCCCATCAGCATAACAAGGCTCCCAGTTCTCCATGGCCTGTCCTGCCTTTTTGGATTTTACACTTTTTTCAGATGGCCCTTTTGACCGGGGGGAAGTGAGACTTCATTGTAGTGCAGATTTCCTTTGCAAGCTTGCTTGGTTGGCCAAAAAGGGCGTATGCGTTTTTTCCTGAATATATTCAGGAAAAAACGCATACGCCCTTTTTGGCCAAGTGCATCATTGTGGACGTTCTGCCTCTTTTCCTATGCTTTCAATGCAATTCCAGTCTACCTCCTGAAATCGGTTTCCTGCAATTCTGCCCCGCTTTCAAGTCCTCTTGGCAGCCTTACTTCAGTCTATTTTTGGACGATAGCTGTCATTTATAACTCTGCAGGTTTGTGAATTACAGTGCCCCTGAGCTCCTTTCTTCAACTCGCTTTCTTGTGACCTGGCCGCAACACTGCAGGATGGCTTCAGGACCTAATCTGGTTCCGGTACGGCACGCTGAGCCTTTGGTTATTTCCTCTTCCTGGTGGGAAATGAGAGTTAAATTTGCCCGTCCAGACACCTCCAGCTAGCCTCTCATTGGTTCTCGCTATTCCTGTTCATCTTCCGCAGAAATTGCAAACTGGGCCAAACAGGAGGTTAAAGGCGCTGACTCTCCAAGTGGGGAGAGTGTTAGTAAAGCGTCTGGAATGTTGCACCCGAGTACCAGGGGAGGAAAACTGAGACATATTTGAACACGTCTCCCGTTCACATGGTTGATCATACTTGGGTTCCACATGCATGTTTTAGCTGAAGGAAGAATACCTTAAACCTGGAGAGTTGAGACCCGTGTAATGGGTACCATGCAATATGACTTCAAAGGGTCTTCATTTGCTCACCGAACCTCTCCAATCCTATCACTGCTGCGTTTATGCCCCTGTACACATGCTTGATTCTCTTTCGGAGACATAGCAATCCATAGGTTTTACGATACTTACTAGTCAGGTACATTCTTAGGCGTTTAATATGCGGTGTTGAGTCCATTTCGTTGAGCAAGGAGTAGCTCTTGTCTATTCCATATTTGACTTAAGGAACTTTATCTGTGCTCATTTCAATCTCTGGTTTTATGCAGCACCCCAACTCACCTTTACCCTTAAGCAAGCATAAGTTGGTTTTCTAAATTTGAGACCCTGTTCTGTTCTGTAATTCAGTTCCTGTGTAGCCAAGTTTACATTCCGTGTATTACTGATATCTTATGATGTTTCTTTTTCTGTGTGACTTATTTCAGTTAGAATCATCATACCTGAATCCACTCATTGTGATGCTAAGGGCCTGATGACATAGATTTCATTGCTGAGTGATATTGCTTTGTAAGTAAATACCACAACTTCTTTATCCATTTTTCACTTTCTGCGATGTTGAACTTGTACTGTAAACGAGGTTCTTGTAAACAGAGGCGTCCCAAACTTTGGGGTGGCTGTGTCTTTTTGATTTTAATTTCCCTAAGCTATAGGACCATAAGTGGAAGTGCCCTAGGTTCTGTTGCTTTGTTTTTTAGATGTTTCAGGAAACACCATACACTTCTCCCGAATGGTTGTTGGCAATTTACATCCCGCCCATCAGCATAACAAGGCTCCCAGTTCTCCATGACCTGTCCTGCCTTTCTGGATTTTACACTTTTTTCAGATGGCCCTTTTGACCGGGGGGAAGTGAGACTTCATTGTAGTGCAGATTTCCTTTGCAAGCTTGCTTGGTTGGCCAAAAAGGGCGTATGCGTTTTTTCCTGAATATATTCAGGAAAAAACGCATACGCCCTTTTTGGCCAAGTGCATCATTGTGGACGTTCTGCCTCTTTTCCTATGCTTTCAATGCAATTCCAGTCTACCTCCTGAAATCGGTTTCCTGCAATTCTGCCCCGCTTTCAAGTCCTCTTGGCAGCCTTACTTCAGTCTATTTTTGGACGATAGCTGTCATTTATAACTCTGCAGGTTTGTGAATTACAGTGACCCTGAGCTCCTTTCTTCAACTCGCTTTCTTTTGAGCTGGCCGCAACACCGCAGGATGGCTTCAGGCCCTAATCTGGTTCCGGTACGGCACGCTGAGCCTTTGGTTATTTCCTCTTCCTGGTGGGAAATGAGAGTTAAATTTGCCCGTCCAGACACCTCCAGCTAGCCTCTCATTGGTTCTCGCTATTCCTGTTCATCTTCCGCAGAAATTGCAAACTGGGCCAAACAGGAGGTTAAAGGCGCTGACTCTCCAAGTGGGGAGAGTGTTAGTAAAGCGTCTGGAATGTTGCACCCGAGTACCAGGGGAGGAAAACTGAGACATATTTGAACACGTCTCCCGTTCACATGGTTGATCATACTCTAGGTTCCACATGCATGTTTTAGCTGAAGGAAGAATACCTTAAACCTGGGTAGTTGAAACCCGTGGAATGGGTACCATGCAATATGACTTCAAAGGGTCTTCATTTGCTCACCGAACCTCTCCAATCCTATCACTGCTGCGTTTATGCCCCTGTACACATGCTTGATTCTCTTTCGGAGACATAGCAATCCATAGGTTTTAAGACACTTACAAGTCAGGTACATCTTAGGCGTTTAATATGCGGTGTTGAGTCCATTTTGTTGAGCAAGGAGTAGCTCTTGTCTATTCCATATTTGGCTTAAGGAACTTTATCTGTGCTCATTTCAATCTCTGGTTTTATGCAGCACCCCAACTCACCTTTACCCTTAAGCAAGCATAAGTTGTTTTTCTAAATTTGAGGCCCTGTTCTGTTCTGTAATTCAGTTCCTGTGTAGCCAAGTTTCCATTCCGTGTATTACTGATATCTTATGATGTTTCTTTTTCTGTGTGACTTATTTCAGTTAGAATCATCATACCTGAATCCACTCATTGTGCTGCTAAGGGCCTGATGACATAGATTTCATTGCTGAGTGATATTGCTTTGTAAGTGAATACCACAACTTCTTTATCCATTTTTCACTTTCTGCGATGTTGAACTTGTACTGTAAACGAGGTTCTTGTAAACAGAGCCATTCCAAACTTTGGGGTGGCTGTGTCTTTTTGATTTTAATTTCCCTAAGCTATAGGACCATAAGTGGAAGTGCCCTAGGCTCTGTTGCTTTGTTTTTTAGATGTTTCAGGAAACACCATACACTTCTCCCAAGTGTCTGTTGGCAATTTACATCCCGCCCATCAGCATAACAAGGCTCCCAGTTCTCAATGGCCTATTGCCTTTCTGGATTTTACACTTTTTTCAGATGGCCCTTTTGACCGGGGGGAAGTGAGACTTCATTGTAGTGCAGATTTCCTTTGCAAGCTTGCTTGGTTGGCCAAAAAGGGCGTATGCGTTTTTTCCTGAATATATTCAGGAAAAAACGCATACGCCCTTTTTGGCCAAGTGCATCATTGTGGACGTTCTGCCTCTTTTCCTATGCTTTCAATGCAATTCCAGTCTACCTCCTGAAATCGGTTTCCTGCAATTCTGCCCCGCTTTCAAGTCCTCTTGGCAGCCTTACTTCAGTCTATTTTTGGACGATAGCTGTCATTTATAACTCTGCAGGTTTGTGAATTACAGTGCCCCTGAGCTCCTTTCTTCAACTCGCTTTCTTGTGACCTGGCCGCAACACCGCAGGATGGCTTCAGGCCCTAATCTGGTTCCGGCCCGGCATGCTGAGCCTTTGGTTAATTCCTCTTCCTGGTGGGAAATGAGAGTTAAATTTGCCCGTCCAGACACCTCCAGCTAGCCTCTCATTGGTTCTCGCTATTCCTGTTCATCTTCCGCAGAAATTGCAAACTGGGCCAAACAGGAGGTTAAAGGGACTGACTCTCCAAGTGGGGAGAGTGTAAGTAAAGCGTCTGGAATGTTGCACCCGAGTACCAGGGGAGGAAAACTGAGACATATTTGAACACGTCTCCCGATCACATGGTTGATCCTACTTGGGTTCCACATACATGTTTTAGCTGAAGGAAGAATACCTTAAACCTGGGTAGTTGAAACCCGTGGAATGGGTACCATGCAATATGACTTCAAAGGGTCTTCATTTGCTCACCGAACCTCTCCAATCCTATCACTGCTGCGTTTATGCCCCTGTACACATGCTTGATTCTCTTTCGGAGACATAGCAATCCATAGGTTTTAAGATACTTACTAGTCAGGTACATTCTTAGGCGTTTAATATGGGGTGTTGAGTCCATTTCGTTGAGCAAGGAGTAGCTCTTGTCTATTCCATATTTGGCTTAAGGAACTTTATCTGTGCTCATTTCAATCTCTGGTTTTATGCAGCACCCCAACTCACCTTTACCCTTAAGCAAGAATAAGTTGGTTTTCTAAATTTGAGACCCTGTTCTGTTCTGTAATTCAGTTCCTGTGTAGCCAAGTTTACATTCCGTGTATTACTGATATCTTATGATGTTTCTTTTTCTGTGTGACTTATTTCAGTTAGAATCATCATACCTGAATCCACTCATTGTGCTGCTAAGGGCCTGATGACACAGATTTCATTGCTGAGTGATATTGCTTTGTAAGTAAATACCACAACTTCTTTATCCATTTTTCACTTTCTGTGATGTTGAACTTGTACTGTAAACGAGGTTCTTGTAAACAGAGCCGTTCCAAACTTTGGGGTGGCTGTGTCTTTTTGATTTTAATTTCCCTAAGCTATAGGACCATAAGTGGAAGTGCCCTAGGTTCTGTTGCTTTGTTTTTTAGATGTTTCAGGAAACACCATACACTTCTCCCGAGTGGTTGTTGGCAATTTACATCCTGCCCATCAGCATAACAAGGCTCCCAGTTCTCCATGGCCTGTCCTGCCTTTCTGGATTTTACACTTTTTTCAGATGGCCCTTTTGACCGGGGGGAAGTGAGACTTCATTGTAGTGCAGATTTCCTTTGCAAGCTTGCTTGGTTGGCCAAAAAGGGCGTATGCGTTTTTTCCTGAATATATTCAGGAAAAAACGCATACGCCCTTTTTGGCCAAGTGCATCATTGTGGACGTTCTGCCTCTTTTCCTATGCTTTCAATGCAATTCCAGTCTACCTCCTGAAATCGGTTTCCTGCAATTCTGCCCCGCTTTCAAGTCCTCTTGGCAGCCTTACTTCAGTCTATTTTTGGACGATAGCTGTCATTTATAACTCTGCAGGTTTGTGAATTACAGTGCCCATGAGCTCCTTTCTTCAACTCGCTTTCTTTTGAGCTGGCCGCAACACCGCAGGATGGCTTCAGGCCGTAATCTGGTTCCGGCCCGGCATGGTGAGCCTTTGGTTAATTCCTCTTCCTGGTGGGAAATGAGAGTTAAATTTGCCCGTCCAGACACCTCCAGCTAGCCTCTCATTGGTTCTCGCTATTCCTGTTCATCTTCCGCAGAAATTGCAAACTGGGCCAAACAGGAGGTTAAAGGGACTGAATCTCCAAGTGGAGAGAGTGTTAGTAAAGCGTCTGGAATGTTGCACCCGAGTACCAGGGGAGGAAAACTGAGACATATTTGAACACGTCTCCCGTTCACATGGTTGATTATACTTGGGTTCCACATGCATGTTTTAGCTGAAGGAAGAATACCTTAAACCTGGAGAGTTAAGACCCGTGTAATGGGTACCATGCAATATGACTTCAAAGGGTATTCATTTGCTCACCGAACCTCTCCAATCCTATCACTGCTGAGTTTATGCCCCTGTACACATGCTTGATTCTCTTTCGGAGACATAGCAATCCATAGGTTTTAAGATACTTACTAGTCAGGTACATTCTTAGGCGTTTAATATGCGGTGTTGAGTCCATTTCGTTGAGCAAGGAGTAGCTCTTGTGTATTCCATATTTGACTTAAGGAACTTTATCTGTGCTCATTTCAATCTCTGGTTTTATGCAGCACCCCAACTCACCTTTACCCTTAAGCAAGCATAAGTTGGTTTTCTAAATTTGAGACCCTGTTCTGTTCTGTAATTCAGTTCCTGTGTAGCCAAGTTTACATTCCGTGTATTACTGATATCTTATGATGTTTCTTTTTCTGTGTGACTTACTTCAGTTAGAATCATCATACCTGAATCCACTCATTGTGCTGCTAAGGGCCTGATGACACAGATTTCATTGCTGAGTGATTTTGCTTTGTAAGTAAATACCACAACTTCTTTATCCATTTTTCACTTTCTGCGATGTTGAACTTGTACTGTAAACGAGGTTCTTGTACACCGAGCCGTTCCAAACTTTGGGGTGGCTGTGTTTTTTTGATTTTAATTTCCCTAAGCTATAGGACCATAAGTGGAAGTGCCCTAGGTTCTGTTGCTTTGTTTTTTAGATGTTTCAGGAAACACCATACACTTCTCCCGAGTGTCTGTTGGCAATTTACATCCCGCCCATCAGCATAACAAGGCTCCCAGTTCTCCATGGCCTGTCCTGCCTTTCTGGATTTTACACTTTTTTCAGATGGCCCTTTTGACCGGGGGGAAGTGAGACTTCATTGTAGTGCAGATTTCCTTTGCAAGCTTGCTTGGTTGGCCAAAAAGGGCGTATGCGTTTTTTCCTGAATATATTCAGGAAAAAACGCATACGCCCTTTTTGGCCAAGTGCATCATTGTGGACGTTCTGCCTCTTTTCCTATGCTTTCAATGCAATTCCAGTCTACCTCCTGAAATCGGTTTCCTGCAATTCTGCCCCGCTTTCAAGTCCTCTTGGCAGCCTTACTTCAGTCTATTTTTGGACGATAGCTGTCATTTATAACTCTGCAGGTTTGTGAATTACAGTGCCCCTGAGCTCCTTTCTTCAACTCGCTTTCTTGTGACCTGGCCGCAACACCGCAGGATGGCTTCAGGCCCTAATCTGGTTCCGGCCCGGCATGCTGAGCCTTTGGTTAATTCCTCTTCCTGGTGGGAAATGAGAGTTAAATTTGCCCGTCCAGACACCTCCAGCTAGCCTCTCATTGGTTCTCGCTATTCCTGTTCATCTTCCGCAGAAATTGCAAACTGGGCCAAACAGGAGGTTAAAGGGACTGACTCTCCAAGTGGGGAGAGTGTAAGTAAAGCGTCTGGAATGTTGCACCCGAGTACCAGGGGAGGAAAACTGAGACATATTTGAACACGTCTCCCGATCACATGGTTGATCATACTCTAGGTTCCACATGCATGTTTTAGCTGAAGGAAGAATACCTTAAACCTGGGTAGTTGAAACCCGTGGAATGGGTACCATGCAGTATGACTTCAAAGGGTCTTCATTTGCTCACCGAACCTCTCCAATCCTATCACTGCTGCGTTTATGCCCCTGTACACATGCTTGATTCTCTTTCGGAGACATAGCAATCCATAGGTTTTAAGATACTTACTAGTCAGGTACATTCTTAGGCGTTTAATATGGGGTGTTGAGTCCATTTCGTTGAGCAAGGAGTAGCTCTTGTCTATTCCATATTTGGCTTAAGGAACTTTATCTGTGCTCATTTCAATCTCTGGTTTTATGCAGCACCCCAACTCACCTTTACCCTTAAGCAAGAATAAGTTGGTTTTCTAAATTTGAGACCCTGTTCTGTTCTGTAATTCAGTTCCTGTGTAGCCAAGTTTACATTCCGTGTATTACTGATATCTTATGATGTTTCTTTTTCTGTGTGACTTATTTCAGTTAGAATCATCATACCTGAATCCAATCATTGTGCTGCTAAGGGCCTGATGACACAGATTTCATTGCTGAGTGATATTGCTTTGTAAGTAAATACCACAACTTCTTTATCCATTTTTCACTTTCTGCAATGTTGAACTTGTACTGTAAACGAGGTTCTTGTAAACAGACCCGTTCCAAACTTTGGGGTGGCTGTGTCTTTTTGATTTTAATTTCCCTAAGCTATAGGACCATAAGTGGAAGTGCCCTAGGTTCTGTTGCTTTGTTTTTTAGATGTTTCAGGAAACACCATACTCTTCTCCCGAGTGGTTGTTGGCAATTTACATCCCGCCCATCAGCATAACAAGGCTCCCAGTTCTCCATGGCCTGTCCTGCCTTTCTGGATTTTACACTTTTTTCAGATGGCCCTTTTGACCGGGGGGAAGTGAGACTTCATTGTAGTGCAGATTTCCTTTGCAAGCTTGCTTGGTTGGCCAAAAAGGGCGTATGCGTTTTTTCCTGAATATATTCAGGAAAAAACGCATACGCCCTTTTTGCCCAAGTGCATCATTGTGGACGTTCTGCCTCTTTTCCTATGCTTTCAATGCAATTCCAGTCTACCTCCTGAAATCGGTTTCCTGCAATTCTGCCCCGCTTTCAAGTCCTCTTGGCAGCCTTACTTCAGTCTATTTTTGGACGATAGCTGTCATTTATAACTCTGCAGGTTTGTGAATTACAGTGCCCCTGAGCTCCTTTCTTCAACTCGCTTTCTTGTGACCTGGCCGCAACACCGCAGGATGGCTTCAGGCCCTAATCTGGTTCCGGCCCGGCATGCTGAGCCTTTGGTTAATTCCTCTTCCTGGTGGGAAATGAGAGTTAAATTTGCCCGTCCAGACACCTCCAGCTAGCCTCTCATTGGTTCTCGCTATTCCTGTTCATCTTCCGCAGAAATTGCAAACTGGGCCAAACAGGAGGTTAAAGGGACTGACTCTCCAAGTGGGGAGAGTGTAAGTAAAGCGTCTGGAATGTTGCACCCGAGTACCAGGGGAGGAAAACTGAGACATATTTGAACACGTCTCCCGATCACATGGTTGATCATACTCTAGGTTCCACATGCATGTTTTAGCTGAAGGAAGAATACCTTAAACCTGGGTAGTTGAAACCCGTGGAATGGGTACCATGCAATATGACTTCAAAGGGTCTTCATTTGCTCACCGAACCTCTCCAATCCTATCACTGCTGCGTTTATGCCCCTGTACACACGCTTGATTCTCTTTTGGAGACATAGCAATCCATAGGTTTTAAGATACTTACTAGTCAGGTACATTCTTAGGCGTTTAATATGCGGTGTTGAGTCCATTTCGTTGAGCAAGGAGTAGCTCTTGTCTATTCCATATTTGACTTAAGGAACTTTATCTGTGCTCATCTCAATCTCTGGTTTTATGCAGCACCCCAACTCACCTTTACCCTTAAGCAAGCATAAGTTGGTTTTCTAAATTTGAGACCCTGTTCTGTTCTGTAATTCAGTTCCTGTGTAGCCAAGTTTACATTCCGTGTATTACTGATATCTTATGATGTTTCTTTTTCTGTGTGACTTACTTCAGTTAGAATCATCATACCTGAATCCACTCATTGTGCTGCTAAGGGCCTGATGACACAGATTTCATTGCTGAGTGATATTGCTTTGTAAGTAAATACCACAACTTCTTTATCCATTTTTCACTTTCTGCGATGTTGAACTTGTACTGTAAACGAGGTTCTTGTACACCGAGCCGTTCCAAACTTTGGGGTGGCTGTGTTTTTTTGATTTTAATTTCCCTAAGCTATAGGACCATAAGTGGAAGTGCCCTAGGTTCTGTTGCTTTGTTTTTTAGATGTTTCAGGAAACACCATACACTTCTCCCGAGTGTCTGTTGGCAATTTACATCCCGCCCATCAGCATAACAAGGCTCCCAGTTCTCCATGGCCTGTCCTGCCTTTCTGGATTTTACACTTTTTTCAGATGGCCCTTTTGACCGGGGGGAAGTGAGACTTCATTGTAGTGCAGATTTCCTTTGCAAGCTTGCTTGGTTGGCCAAAAAGGGCGTATGCGTTTTTTCCTGAATATATTCAGGAAAAAACGCATACGCCCTTTTTGGCCAAGTGCATCATTGTGGACGTTCTGCCTCTTTTCCTATGCTTTCAATGCAATTCCAGTCTACCTCCTGAAATCGGTTTCCTGCAATTCTGCCCCGCTTTCAAGTCCTCTTGGCAGCCTTACTTCAGTCTATTTTTGGACGATAGCTGTCATTTATAACTCTGCAGGTTTGTGAATTACAGTGCCCCTGAGCTCCTTTCTTCAACTCGCTTTCTTGTGACCTGGCCGCAACACCGCAGGATGGCTTCAGGCCCTAATCTGGTTCCGGCCCGGCATGCTGAGCCTTTGGTTAATTCCTCTTCCTGGTGGGAAATGAGAGTTAAATTTGCCCGTCCAGACACCTCCAGCTAGCCTCTCATTGGTTCTCGCTATTCCTGTTCATCTTCCGCAGAAATTGCAAACTGGGCCAAACAGGAGGTTAAAGGGACTGAATCTCCAAGTGGGGAGAGTGTAAGTAAAGCGTCTGGAATGTTGCACCCGAGTACCAGGGGAGGAAAACTGAGACATATTTGAACACGTCTCCCGATCACATGGTTGATCATACTCTAGGTTCCACATGCATGTTTTAGCTGAAGGAAGAATACCTTAAACCTGGGTAGTTGAAACCCGTGGAATGGGTACCATGCAATATGACTTCAAAGGGTCTTCATTTGCTCACCGAACCTCTCCAATCCTATCACTGCTGCGTTTATGCCCCTGTACACATGCTTGATTCTCTTTCGGAGACATAGCAATCCATAGGTTTTACGATACTTACTAGTCAGGTACATTCTTAGGCGTTTAATATGGGGTGTTGAGTCCATTTCGTTGAGCAAGGAGTAGCTCTTGTCTATTCCATATTTGGCTTAAGGAACTTTATCTGTGCTCATTTCAATCTCTGGTTTTATGCAGCACCCCAACTCACCTTTCCCCTTAAGCAAGAATAAGTTGGTTTTCTAAATTTGAGACCCTGTTCTGTTCTGTAATTCAGTTCCTGTGTAGCCAAGTTTACATTCCGTGTATTACTGATATCTTATGATGTTTCTTTTTCTGTGTGACTTATTTCAGTTAGAATCATCATACCTGAATCCAATCATTGTGCTGCTAAGGGCCTGATGACACAGATTTCATTGCTGAGTGATATTGCTTTGTAAGTAAATACCACAACTTCTTTATCCATTTTTCACTTTCTGCGATGTTGAACTTGTACTGTAAACGAGGTTCTTGTAAACAGAGCCGTTCCAAACTTTGGGGTGGCTGTGTCTTTTTGATTTTAATTTCCCTAAGCTATAGGACCATAAGTGGAAGTGCCCTAGGTTCTGTTGCTTTGTTTTTTAGATGTTTCAGGAAACACCATACTCTTCTCCCGAGTGGTTGTTGGCAATTTACATCCCGCCCATCAGCATAACAAGGCTCCCAGTTCTCCATGGCCTGTCCTGCCTTTCTGGATTTTACACTTTTTTCAGATGGCCCTTTTGACCGGGGGGAAGTGAGACTTCATTGTAGTGCAGATTTCCTTTGCAAGCTTGCTTGGTTGGCCAAAAAGGGCGTATGCGTTTTTTCCTGAATATATTCAGGAAAAAACGCATACGCCCTTTTTGGCCAAGTGCATCATTGTGGACGTTCTGCCTCTTTTCCTATGCTTTCAATGCAATTCCAGTCTACCTCCTGAAATCGGTTTCCTGCAATTCTGCCCCGCTTTCAAGTCCTCTTGGCAGCCTTACTTCAGTCTATTTTTGGACGATAGCTGTCATTTATAACTCTGCAGGTTTGTGAATTACAGTGCCCCTGAGCTCCTTTCTTCAACTCGCTTTCTTGTGACCTGGCCGCAACACTGCAGGATGGCTTCAGGCCCTAATCTGGTTCCGGTACGGCACGCTGAGCCTTTGGTTATTTCCTCTTCCTGGTGGGAAATGAGAGTTAAATTTGCCCGTCCAGACACCTCCAGCTAGCCTCTCATTGGTTCTCGCTATTCCTGTTCATCTTCCGCAGAAATTGCAAACTGGGCCAAACAGGAGGTTAAAGGGACTGACTCTCCAAGTGGGGAGAGTGTAAGTAAAGCGTCTGGAATGTTGCACCCGAGTACCAGGGGAGGAAAACTGAGACATATTTGAACACGTCTCCCGATCACATGGTTGATCATACTCTAGGTTCCACATGCATGTTTTAGCTGAAGGAAGAATACCTTAAACCTGGGTAGTTGAAACCCGTGGAATGGGTACCATGCAATATGACTTCAAAGGGTCTTCATTTGCTCACCGAACCTCTCCAATCCTATCACTGCTGCGTTTATGCCCCTGTACACACGCTTGATTCTCTTTTGGAGACATAGCAATCCATAGGTTTTAAGATACTTACTAGTCAGGTACATTCTTAGGCGTTTAATATGCGGTGTTGAGTCCATTTCGTTGAGCAAGGAGTAGCTCTTGTCTATTCCATATTTGACTTAAGGAAATTTATCTGTGCTCATCTCAATCTCTGGTTTTATGCAGCACCCCAACTCACCTTTACCCTTAAGCAAGCATAAGTTGGTTTTCTAAATTTGAGACCCTGTTCTGTTCTGTAATTCAGTTCCTGTGTAGCCAAGTTTACATTCCGTGTATTACTGATATCTTATGATGTTTCTTTTTCTGTGTGACTTACTTCAGTTAGAATCGTCATACCTGAATCCACTCATTGTGCTGCTAAGGGCCTGATGACACAGATTTCATTGCTGAGTGATATTGCTTTGTAAGTAAATACCACAACTTCTTTATCCATTTTTCACTTTCTGCGATGTTGAACTTGTACTGTAAACGAGGTTCTTGTACACCGAGCCGTTCCAAACTTTGGGGTGGCTGTGTTTTTTTGATTTTAATTTCCCTAAGCTATAGGACCATAAGTGGAAGTGCCCTAGGTTCTGTTGCTTTGTTTTTTAGATGTTTCAGGAAACACCATACACTTCTCCCGAGTGTCTGTTGGCAATTTACATCCCGCCCATCAGCATAACAAGGCTCCCAGTTCTCCATGGCCTGTCCTGCCTTTCTGGATTTTACACTTTTTTCAGATGGCCCTTTTGACCGGGGGGAAGTGAGACTTCATTGTAGTGCAGATTTCCTTTGCAAGCTTGCTTGGTTGGCCAAAAAGGGCGTATGCGTTTTTTCCTGAATATATTCAGGAAAAAACGCATACGCCCTTTTTGGCCAAGTGCATCATTGTGGACGTTCTGCCTCTTTTCCTATGCTTTCAATGCAATTCCAGTCTACCTCCTGAAATCGGTTTCCTGCAATTCTGCCCCGCTTTCAAGTCCTCTTGGCAGCCTTACTTCAGTCTATTTTTGGACGATAGCTGTCATTTATAACTCTGCAGGTTTGTGAATTACAGTGCCCCTGAGCTCCTTTCTTCAACTCGCTTTCTTGTGACCTGGCCGCAACACCGCAGGATGGCTTCAGGCCCTAATCTGGTTCCGCCCCGGCATGCTGAGCCTTTGGTTAATTCCTCTTCCTGGTGGGAAATGAGAGTTAAATTTGCCCGTCCAGACACCTCCAGCTAGCCTCTCATTGGTTCTCGCTATTCCTGTTCATCTTCCGCAGAAATTGCAAACTGGGCCAAACAGGAGGTTAAAGGGACTGACTCTCCAAGTGGGGAGAGTGTAAGTAAAGCGTCTGGAATGTTGCACCCGAGTACCAGGGGAGGAAAACTGAGACATATTTGAACACGTCTCCCGATCACATGGTTGATCATACTCTAGGTTCCACATGCATGTTTTAGCTGAAGGAAGAATACCTTAAACCTGGGTAGTTGAAACCCGTGGAATGGGTACCATGCAGTATGACTTCAAAGGGTCTTCATTTGCTCACCGAACCTCTCCAATCCTATCACTGCTGCGTTTATGCCCCTGTACACATGCTTGATTCTCTTTCGGAGACATAGCAATCCATAGGTTTTAAGATACTTACTAGTCAGGTACATTCTTAGGCGTTTAATATGGGGTGTTGAGTCCATTTCGTTGAGCAAGGAGTAGCTCTTGTCTATTCCATATTTGGCTTAAGGAACTTTATCTGTGCTCATTTCAATCTCTGGTTTTATGCAGCACCCCAACTCACCTTTCCCCTTAAGCAAGAATAAGTTGGTTTTCTAAATTTGAGACCCTGTTCTGTTCTGTAATTCAGTTCCTGTGTAGCCAAGTTTACATTCCGTGTATTACTGATATCTTATGATGTTTCTTTTTCTGTGTGACTTATTTCAGTTAGAATCATCATACCTGAATCCAATCATTGTGCTGCTAAGGGCCTGATGACACAGATTTCATTGCTGAGTGATATTGCTTTGTAAGTAAATACCACAACTTCTTTATCCATTTTTCACTTTCTGCGATGTTGAACTTGTACTGTAAACGAGGTTCTTGTAAACAGACCCGTTCCAAACTTTGGGGTGGCTGTGTCTTTTTGATTTTAATTTCCCTAAGCTATAGGACCATAAGTGGAAGTGCCCTAGGTTCTGTTGCTTTGTTTTTTAGATGTTTCAGGAAACACCATACTCTTCTCCCGAGTGGTTGTTGGCAATTTACATCCCGCCCATCAGCATAACAAGGCTCCCAGTTCTCCATGGCCTGTCCTGCCTTTCTGGATTTTACACTTTTTTCAGATGGCCCTTTTGACCGGGGGGAAGTGAGACTTCATTGTAGTGCAGATTTCCTTTGCAAGCTTGCTTGGTTGGCCAAAAAGGGCGTATGCGTTTTTTCCTGAATATATTCAGGAAAAAACGCATACGCCCTTTTTGGCCAAGTGCATCATTGTGGACGTTCTGCCTCTTTTCCTATGCTTTCAATGCAATTCCAGTCTACCTCCTGAAATCGGTTTCCTGCAATTCTGCCCCGCTTTCAAGTCCTCTTGGCAGCCTTACTTCAGTCTATTTTTGGACGATAGCTGTCATTTATAACTCTGCAGGTTTGTGAATTACAGTGCCCCTGAGCTCCTTTCTTCAACTCGCTTTCTTGTGACCTGGCCGCAACACCGCAGGATGGCTTCAGGCCCTAATCTGGTTCCGGCCCGGCATGCTGAGCCTTTGGTTAATTCCTCTTCCTGGTGGGAAATGAGAGTTAAATTTGCCCGTCCAGACACCTCCAGCTAGCCTCTCATTGGTTCTCGCTATTCCTGTTCATCTTCCGCAGAAATTGCAAACTGGGCCAAACAGGAGGTTAAAGGGACTGACTCTCCAAGTGGGAAGAGTGTAAGTAAAGCGTCTGGAATGTTGCACCCGAGTACCAGGGGAGGAAAACTGAGACATATTTGAACACGTCTCCCGATCACATGGTTGATCATACTCTAGGTTCCACATGCATGTTTTAGCTGAAGGAAGAATACCTTAAACCTGGGTAGTTGAAACCCGTGGAATGGGTACCATGCAATATGACTTCAAAGGGTCTTCATTTGCTCACCGAACCTCTCCAATCCTATCACTGCTGCGTTTATGCCCCTGTACACACGCTTGATTCTCTTTTGGAGACATAGCAATCCATAGGTTTTAAGATACTTACTAGTCAGGTACATTCTTAGGCGTTTAATATGCGGTGTTGAGTCCATTTCGTTGAGCAAGGAGTAGCTCTTGTCTATTCCATATTTGACTTAAGGAACTTTATCTGTGCTCATCTCAATCTCTGGTTTTATGCAGCACCCCAACTCACCTTTACCCTTAAGCAAGCATAAGTTGGTTTTCTAAATTTGAGACCCTGTTCTGTTCTGTAATTCAGTTCCTGTGTAGCCAAGTTTACATTCCGTGTATTACTGATATCTTATGATGTTTCTTTTTCTGTGTGACTTATTTCAGTTAGAATCATCATACCTGAATCCACTCATTGTGCTGCTAAGGGCCTGATGACACAGATTTCATTGCTGAGTGATATTGCTTTGTAAGTAAATACCACAACTTCTTTATCCATTTTTCACTTTCTGCGATGTTGAACTTGTACTGTAAACGAGGTTCTTGTAAACAGAGCCGTTCCAAACTTTGGGGTGGCTGTGTCTTTTTGATTTTAATTTCCCTAAGCTATAGGACCATAAGTGGAAGTGCCCTAGGTTCTGTTGCTTTGTTTTTTAGATGTTTCAGGAAACACCATACTCTTCTCCCGAGTGGTTGTTGGCAATTTACATCCCGCCCATCAGCATAACAAGGCTCCCAGTTCTCCATGGCCTGTCCTGCCTTTCTGGATTTTACACTTTTTTCAGATGGCCCTTTTGACCGGGGGGAAGTGAGACTTCATTGTAGTGCAGATTTCCTTTGCAAGCTTGATTGGTTGGCCAAAAAGGGCGTATGCGTTTTTTCCTGAATATATTCAGGAAAAAACGCATACGCCCTTTTTGGCCAAGTGCATCATTGTGGACGTTCTGCCTCTTTTCCTATGCTTTCAATGCAATTCCAGTCTACCTCCTGAAATCGGTTTCCTGCAATTCTGCCCCGCTTTCAAGTCCTCTTGGCAGCCTTACTTCAGTCTATTTTTGGACGATAGCTGTCATTTATAACTCTGCAGGTTTGTGAATTACAGTGCCCCTGAGCTCCTTTCTTCAACTCGCTTTCTTGTGACCTGGCCGCAACACTGCAGGATGGCTTCAGGCCCTAATCTGGTTCCGGTACGGCACGCTGAGCCTTTGGTTATTTCCTCTTCCTGGTGGGAAATGAGAGTTAAATTTGCCCGTCCAGACACCTCCAGCTAGCCTCTCATTGGTTCTCGCTATTCCTGTTCATCTTCCGCAGAAATTGCAAACTGGGCCAAACAGGAGGTTAAAGGGACTGACTCTCCAAGTGGGGAGAGTGTAAGTAAAGCGTCTGGAATGTTGCACCCGAGTACCAGGGGAGGAAAACTGAGACATATTTGAACACGTCTCCCGATCACATGGTTGATCATACTCTAGGTTCCACATGCATGTTTTAGCTGAAGGAAGAATACCTTAAACCTGGGTAGTTGAAACCCGTGGAATGGGTACCATGCAATATGACTTCAAAGGGTCTTCATTTGCTCACCGAACCTCTCCAATCCTATCACTGCTGCGTTTATGCCCCTGTACACATGCTTGATTCTCTTTCGGAGACATAGCAATCCATAGGTTTTAAGATACTTACTAGTCAGGTACATTCTTAGGCATTTAATATGGGGTGTTGAGTCCATTTCGTTGAGCAAGGAGTAGCTCTTGTCTATTCCATATTTGGCTTAAGGAACTTTATCTGTGCTCATTTCAATCTCTGGTTTTATGCAGCACCCCAACTCACCTTTACCCTTAAGCAAGAATAAGTTGGTTTTCTAAATTTGAGACCCTGTTCTGTTCTGTAATTCAGTTCCTGTGTAGCCAAGTTTCCATTCCGTGTATTACTGATATCTTATGATGTTTCTTTTTCTGTGTGACTTATTTCAGTTAGAATCATCATACCTGAATCCACTCATTGTGCTGCTAAGGGCCTGATGACACAGATTTCATTGCTGAGTGATATTGCTTTGTAAGTAAATACCACAACTTCTTTATCCATTTTTCACTTTCTGCGATGTTGAACTTGTACTGTAAACGAGGTTCTTGTAAACAGAGCCGTTCCAAACTTTGGGGTGGCTGTGTCTTTTTGATTTTTATTTCCCTAAGCTATAGGACCATAAGTGGAAGTGCCCTAGGTTCTGTTGCTTTGTTTTTTAGATGTTTCAGGAAACACCATACACTTCTCCCGAGTGGTTGTTGGCAATTTACATCCCGCCCATCAGCATAACAAGGCTCCCAGTTCTCCATGGCCTGTCCTGCCTTTCTGGATTTTACACTTTTTTCAGATGGCCCTTTTGACCGGGGGGAAGTGAGACTTCATTGTAGTGCAGATTTCCTTTGCAAGCTTGCTTGGTTGGCCAAAAAGGGCGTATGCGTTTTTTCCTGAATATATTCAGGAAAAAACGCATACGCCCTTTTTGGCCAAGTGCATCATTGTGGACGTTCTGCCTCTTTTCCTATGCTTTCAATGCAATTCCAGTCTACCTCCTGAAATCGGTTTCCTGCAATTCTGCCCCGCTTTGAAGTCCTCTTGGCAGCCTTACTTCAGTCTATTTTTGGACGATAGCTGTCATTTATAACTCTGCAGGTTTGTGAATTACAGTGCCCCTGAGCTCCTTTCTTCAACTCGCTTTCTTGTGACCTGGCCGCAACACCGCAGGATGGCTTCAGGCCCTAATCTGGTTCCGGTACGGCACGCTGAGCCTTTGGTTATTTCCTCTTCCTGGTGGGAAATGAGAGTTAAATTTGCCCGTCCAGACACCTCCAGCTAGCCTCTCATTGGTTCTCACTATTCCTGTTCATCTTCCACAGAAATTGCAAACTGGGCCAAACAGGAGGTTAAAGGCGCTGACTCTCCAAGTGGGGAGTGTGTTAGTAAAGCATCTGGAATGTTGCACCCGAGTACCAGGGGAGGAAAACTGAGACATATTTGAACACGTCTCCCGTTCACATGGTTGATCATACTTGGGTTCCACATGCATGTTTTAGCTGAAGGAAGAATACCTTAAACCTGGAGAGTTGAGACCCGTGGAATGGGTACCATGCAATATGACTTCAAAGGGTCTTCATTTGCTCACCGAACCTCTCCAATCCTATCACTGCTGCGTTTATGCCCCTGTACACATGCTTGATTCTCTTTTGGAGACATAGCAATCCATAGGTTTTACGATACTTACTAGTCAGGTACATTCTTAGGCGTTTAATATGGGGTGTTGTGTCCATTTCATTGAGCAAGGAGTAGCTCTTGTCTATTCCATATTTGACTTAAGGAACTTTATCTGTGCTCATTTCAATCTCTGGTTTTATGCAGCACCCCAACTCACCTTTACCCTTAAGCAAGCATAAGTTGGTTTTCTAAATTTGAGACCCTGTTCTGTTCTGTAATTCAGTTCCTGTGTAGCCAAGTTTACATTCCGTGTATTACTGATATCTTATGATGTTTCTTTTTCTGTGTGACTTATTTCAGTTAGAATCATCATACCTGAATCCACTCATTGTGATGCTAAGGGCCTGATGACATAGATTTCATTGCTGAGTGATATTGCTTTGTAAGTAAATACCACAACTTCTTTATCCATTTTTCACTTTCTGCGATGTTGAACTTGTACTGTAAACGAGGTTCTTGTAAACAGAGGCGTCCCAAACTTTGGGGTGGCTGTGTCTTTTTGATTTTAATTTCCCTAAGCTATAGGACCATAAGTGGCAGTGCCCTAGGCTCTGTTGCTTTGTTTTTTAGATGTTTCAGGAAACACCATACACTTCTCCCGAGTGTCTGTTGGCAATTTACATCCCGCCCATCAGCATAACAAGGCTCCCAGTTCTCCATGGCCTGTCCTGCCTTTCTGGATTTTACACTTTTTTCAGATGGCCCTTTTGACCGGGGGGAAGTGAGACTTCATTGTAGTGCAGATTTCCTTTGCAAGCTTGCTTGGTTGGCCAAAAAGGGCGTATGCGTTTTTTCCTGAATATATTCAGGAAAAAACGCATACGCCCTTTTTGGCCAAGTGCATCATTGTGGACGTTCTGCCTCTTTTCCCATGCTTTCAATGCAATTCCAGTCTACCTCCTGAAATCGGTTTCCTGCAATTCTGCCCCGCTTTCAAGTCCTCTTGGCAGCCTTACTTCAGTCTATTTTTGGACAATAGCTGTCATTTATAACTCTGCAGGTTTGTGAATTACAGTGCCCCTGAGCTCCTTTCTTCAACTCGCTTTCTTTTGAGCTGGCCGCAACACCGCAGGATGGCTTCAGGCCCTAATCTGGTTCAGGCACGGCATGCTGAGCCTTTGGTTATTTCCTCTTCCTGGTGGGAAATGAGAGTTAAATTTACCCGTCCAGACTCCTCCAGCTAGTCTCTCATTGGTTCTCGCTATTCCTGTTCATCTTCCGCAGAAATTGCAAACTGGGCCAAACAGGAGGTTAAAGGGGCTGACTCTCCAAGTGGGGAGAGTGTTAGTAAAGCGTCTGGAATGTTGCACCCGAGTACCAGGGGAGGAAAACTGAGACATATTTGAACACGTCTCCCGTTCACATGGTTGATCATACTTGGGTTCCACATGCATGTTTTAGCTGAAGGAAGAATACCTTAAACCTGGAGAGTTAAGACCCGTGGAATGGGTACCATGCAATATGACTTCAAAGGGTCTTCATTTGCTCACCGAACCTCTCCAATCCTATCACTGCTGCGTTTATGCCCCTGTACACATGCTTGATTCTCTTTCGGAGACATAGCAATCCATAGGTTTTAAGATACTTACTAGTCAGGTACATTCTTAGGCGTTTAATATGCGGTGTTGAGTCCATTTCGTTGAGCAAGGAGTAGCTCTTGTCTATTCCATATTTGACTTAAGGAACTTTATCTGTGCTCATTTCAATCTCTGGTTTTATGCAGCACCCCAACTCACCTTTACCCTTAAGCAAGCATAAGTTGGTTTTCTAAATTTGAGACCCTGTTCTGTTCTGTAATTCAGTTCCTGTGTAGCCAAGTTTACATTCCGTGTATTACTGATATCTTATGATGTTTCTTTTTCTGTGTGACTTATTTCAGTTAGAATCATCATACCTGAATCCACTCATTGTGCTGCTAAGGGCCTGATGACACAGATTTCATTGCTGAGTGATATTGCTTTGTAAGTAAATACCACAACTTCTTTATCCATTTTTCACTTTCTGCGATGTTGAACTTGTACTGTAATCGAGGTTCTTGTAAACAGAGCCGTTCCAAACTTTGGGGTGGCTGTGTCTTTTTGATTTTAATTTCCCTAAGCTATAGGACCATAAATGGCAGTGCCCTAGGCTCTGTTGCTTTGTTTTTTAGATGTTTCAGGAAACACCATACACTTCTCCCGAGTGGTTGTTGGCAATTTACATCCCGCCCATCAGCATAACAAGGCTCCCAGTTCTCCATGGCCTGTCCTGCCTTTCTGGATTTTACACTTTTTTCAGATGGCCCTTTTGACCGGGGGGAAGTGAGACTTCATTGTAGTGCAGATTTCCTTTGCAAGCTTGCTTGGTTGGCCAAAAAGGGCGTATGCGTTTTTTCCTGAATATATTCAGGAAAAAACGCATACGCCCTTTTTGGCCAAGTGCATCATTGTGGACGTTCTGCCTCTTTTCCCATGCTTTCAATGCAATTCCAGTCTACCTCCTGAAATCGGTTTCCTGCAATTCTGCCCCGCTTTCAAGTCCTCTTGGCAGCCTTACTTCAGTCTATTTTTGGACAATAGCTGTCATTTATAACTCTGCAGGTTTGTGAATTACAGTGCCCCTGAGCTCCTTTCTTCAACTCGCTTTCTTTTGAGCTGGCCGCAACACCGCAGGATGGCTTCAGGCCCTAATCTGGTTCAGGCACGGCATGCTGAGCCTTTGGTTATTTCCTCTTCCTGGTGGGAAATGAGAGTTAAATTTACCCGTCCAGACTCCTCCAGCTAGTCTCTCATTGGTTCTCGCTATTCCTGTTCATCTTCCGCAGAAATTGCAAACTGGGCCAAACAGGAGGTTAAAGGGGCTGACTCTCCAAGTGGGGAGAGTGTTAGTAAAGCGTCTGGAATGTTGCACCCGAGTACCAGGGGAGGAAAACTGAGACATATTTGAACACGTCTCCCGTTCACATGGTTGATCATACTTGGGTTCCACATGCATGTTTTAGCTGAAGGAAGAATACCTTAAACCTGGAGAGTTAAGACCCGTGGAATGGGTACCATGCAATATGACTTCAAAGGGTCTTCATTTGCTCACCGAACCTCTCCAATCCTATCACTGCTGCGTTTATGCCCCTGTACACATGCTTGATTCTCTTTCGGAGACATAGCAATCCATAGGTTTTAAGATACTTACTAGTCAGGTACATTCTTAGGCGTTTAATATGCGGTGTTGAGTCCATTTCGTTGAGCAAGGAGTAGCTCTTGTCTATTCCATATTTGACTTAAGGAACTTTATCTGTGCTCATTTCAATCTCTGGTTTTATGCAGCACCCCAACTCACCTTTACCCTTAAGCAAGCATAAGTTGGTTTTCTAAATTTGAGACCCTGTTCTGTTCTGTAATTCAGTTCCTGTGTAGCCAAGTTTACATTCCGTGTATTACTGATATCTTATGATGTTTCTTTTTCTGTGTGACTTATTTCAGTTAGAATCATCATACCTGAATCCACTCATTGTGCTGCTAAGGGCCTGATGACACAGATTTCATTGCTGAGTGATATTGCTTTGTAAGTAAATACCACAACTTCTTTATCCATTTTTCACTTTCTGCGATGTTGAACTTGTACTGTAATCGAGGTTCTTGTAAACAGAGCCGTTCCAAACTTTGGGGTGGCTGTGTCTTTTTGATTTTAATTTCCCTAAGCTATAGGACCATAAATGGCAGTGCCCTAGGCTCTGTTGCTTTGTTTTTTAGATGTTTCAGGAAACACCATACACTTCTCCCGAGTGGTTGTTGGCAATTTACATCCCGCCCATCAGCATAACAAGGCTCCCAGTTCTCCATGGCCTGTCCTGCCTTTCTGGATTTTACACTTTTTTCAGATGGCCCTTTTGACCGGGGGGAAGTGAGACTTCATTGTAGTGCAGATTTCCTTTGCAAGCTTGCTTGGTTGGCCAAAAAGGGCGTATGCGTTTTTTCCTGAATATATTCAGGAAAAAACGCATACGCCCTTTTTGGCCAAGTGCATCATTGTGGACGTTCTGCCTCTTTTCCCATGCTTTCAATGCAATTCCAGTCTACCTCCTGAAATCGGTTTCCTGCAATTCTGCCCCGCTTTCAAGTCCTCTTGGCAGCCTTACTTCAGTCTATTTTTGGACAATAGCTGTCATTTATAACTCTGCAGGTTTGTGAATTACAGTGCCCCTGAGCTCCTTTCTTCAACTCGCTTTCTTTTGAGCTGGCCGCAACACCGCAGGATGGCTTCAGGCCCTAATCTGGTTCAGGCACGGCATGCTGAGCCTTTGGTTATTTCCTCTTCCTGGTGGGAAATGAGAGTTAAATTTACCCGTCCAGACTCCTCCAGCTAGTCTCTCATTGGTTCTCGCTATTCCTGTTCATCTTCCGCAGAAATTGCAAACTGGGCCAAACAGGAGGTTAAAGGGGCTGACTCTCCAAGTGGGGAGAGTGTTAGTAAAGCGTCTGGAATGTTGCACCCGAGTACCAGGGGAGGAAAACTGAGACATATTTGAACACGTCTCCCGTTCACATGGTTGATCATACTTGGGTTCCACATGCATGTTTTAGCTGAAGGAAGAATACCTTAAACCTGGAGAGTTAAGACCCGTGGAATGGGTACCATGCAATATGACTTCAAAGGGTCTTCATTTGCTCACCGAACCTCTCCAATCCTATCACTGCTGCGTTTATGCCCCTGTACACATGCTTGATTCTCTTTCGGAGACATAGCAATCCATAGGTTTTAAGATACTTACTAGTCAGGTACATTCTTAGGCGTTTAATATGCGGTGTTGAGTCCATTTCGTTGAGCAAGGAGTAGCTCTTGTCTATTCCATATTTGACTTAAGGAACTTTATCTGTGCTCATTTCAATCTCTGGTTTTATGCAGCACCCCAACTCACCTTTACCCTTAAGCAAGCATAAGTTGGTTTTCTAAATTTGAGACCCTGTTCTGTTCTGTAATTCAGTTCCTGTGTAGCCAAGTTTACATTCCGTGTATTACTGATATCTTATGATGTTTCTTTTTCTGTGTGACTTATTTCAGTTAGAATCATCATACCTGAATCCACTCATTGTGCTGCTAAGGGCCTGATGACACAGATTTCATTGCTGAGTGATATTGCTTTGTAAGTAAATACCACAACTTCTTTATCCATTTTTCACTTTCTGCGATGTTGAACTTGTACTGTAATCGAGGTTCTTGTAAACAGAGCCGTTCCAAACTTTGGGGTGGCTGTGTCTTTTTGATTTTAATTTCCCTAAGCTATAGGACCATAAATGGCAGTGCCCTAGGTTCTGTTGCTTTGTTTTTTAGATGTTTCAGGAAACACCATACACTTCTCCCGAGTGGTTGTTGGCAATTTACATCCCGCCCATCAGCATAACAAGGCTCCCAGTTCTCCATGGCCTGTCCTGCCTTTCTGGATTTTACACTTTTTTCAGATGGCCCTTTTGACCGGGGGGAAGTGAGACTTCATTGTAGTGCAGATTTCCTTTGCAAGCTTGCTTGGTTGGCCAAAAAGGGCGTATGCGTTTTTTCCTGAATATATTCAGGAAAAAACGCATACGCCCTTTTTGGCCAAGTGCATCATTGTGGACGTTCTGCCTCTTTTCCTATGCTTTCAATGCAATTCCAGTCTACCTCCTGAAATCGGTTTCCTGCAATTCTGCCCCGCTTTCAAGTCCTCTTGGCAGCCTTACTTCAGTCTATTTTTGGACGATAGCTGTCATTTATAACTCTGCAGGTTTGTGAATTACAGTGCCCCTGAGCTCCTTTCTTCAACTTGCTTTCTTGTGACCTGGCCGCAACACCACAGGATGGCTTCAGGCCCTAATCTGGTTCCGGCAGGACACGCTGAGCCTTTGGTTAATTCCTCTTCATGGTGGAAAATGAGAGTTAAATTTGCCCGTCCAGACACCTCCAGCTAGCCTCTCATTGGTTCTCGCTATTCCTGTTCATCTTCCGCAGAAATTGCAAACTGGGCCAAACAGGAGGTTAAAGGGACTGACTCTCCAAGTCGGGAGAGTGTTAGTAAAGTGTCTGGAATGTTGCACCTGAGTACCAGGGTACGAAAACTGAGACATATTTGAACACGTCTCCCGATCACATGGTTGATCATACTCTAGGTTCCACATGCATGTTTTAGCTGAAGGAAGAATACCTTAAACCTGGGTAGTTGAAACCCGTGGAATGGGTACCATGCAATATGACTTCAAAGGGTCTTCATTTGCTCACCGAACCTCTCCAATCCTATCACTGCTGCGTTTATGCCCCTGTACACATGCTTGATTCTCTTTCGGAGACATAGCAATCCATAGGTTTTAAGATACTTACTAGTCAGGTACATTCTTAGGCGTTTAATATGGGGTGTTGAGTCCATTTCGTTGAGCAAGGAGTAGCTCTTGTCTATTCCATATTTGGCTTAAGGAACTTTATCTGTGCTCATTTCAATCTCTGGTTTTATGCAGCACCCCAACTCACCTTTACCCTTAAGCAAGAATAAGTTGGTTTTCTAAATTTGAGACCCTGTTCTGTTCTGTAATTCAGTTCCTGTGTAGCCAAGTTTACATTCCGTGTATTACTGATATCTTATGATGTTTCTTTTTCTGTGTGACTTATTTCAGTTAGAATCATCATACCTGAATCCACTCATTGTGCTGCTAAGGGCCTGATGACACAGATTTCATTGCTGAGTGATATTGTTTTGTAAGTAAATACCACAACTTCTTTATCCATTTTTCACTTTCTGCGATGTTGAACTTGTACTGTAAACGAGGTTCTTGTAAACAGAGCCGTTCCAAACTTTGGGGTGGCTGTGTCTTTTTGATTTTAATTTCCCTAAGCTATAGGACCATAAGTGGAAGTGCCCTAGGTTCTGTTGCTTTGTTTTTTAGATGTTTCAGGAAACACCATACACTTCTCCCGAGTGGTTGTTGGCAATTTACATCCCGCCCATCAGCATAACAAGGCTCCCAGTTCTCCATGGCCTGTCCTGCCTTTCTGGATTTTACACTTTTTTCAGATGGCCCTTTTGACCGGGGGGAAGTGAGACTTCATTGTAGTGCAGATTTCCTTTGCAAGCTTGCTTGGTTGGCCAAAAAGGGCGTATGCGTTTTTTCCTGAATATATTCAGGAAAAAACGCATACGCCCTTTTTGGCCAAGTGCATCATTGTGGACGTTCTGCCTCTTTTCCTATGCTTTCAATGCAATTCCAGTCTACCTCCTGAAATCGGTTTCCTGCAATTCTGCCCCGCTTTCAAGTCCTCTTGGCAGCCTTACTTCAGTCTATTTTTGGACGATAGCTGTCATTTATAACTCTGCAGGTTTGTGAATTACAGTGCCCCTGAGCTCCTTTCTTCAACTCGCTTTCTTTTGAGCTGGCCGCAACACCGCAGGATGGCTTCAGGCCCTAATCTGGTTCCGGTACGGCACGCTGAGCCTTTGGTTATTTCCTCTTCCTGGTGGGAAATGAGAGTTAAATTTGCCCCTCCAGACACCTCCAGCTAGCCTCTCATTGGTTCTCGCTATTCCTGTTCATCTTCCGCAGAAATTGCAAACTGGCCCATACAGGAGGTTAAAGGCGCTGACTCTCCAAGTGGGGAGAGTGTTAGTAAAGCATCTGGAATGTTGCACCCGAGTACCAGGGGAGGAAAACTGAGACATATTTGAACACGTCTCCCGTTCACATGGTTGATCATACTTGGGTTCCACATGCATGTTTTAGCTGAAGGAAGAATACCTTAAACCTGGAGAGTTGAGACCCGTGTAATGGGTACCATGCAATATGACTTCAAAGGGTCTTCATTTGCTCACCGAACCTCTCCAATCCTATCACTGCTGCGTTTATGCCCCTGTACACATGCTTGATTCTCTTTTGGAGACATAGCAATCCATAGGTTTTACGATACTTACTAGTCAGGTACATTCTTAGGCGTTTAATATGCGGTGTTGAGTCCATTTCGTTGAGCAAGGAGTAGGTCTTGTCTATTCCATATTTGACTTAAGGAACTTTATCTGTGCTCATTTCAATCTCTGGTTTTATGCAGCACCCCAACTCACCTTTACCCTTAAGCAAGCATAAGTTGGTTTTCTAAATTTGAGACCCTGTTCTGTTCTGTAATTCAGTTCCTGTGTAGCCAAGTTTACATTCCGTGTATTACTGATATCTTATGATGTTTCTTTTTCTGTGTGACTTATTTCAGTTAGAATCATCATACCTGAATCCACTCATTGTGCTGCTAAGGGCCTGATGACACAGATTTCATTGCTGAGTGATATTGCTTTGTAAGTAAATACCACAACTTCTTTATCCATTTTTCACTTTCTGCGATGTTGAACTTGTACTGTAAACGAGGTTCTTGTAAACAGAGGCGTCCCAAACTTTGGGGTGGCTGTGTCTTTTTGATTTTAATTTCCCTAAGCTATAGGACCATAAGTGGCAGTGCCCTAGGCTCTGTTGCTTTGTTTTTTAGATGTTTCAGGAAACACCATACTCTTCTCCCGAGTGTCTGTTGGCAATTTACATCCCGCCCATCAGCATAACAAGGCTCCCAGTTCTCCATGGCCTGTCCTGCCTTTCTGGATTTTACACTTTTTTCAGATGGCCCTTTTGACCGGGGGGAAGTGAGACTTCATTGTAGTGCAGATTTCCTTTGCAAGCTTGCTTGGTTGGCCAAAAAGGGCGTATGCGTTTTTTCCTGAATATATTCAGGAAAAAACGCATATGCCCTTTTTGGCCAAGTGCATCATTGTGGACGTTCTGCCTCTTTTCCTATGCTTTCAATGCAATTCCAGTCTACCTCCTGAAATCGGTTTCCTGCAATTCTGCCCCGCTTTCAAGTCCTCTTGGCAGCCTTACTTCAGTCTATTTTTGGACAATAGCTGTCATTTATAACTCTGCAGGTTTGTGAATTACAGTGCCCCTGAGCTCCTTTCTTCAACTCGCTTTCTTTTGAGCTGGCCGCAACACCGCAGGATGGCTTCAGGCCCTAATCTGGTTCCGGCACGGCACGCTGAGCCTTTGGTTATTTCCTCTTCCTGGTGGGAAATGAGAGTTAAATTTGCCCGTCCAGACACCTCCAGCTAGTCTCTCATTGGTTCTCGCTATTCCTGTTCATCTTCCTCAGAAATTGCAAACTGGGCCAAACAGGAGGTTAAAGGCGCTGACTCTCCAAGTGGGGAGAGTGTTAGTAAAGCGTCTGGAATGTTGCACCCGAGTACCAGGGGAGGAAAACTGAGACATATTTGAACACGTCTCCCGTTCACATGGTTGATCATACTTGGGTTCCACATGCATGTTTTAGCTGAAGGAAGAATACCTTAAACTTGGAGAGTTAAGACCCGTGTAATGGGTACCATGCAATATGACTTCAAAGGGTCTTCATTTGCTCACCGAACCTCTCCAATCCTATCACTGCTGCGTTTATGCCCCTGTACACATGCTTGATTCTCTTTCGGAGACATAGCAATCCATAGGTTTTAAGATACTTACTAGTCAGGTACATTCTTAGGCGTTTAATATGCGGTGTTGAGTCCATTTCGTTGAGCAAGGAGTAGCTCTTGTCTATTCCATATTTGACTTAAGGAACTTTATCTGTGCTCATTTCAATCTCTGGTTTTATGCAGCACCCCAACTCACCTTTACCCTTAAGCAAGCATAAGTTGGTTTTCTAAATTTGAGACCCTGTTCTGTTCTGTAATTCAGTTCCTGTGTAGCCAAGTTTACATTCCGTGTATTACTGATATCTTATGATGTTTCTTTTTCTGTGTGACTTACTTCAGTTAGAATCATCATACCTGAATCCACTCATTGTGCTGCTAAGGGCCTGATGACACAGATTTCTTTGCTGAGTGATATTGCTTTGTAAGTAAATACCACAACTTCTTTATCCATTTTTCACTTTCTGCGATGTTGAACTTGTACTGTAAACGAGGTTCTTGTAAACAGAGCCGTTCCAAACTTTGGGGTTGCTGTGTCTTTTTGATTTTAATTTCCCTAAGCTATAGGACCATAAGTGGAAGTGCCCTAGGTTCTGTTGCTTTGTTTTTTAGATGTTTCAGGAAACACCATACACTTCTCCCGAGTGGTTGTTGGCAATTTACATCCCGCCCATCAGCATAACAAGGCTCCCAGTTCTCCATGGCCTGTCCTGCCTTTCTGGATTTTACACTTTTTTCAGATGGCCCTTTTGACCGGGGGGAAGTGAGACTTCATTGTAGTGCAGATTTCCTTTGCAAGCTTGCTTGGTTGGCCAAAAAGGGCGTATGCGTTTTTTCCTGAATATATTCAGGAAAAAACGCATACGCCCTTTTTGGCCAAGTGCATCATTGTGGACGTTCTGCCTCTTTTCCTATGCTTTCAATGCAATTCCAGTCTACCTCCTGAAATCGGTTTCCTGCAATTCTGCCCCGCTTTGAAGTCCTCTTGGCAGCCTTACTTCAGTCTATTTTTGGACGATAGCTGTCATTTATAACTCTGCAGGTTTGTGAATTACAGTGCCCCTGAGCTCCTTTCTTCAACTCGCTTTCTTGTGACCTGGCCGCAACACCGCAGGATGGCTTCAGGCCCTAATCTGGTTCCGGTACGGCACGCTGAGCCTTTGGTTATTTCCTCTTCCTGGTGGGAAATGAGAGTTAAATTTGCCCGTCCAGACACCTCCAGCTAGCCTCTCATTGGTTCTCACTATTCCTGTTCATCTTCCACAGAAATTGCAAACTGGGCCAAACAGGAGGTTAAAGGCGCTGACTCTCCAAGTGGGGAGAGTGTTAGTAAAGCATCTGGAATGTTGCACCCGAGTACCAGGGGAGGAAAACTGAGACATATTTGAACACGTCTCCCGTTCACATGGTTGATCATACTTGGGTTCCACATGCATGTTTTAGCTGAAGGAAGAATACCTTAAACCTGGAGAGTTGAGACCCGTGGAATGGGTACCATGCAATATGACTTCAAAGGGTCTTCATTTGCTCACCGAACCTCTCCAATCCTATCACTGCTGCGTTTATGCCCCTGTACACATGCTTGATTCTCTTTTGGAGACACAGCAATCCATAGGTTTTACGATACTTACTAGTCAGGTACATTCTTAGGCGTTTAATATGGGGTGTTGTGTCCATTTCATTGAGCAAGGAGTAGCTCTTGTCTATTCCATATTTGACTTAAGGAACTTTATCTGTGCTCATTTCAATCTCTGGTTTTATGCAGCACCCCAACTCACCTTTCCCCTTAAGCAAGCATAAGTTGGTTTTCTAAATTTGAGACCCTGTTCTGTTCTGTAATTCAGTTCCTGTGTAGCCAAGTTTACATTCCGTGTATTACTGATATCTTATGATGTTTCTTTTTCTGTGTGACTTATTTCAGTTAGAATCATCATACCTGAATCCACTCATTGTGATGCTAAGGGCCTGATGACATAGATTTCATTGCTGAGTGATATTGCTTTGTAAGTAAATACCACAACTTCTTTATCCATTTTTCACTTTCTGCGATGTTGAACTTGTACTGTAAACGAGGTTCTTGTAAACAGAGGCGTCCCAAACTTTGGGGTGGCTGTGTCTTTTTGATTTTAATTTCCCTAAGCTATAGGACCATAAGTGGCAGTGCCCTAGGCTCTGTTGCTTTGTTTTTTAGATGTTTCAGGAAACACCATACACTTCTCCCGAGTGTCTGTTGGCAATTTACATCCCGCCCATCAGCATAACAAGGCTCCCAGTTCTCCATGGCCTGTCCTGCCTTTCTGGATTTTACACTTTTTTCAGATGGCCCTTTTGACCGGGGGGAAGTGAGACTTCATTGTAGTGCAGATTTCCTTTGCAAGCTTGCTTGGTTGGCCAAAAAGGGCGTATGCGTTTTTTCCTGAATATATTCAGGAAAAAACGCATACGCCCTTTTTGGCCAAGTGCATCATTGTGGACGTTCTGCCTCTTTTCCCATGCTTTCAATGCAATTCCAGTCTACCTCCTGAAATCGGTTTCCTGCAATTCTGCCCCGCTTTCAAGTCCTCTTGGCAGCCTTACTTCAGTCTATTTTTGGACAATAGCTGTCATTTATAACTCTGCAGGTTTGTGAATTACAGTGCCCCTGAGCTCCTTTCTTCAACTCGCTTTCTTTTGAGCTGGCCGCAACACCGCAGGATGGCTTCAGGCCCTAATCTGGTTCAGGCACGGCATGCTGAGCCTTTGGTTATTTCCTCTTCCTGGTGGGAAATGAGAGTTAAATTTGCCCGTCCAGACTCCTCCAGCTAGTCTCTCATTGGTTCTCGCTATTCCTGTTCATCTTCCGCAGAAATTGCAAACTGGGCCAAACAGGAGGTTAAAGGGGCTGACTCTCCAAGTGGGGAGAGTGTTAGTAAAGCGTCTGGAATGTTGCACCCGAGTACCAGGGGAGGAAAACTGAGACATATTTGAACACGTCTCCCGTTCACATGGTTGATCATACTTGGGTTCCACATGCATGTTTTAGCTGAAGGAAGAATACCTTAAACCTGGAGAGTTAAGACCCGTGGAATGGGTACCATGCAATATGACTTCAAAGGGTCTTCATTTGCTCACCGAACCTCTCCAATCCTATCACTGCTGCGTTTATGCCCCTGTACACATGCTTGATTCTCTTTCGGAGACATAGCAATCCATAGGTTTTAAGATACTTACTAGTCAGGTACATTCTTAGGCGTTTAATATGCGGTGTTGAGTCCATTTCGTTGAGCAAGGAGTAGCTCTTGTCTATTCCATATTTGACTTAAGGAACTTTATCTGTGCTCATTTCAATCTCTGGTTTTATGCAGCACCCCAACTCACCTTTACCCTTAAGCAAGCATAAGTTGGTTTTCTAAATTTGAGACCCTGTTCTGTTCTGTAATTCAGTTCCTGTGTAGCCAAGTTTACATTCCGTGTATTACTGATATCTTATGATGTTTCTTTTTCTGTGTGACTTATTTCAGTTAGAATCATCATACCTGAATCCACTCATTGTGCTGCTAAGGGCCTGATGACACAGATTTCATTGCTGAGTGATATTGCTTTGTAAGTAAATACCACAACTTCTTTATCCATTTTTCACTTTCTGCGATGTTGAACTTGTACTGTAATCGAGGTTCTTGTAAACAGAGCCATTCCAAACTTTGGGGTGGCTGTGTCTTTTTGATTTTAATTTCCCTAAGCTATAGGACCATAAATGGCAGTGCCCTAGGCTCTGTTGCTTTGTTTTTTAGATGTTTCAGGAAACACCATACACTTCTCCCGAGTGGTTGTTGGCAATTTACATCCCGCCCATCAGCATAACAAGGCTCCCAGTTCTCCATGGCCTGTCCTGCCTTTCTGGATTTTACACTTTTTTCAGATGGCCCTTTTGACCGGGGGGAAGTGAGACTTCATTGTAGTGCAGATTTCCTTTGCAAGCTTGCTTGGTTGGCCAAAAAGGGCGTATGCGTTTTTTCCTGAATATATTCAGGAAAAAACGCATACGCCCTTTTTGGCCAAGTGCATCATTGTGGACGTTCTGCCTCTTTTCCTATGCTTTCAATGCAATTCCAGTCTACCTCCTGAAATCGGTTTCCTGCAATTCTGCCCCGCTTTCAAGTCCTCTTGGCAGCCTTACTTCAGTCTATTTTTGGACGATAGCTGTCATTTATAACTCTGCAGGTTTGTGAATTACAGTGCCCCTGAGCTCCTTTCTTCAACTTGCTTTCTTGTGACCTGGCCGCAACACCACAGGATGGCTTCAGGCCCTAATCTGGTTCCGGCAGGACACGCTGAGCCTTTGGTTAATTCCTCTTCATGGTGGAAAATGAGAGTTAAATTTGCCCGTCCAGACACCTCCAGCTAGCCTCTCATTGGTTCTCGCTATTCCTGTTCATCTTCCGCAGAAATTGCAAACTGGGCCAAACAGGAGGTTAAAGGGACTGACTCTCCAAGTCGGGAGAGTGTTAGTAAAGTGTCTGGAATGTTGCACCCGAGTACCAGGGTACGAAAACTGAGACATATTTGAACACGTCTCCCGATCACATGGTTGATCATACTCTAGGTTCCACATGCATGTTTTAGCTGAAGGAAGAATACCTTAAACCTGGGTAGTTGAAACCCGTGGAATGGGTACCATGCAATATGACTTCAAAGGGTCTTCATTTGCTCACCGAACCTCTCCAATCCTATCACTGCTGCGTTTATGCCCCTGTACACATGCTTGATTCTCTTTCGGAGACATAGCAATCCATAGGTTTTAAGATACTTACTAGTCAGGTACATTCTTAGGCGTTTAATATGGGGTGTTAAGTCCATTTCATTGAGCAAGGAGTAGCTCTTGTCTATTCCATATTTGGCTTAAGGAACTTTATCTGTGCTCATTTCAATCTCTGGTTTTATGCAGCACCCCAACTCACCTTTACCCTTAAGCAAGCATAAGTTGGTTTTCTAAATTTGAGACCCTGTTCTGTTCTGTAATTCAGTTCCTGTGTAGCCAAGTTTACATTCCGTGTATTACTGATATCTTATGATGTTTCTTTTTCTGTGTGAGTTATTTCAGTTAGAATCATCGTACCTGAATGTACTCATTATGCTGCTACGGGCCTGATGACATAGATTTCATTGCTGAGTGATACTGCATTGTACGTAAGTACCACAAGTTCTTTATCCATTTTTCACTTTCTGCGATGTTGAACTTGTACTGTAAACGAGTGTCTTGTAAACAGAGCCGTTCCAAACTTTGGGGTGGCTGTGTCTTTTTTATTTTAATTTCCCTAAGCTATAGGACCATAAGTGGAAGTGCCCTAGGCTCTGTTGCTTTGTTTTTTAGATGTTTCAGGAAACACCATACACTTCTCCCGAGTGGTTGTTGGCAATTTACATCCCGCCCATCAGCATAACAAGGCTCCCAGTTCTCAATGGCCTGTTGCCTTTCTGGATTTTACACTTTTTTCAGATGGCCCTTTTGACCGGGGGGAAGTGAGACTTCATTGTAGTGCAGATTTCCTTTGCAAGCTTGCTTGGTTGGCCAAAAAGGGCGTATGCGTTTTTTCCTGAATATATTCAGGAAAAAACGCATACGCCCTTTTTGGCCAAGTGCATCATTGTGGACGTTCTGCCTCTTTTCCTATGCTTTCAATGCAATTCCAGTCTACCTCCTGAAATCGCTTTCCTGCAATTCTGCCCCGCTTTCAAGTCCTCTTGGCAGCCTTACTTCAGTCTATTTTTGGACGATAGCTGTCATTTATAACTCTGCAGGTTTGTGAATTACAGTGCCCCTGAGCTCCTTTCTTCAACTCGCTTTCTTGTGACCTGGCCGCAACACCGAAGGATGGCTTCAGGCCCTAATCTGGTTCCGGCCCGGCATGCTGAGCCTTTGGTTAATTCCTCTTCCTGGTGGGAAATGAGAGTTAAATTTGCCCGTCCAGACACCTCCAGCTAGCCTCTCATTGGTTCTCACTATTCCTGTTCATCTTCCGCAGAAATTGCAAACTGGGCCAAACAGGAGGTTAAAGGCGCTGACTCTCCAAGTGGGGAGAGTGTTAGTAAAGCGTCTGGAATGTTGCACCCGAGTACCAGGGGAGGAAAACTGAGACATATTTGAACACGTCTCCCGATCACATGGTTGATCATACTCTAGGTTCCACATGCATGTTTTAGCTGAAGGAAGAATACCTTAAACCTGGGTAGTTGAAACCCGTGGAATGGGTACCATGCAATATGACTTCAAAGGGTCTTCATTTGCTCACCGAACCTCTCCAATCCTATCACTGCTGCGTTTATGCCCCTGTACACATGCTTGATTCTCTTTCGGAGACATAGCAATCCATAGGTTTTACGATACTTACTAGTCAGGTACATTCTTAGGCGTTTAATATGCGGTGTTGAGTCCATTTCGTTGAGCAAGGAGTAGCTCTTGTCTATTCCATATTTGACTTAAGGAACTTTATCTGTGCTCATTTCAATCTCTGGTTTTATGCAGCACCCCAACTCACCTTTACCCTTAAGCAAGCATAAGTTGGTTTTCTAAATTTGAGACCCTGTTCTGTTCTGTAATTCAGTTCCTGTGTAGCCAAGTTTACATTCCGTGTATTACTGATATCTTATGATGTTTCTTTTTCTGTGTGACTTATTTCAGTTAGAATCATCATACCTGAATCCACTCATTGTGCTGCTAAGGGCCTGATGACACAGATTTCATTGCTGAGTGATATTGCTTTGTAAGTAAATACCACAACTTCTTTATCCATTTTTCACTTTCTGCGATGTTGAACTTGTACTGTAAACGAGGTTCTTGTAAACAGAGGCGTCCCAAACTTTGGGGTGGCTGTGTCTTTTTGATTTTAATTTCCCTAAGCTATAGGACCATAAGTGGCAGTGCCCTAGGCTCTGTTGCTTTGTTTTTTAGATGTTTCAGGAAACACCATACACTTCCTCCGAGTGTCTGTTGGCAATTTACATCCCGCCCATCAGCATAACAAGGCTCCCAGTTCTCCATGGCCTGTCCTGCCTTTCTGGATTTTACACTTTTTTCAGATGGCCCTTTTGACCGGGGGGAAGTGAGACTTCATTGTAGTGCAGATTTCCTTTGCAAGCTTGCTTGGTTGGCCAAAAAGGGCGTATGCGTTTTTTCCTGAATATATTCAGGAAAACATGCATACGCCCTTTTTGGCCAAGTGCATCATTGTGGACGTTCTGCCTCTTTTCCTATGCTTTCAATGCAATTCCAGTCTACCTCCTGAAATCGGTTTCCTGCAATTCTGCCCCGCTTTCAAGTCCTCTTGGCAGCCTTACTTCAGTCTATTTTTGGACGATAGCTGTCATTTATAACTCTGCAGGTTTGTGAATTACAGTGCCCCTGAGCTCCTTTCTTCAACTCGCTTTCTTTTGAGCTGGCCGCAACACCGCAGGATGGCTTCAGGCCCTAATCTGGTTCCGGCATGGCATGCTGAGCCTTTGGTTAATTCCTCTTCCTGGTGGGAAATGAGAGTTAAATTTGCCCGTCCAGACACCTCCAGCTAGCCTCTCATTGGTTCTCGCTATTCCTGTTCATCTTCCGCAGAAATTGCAAACTGGGCCAAACAGGAGGTTAAAGGGACTGACTCTCCAAGTCGGGAGAGTGTTAGTAAAGCGTCTGGAATGTTGCACCCGAGTACCAGGGGAGGAAAACTGAGACATATTTGAACACGTCTCCCGATCACATGGTTGATCATACTCTGGGTTCCACATGCATGTTTTAGCTGAAGGAAGAATACCTTAAACCTGGGTAGTTGAAACCCGTGGAATGGGTACCATGCAATATGACTTCAAAGGGTCTTCATTTGCTCACCGAACCTCTCCAATCCTATCACTGCTGCGTTTATGCCCCTGTACACATGCTTGATTCTCTTTCGGAGACATAGCAATCCATAGGTTTTACGATACTTACTAGTCAGGTACATTCTTAGGCGTTTAATATGCGGTGTTGAGTCCATTTCGTTGAGCAAGGAGTAGCTCTTGTCTATTCCATATTTGACTTAAGGAACTTTATCTGTGCTCATTTCAATCTCTGGTTTTATGCAGCACCCCAACTCACCTTTACCCTTAAGCAAGCATAAGTTGGTTTTCTAAATTTGAGACCCTGTTCTGTTCTGTAATTCAGTTCCTGTGTAGCCAAGTTTACATTCCGTGTATTACTGATATCTTATGATGTTTCTTTTTCTGTGTGACTTATTTCAGTTAGAATCATCATACCTGAATCCACTCATTGTGCTGCTAAGGGCCTGATGACACAGATTTCATTGCTGAGTGATATTGCTTTGTAAGTAAATACCACAACTTCTTTATCCATTTTTCACTTTCTGCGATGTTGAACTTGTACTGTAAACGAGGTTCTTGTAAACAGAGGCGTCCCAAACTTTGGGGTGGCTGTGTCTTTTTGATTTTAATTTCCCTAAGCTATAGGACCATAAGTGGCAGTGCCCTAGGCTCTGTTGCTTTGTTTTTTAGATGTTTCAGGAAACACCATACACTTCTCCCGAGTGTCTGTTGGCAATTTACATCCCGCCCATCAGCATAACAAGGCTCCCAGTTCTCCATGGCCTGTCCTGCCTTTCTGGATTTTACACTTTTTTCAGATGGCCCTTTTGACCGGGGGGAAGTGAGACTTCATTGTAGTGCAGATTTCCTTTGCAAGCTTGCTTGGTTGGCCAAAAAGGGCGTATGCGTTTTTTCCTGAATATATTCAGGAAAACATGCATACGCCCTTTTTGGCCAAGTGCATCATTGTGGACGTTCTGCCTCTTTTCCTATGCTTTCAATGCAATTCCAGTCTACCTCCTGAAATCGGTTTCCTGCAATTCTGCCCCGCTTTCAAGTCCTCTTGGCAGCCTTACTTCAGTCTATTTTTGGACGATAGCTGTCATTTATAACTCTGCAGGTTTGTGAATTACAGTGCCCCTGAGCTCCTTTCTTCAACTCGCTTTCTTGTGACCTGGCCGCAACACCGCAGGATGGCTTCAGGCCCTAATCTGGTTCTGGCACGGCACGCTGAGCCTTTGGTTATTTCCTCCTCCTGGTGGGAAATGAGAGTTAAATTTGCCCGTCCAGACACCTCCAGCTAGCCTCTCATTGGTTCTCGCTATTCCTGTTCATCTTCCGCAGAAATTGCAAACTGTGCCAAACAGGAGGTTAAAGGCGCTGACTCACCAAGTGGGGAGAGTGTTAGTAAAGCGTCTGGAATGTTGCACCCGAGTACCAGGGGAGGAAAACTGAGACATATTTGAACACGTCTCCCGATCACATGGTTGATCATACTCTGGGTTCCACATGCATGTTTTAGCTGAAGGAAGAATACCTAAAACCTGGGTAGTTGAAACCCGTGGAATGGGTACCATGCAATATGACTTCAAAGGGTCTTCATTTGCTCACCGAACCTCTCCAATCCTATCACTGCTGCGTTTATGTCCCTGTACACATGCTTGATTCTCTTTCGGAGACATAGCAATCTATAGGTTTTAAGATACTTACTAGTCAGGTACATTCTTAGGCGTTTAATATGCGGTGTTGAGTCCATTTCGTTGAGCAAGGAGTAGCTCTTGTCTATTCCATATTTGGCTTAAGGAACTTTATCTGTGCTCATTTCAATCTCTGGTTTTATGCAGCACCCCAACTCACCTTTACCCTTAAGCAAGCATAAGTTGGTTTTCTAAATTTGAGACCCTGTTCTGTTCTGTAATTCAGTTCCTGTGTAGCCAAGTTTACATTCCGTGTATTAGTGATATCTTATGATGTTTCTTTTTCTGTGTGACTTATTTCAGTTAGAATCATCATACCTGAATCCACTCATTGTGCTGCTAAGGGCCTGATGACACAGATTTCATTGCTGAGTGATATTGCTTTGTAAGTAAATACCACAACTTCTTTATCCATTTTTCACTTTCTGCGATGTTGAACTTGTACTGTAAACGAGGTTCTTGTAAACAGAGCCGATCCAAACTTTGGGGTGGCTGTGTCTTTTTGATTTTAATTTCCCTAAGCTATAGGACCATAAGTGGAAGTGCCCTAGGTTCTGTTGCTTTGTTTTTTAGATGTTTCAGGAAACACCATACACTTCTCCCGAGTGGTTGTTGGCAATTTACATCCCGCCCATCAGCATAACAAGGCTCCCAGTTCTCCATGGCCTGTCCTGCCTTTCTGGATTTTACACTTTTTTCAGATGGCCCTTTTGACCGGGGGGAAGTGAGACTTCATTGTAGTGCAGATTTCCTTTGCAAGCTTGCTTGGTTGGCCAAAAAGGGCGTATGCGTTTTTTCCTGAATATATTCAGGAAAAAACGCATACGCCCTTTTTGGCCAAGTGCATCATTGTGGACGTTCTGCCTCTTTTCCTATGCTTTCAATGCAATTCCAGTCTACCTCCTGAAATCGGTTTCCTGCAATTCTGCCCCGCTTTCAAGTCCTCTTGGCAGCCTTACTTCAGTCTATTTTTGGACGATAGCTGTCATTTATAACTCTGCAGGTTTGTGAATTACAGTGCCCCTGAGCTCCTTTCTTCAACTCGCTTTCTTGTGACCTGGCCGCAACACCGCAGGATGGCTTCAGGACCTAATCTGGTTCTGGCACGGCATGCTGAGCCTTTGGTTAATTCCTCTTCCTGGTGGGAAATGAGAGTTAAATTTGCCCGTCCAGACACCTCCAGCTAGCCTCTCATTGGTTCTCGCTATTCCTGTTCATCTTCCGCAGAAATTGCAAACTGGGCCAAACAGGAGGTTAAAGGGACTGACTCTCCAAGTCGGGAGAGTGTTAGTAAAGCGTCTGGAATGTTGCACCCAAGTACCAGGGTACGAAAACTGAGACATATTTGAACACGTCTCCCGATCACATGGTTGATCATGCTCTAAGTTCCACATGCATGTTTTAGCTGAAGGAAGAATACCTTAAACCTGGGTAGTTGAAACCCGTGGAATGGGTACCATGCAATATGACTTCAAAGGGTCTTCATTTGCTCACCGAACCTCTCCAATCCTATCACTGCTGCGTTTATGCCCCTGTACACATGCTTGATTCTCTTTTGGAGACATAGCAATCCATAGGTTTTAAGATACTTACTAGTCAGGAACATTCTTAGGCGTTTAATATGGGGTTTTGAGTCCATTTCGTTGAGCAAGGAGTAGCTCTTGTCTATTCCATATTTGGCTTAAGGAACTTTATCTGTGCTCATTTCAATCTCTGGTTTTATGCAGCACCCCAACTCACCTTTACCCTTAAGCAAGCATAAGTTGGTTTTCTAAATTTGAGACCCTGTTCTGTTCTGTAATTCAGTTCCTGTGTAGCCAAGTTTACATTCCGTGTATTACTGATATCTTATGATGTTTCTTTTTCTGTGTGACTTATTTCAGTTAGAATCATCATACCTGAATCCAGTCATTGCGATGCTAAGGGCCTGATGACATAGATTTCATTGCTGAGTGATATTGCTTTGTAAGTGAATACCACAACTTCTTTATCCATTTTTCACTTTCTGCGATGTTGAACTTGTACTGTAAACGAGGTTCTTGTAAACAGAGCCGTTCCAAACTTTGGGGTGGCTGTGTCTTTTTGATTTTAATTTCCCTAAGCTATAGGACCATAAGTGGAAGTGCCCTAGGTTATGTTGCTTTGTTTTTTAGATGTTTCAGGAAACACCATACACTTCTCCCAAGTGTCTGTTGGCAATTTACATCCGGCCCATCAGCATAACAAGGCTCCCAGTTCTCAATGGCCTGTTGCCTTTCTGGATTTTACACTTTTTTCAGATGGCCCTTTTGACCGGGGGGAAGTGAGACTTCATTGTAGTGCAGATTTCCTTTGCAAGCTTGCTTGGTTGGCCAAAAAGGGCGTATGCGTTTTTTCCTGAATATATTCAGGAAAAAACGCATACGCCCTTTTTGGCCAAGTGCATCATTGTGGACGTTCTGCCTCTTTTCCTATGCTTTCAATGCAATTCCAGTCTACCTCCTGAAATCGGTTTCCTGCAATTCTGCCCCGCTTTCAAGTCCTCTTGGCAGCCTTACTTCAGTCTATTTTTGGACGATAGCTGTCATTTATAACTCTGCAGGTTTGTGAATTACAGTGCCCCTGAGCTCCTTTCTTCAACTCGCTTTCTTGTGACCTGGCCGCAACACCGCAGGATGGCTTCAGGCCCTAATCTGGTTCCGGCCCGGCACGCTGAGCCTTTGGTTAATTCCTCTTCCTGGTGGGAAATGAGAGGTAAATTTGCCCGTCCAGACACCTCCAGCTAGCCTCTCATTGGTTCTCGCTATTCCTGTTCATCTTCCGCAGAAATTGCAAACTGGGCCAAACAGGAGGTTAAAGGGACTGACTCTCCAAGTCGGGAGAGTGTTAGTAAAGCGTCTGGAATGTTGCACCCGAGTACCAGGGGAGGAAAACTGAGACATATTTGAACACGTCTCCCGTTCACATGGTTGATCATACTCTGGGTTCCACATGCATGTTTTAGCTGAAGGAAGAATACCTTAAACCTGGAGAGTTGAGACCCGTGTAATGGGTACCATGCAATATGACTTCAAAGGGTCTTCATTTGCTCACCGAACCTCTCCAATCCTATCACTGCTGCGTTTATGCCCCTGTACACATGCTTGATTCTCTTTCGGAGACATAGCAATCCATAGGTTTTAAGATACTTACTAGTCAGGTACATTCTTAGGCGTTTAATATGCGGTGTTGAGTCCATTTCATTGAGCAAGGAGTAGCTCTTGTCTATTCCATATTTGACTTAAGGAACTTTATCTGTGCTCATTTCAATCTCTGGTTTTATGCAGCACCCCAACTCACCTTTACCCTTAAGCAAGCATAAGTTGGTTTTCTAAATTTGAGTCCCTGTTCTGTTCTGTAATTCAGTTCCTGTGTAGCCAAGTTTACATTCCGTGTATTACTGATATCTTATGATGTTTCTTTTTCTGTGTGACTTACTTCAATTAGAATCATCATGCCTGAATCCACTCATTGTGCTGCTACGGGCCTGATGACACAGATTTCATTGCTGAGTGATATTGCTTTGTAAGTAAATACCACAACTTCTTTATCCATTTTTCACTTTCTGCGATGTTGAACTTGTACTGTAAACGAGGTTCTTGTAAACAGAGGCGTCCCAAACTTTGGGGTGGCTGTGTCTTTTTGATTTTAATTTCCCTAAGCTATAGGACCATAAGTGGAAGTGCCCTAGGTTCTGTTGCTTTGTTTTTTAGATGTTTCAGGAAACACCATACACTTCTCCCGAATGGTTGTTGGCAATTTACATCCCGCCCATCAGCATAACAAGGCTCCCAGTTCTCCATGACCTGTCCTGCCTTTCTGGATTTTACACTTTTTTCAGATGGCCCTTTTGACCGGGGGGAAGTGAGACTTCATTGTAGTGCAGATTTCCTTTGCAAGCTTGCTTGGTTGGCCAAAAAGGGCGTATGCGTTTTTTCCTGAATATATTCAGGAAAAAACGCATACGCCCTTTTTGGCCAAGTGCATCATTGTGGACGTTCTGCCTCTTTTCCTATGCTTTCAATGCAATTCCAGTCTACCTCCTGAAATCGGTTTCCTGCAATTCTGCCCCGCTTTCAAGTCCTCTTGGCAGCCTTACTTCAGTCTATTTTTGGACGATAGCTGTCATTTATAACTCTGCAGGTTTGTGAATTACAGTGCCCCTGAGCTCCTTTCTTCAACTCGCTTCTTGTGACCTGGCCGCAACACCGCAGGATGGCTTCAGGCCCTAATCTGGTTCCGGTACGGCACGCTGAGCCTTTGGTTATTTCCTCTTCCTGGTGGGAAATGAGAGTTAAATTTGCCCGTCCAGACACCTCCAGCTAGCCTCTCATTGGTTCTCGCTATTCCTGTTCATCTTCCGCAGAAATTGCAAACTGGGTCAAACAGGAGGTTAAAGGCGCTGACTCTCCAAGTGGGGAGAGTGTTAGTAAAGCGTCTGGAATGTTGCACCCGAGTACCAGGGGAGGAAAACTGAGACATATTTGAACACGTCTCCCGTTCACATGGTTGATCATACTTGGGTTCCACATGCATGTTTTAGCTGAAGGAAGAATACCTAAAACCTGGGTAGTTGAAACCCGTGGAATGGGTACCATGCAATATGACTTCAAAGGGTCTTCATTTGCTCACCGAACCTCTCCAATCCTATCACTGCTGCGTTTATGCCCCTGTACACATGCTTGATTCTCTTTTGGAGACATAGCAATCCATAGGTTTTAAGATACTTAGCTAGTCAGGTACATTCTTAGGCGTTTAATATGCGGTGTTGAGTCCATTTCGTTGAGCAAGGAGTAGCTCTTGTCTATTCCATATTTGGCTTAAGGAACTTTATCTGTGCTCATTTCAATCTCTGGTTTTATGCAGCACCCCAACTCACCTTTACCCTTAAGCAAGCATAAGTTGGTTTTCTAAATTTGAGACCCTGTTCTGTTTTGGAATTCAGTTCCTGTGTAGCCAAGTTTACATTCCGTGTATTACTGATATCTTATGATGTTTCTTTTTCTGTGTGACTTATTTCAGTTAGAATCATCGTACCTGAATCTACTCATTATGCTGCTACGGGCCTGATGACATAGATTTCATTGCTGAGTGATACTGCATTGTACGTAAGTACCACAAGTTCTTTATCCATTTTTCACTTTCTGCGATGTTGAACTTGTACTGTAAACGAGGTTCTTGTAAACAGAGCCGTTCCAAACTTTGGGGTGGCTGTGTCTTTTTGATTTTAATTTCCCTAAGCTATAGGACCATAAGTGGAAGTGCCCTAGGCTCTGTTGCTTTGTTTTTTAGATGTTTCAGGAAACACCATACACTTCTCCCGAGTGGTTGTTGGCAATTTACATCCCGCCCATCAGCATAACAAGGCTCCCAGTTCTCCATGGCCTGTCCTGCCTTTCTGGATTTTACACTTTTTTCAGATGGCCCTTTTGACCGGGGGGAAGTGAGACTTCATTGTAGTGCAGATTTCCTTTGCAAGCTTGCTTGGTTGGCCAAAAAGGGCGTATGCGTTTTTTCCTGAATATATTCAGGAAAAAACGCATACGCCCTTTTTGGCCAAGTGCATCATTGTGGACGTTCTGCCTCTTTTCCTATGCTTTCAATGCAATTCCAGTCTACCTCCTGAAATCGGTTTCCTGCAATTCTGCCCCGCTTTCAAGTCCTCTTGGCAGCCTTACTTCAGTCTATTTTTGGACGATAGCTGTCATTTATAACTCTGCAGGTTTGTGCATTACAGTGCCCCTGAGCTCCTTTCTTCAACTTGCTTTCTTGTGACCTGGCCGCAACACCGCAGGATGGCTTCAGGCCCTAATCTGGTTCTGGCACGGCACGCTGAGCCTTTGGTTATTTCCTCTTCCTGGTGGGAAATGAGAGTTAAATTTGCCCGTCCAGACACCTCCAGCTAGCCTCTCATTGGTTCTCGCTATTCCTGTTCATCTTCCACAGAAATTGCAAACTGGGCCAAACAGGAGGTTATAGGGACTGACTCTCCAATTCGGGAGAGTGTTAGTAAAGCGTCTGGAATGTTGCACCCAAGTACCAGGGTACGAAAACTGAGACATATTTGAACACGTCTCCCGATCACATGGTTGATCATACTCTAGGTTCCACATGCATGTTTTAGCTGAAGGAAGAATACCTTAAACCTGGGTAGTTGAAACCCGTGGAATGGGTACCATGCAATATGACTTCAAAGGGTCTTCATTTGCTCACCGAACCTCTCCAATCCTATCACTGCTGCGTTTATGCCCCTGTACACATGCTTGATTCTCTTTTGGAGACATAGCAATCCATAGGTTTTAAGATACTTACTAGTCAGGAACATTCTTAGGCGTTTAATATGGGGTGTTGAGTCCATTTCGTTGAGCAAGGAGTAGCTCTTGTCTATTCCATATTTGGCTTAAGGAACTTTATCTGTGCTCATTTCAATCTCTGGTTTTATGCAGCACCCCAACTCACCTTTACCCTTAAGCAAGCATAAGTTGGTTTTCTAAATTTGAGACCCTGTTCTGTTCTGTAATTCAGTTCCTGTGTAGCCAAGTTTACATTCCGTGTATTACTGATATCTTATGATGTTTCTTTTTCTGTGTGACTTATTTCAGTTAGAATCATCATACCTGAATCCACTCATTGCGATGCTAAGGGCCTGATGACATAGATTTCATTGCTGAGTGATATTGCTTTGTAAGTGAATACCACAACTTCTTTATCCATTTTTCACTTTCTGCGATGTTGAACTTGTACTGTAAACGAGGTTCTTGTAAACAGAGCCGTTCCAAACTTTGGGGTGGCTGTGTCTTTTTGATTTTAATTTCCCTAAGCTATAGGACCATAAGTGGAAGTGCCCTAGGCTCTGTTGCTTTGTTTTTTAGATGTTTCAGGAAACACCATACACTTCTCCCAAGTGTCTGTTGGCAATTTACATCCCGCCCATCAGCATAACAAGGCTCCCAGTTCTCAATGGCCTGTTGCCTTTCTGGATTTTACACTTTTTTCAGATGGCCCTTTTGACCGGGGGGAAGTGAGACTTCATTGTAGTGCAGATTTCCTTTGCAAGCTTGCTTGGTTGGCCAAAAAGTGCGTATGCGTTTTTTCCTGAATATATTCAGGAAAAAACGCATACGCCCTTTTTGGCCAAGTGCATCATTGTGGACGTTCTGCCTCTTTTCCTATGCTTTCAATGCAATTCCAGTCTACCTCCTGAAATCGGTTTCCTGCAATTCTGCCCCGCTTTCAAGTCCTCTTGGCAGCCTTACTTCAGTCTATTTTTGGACGATAGCTGTCATTTATAACTCTGCAGGTTTGTGAATTACAGTGCCCCTGAGCTCCTTTCTTCAACTCGCTTTCTTGTGACCTGGCCGCAACACCGCAGGATGGCTTCAAGCCCTAATCTGGTTCCGGCCTGGCATGCTGAGCCTTTGGTTAATTCCTCTTCCTGGTGGGAAATGAGAGATAAATTTGCCCGTCCAGACACCTCCAGCTAGCCTCTCATTGGTTCTCGCTATTCCTGTTCATCTTCCGCAGAAATTGCAAACTGGGCCAAACAGGAGGTTAAAGGGACTGACTCTCCAAGTCGGGAGAGTGTTAGTAAAGCGTCTGGAATGTTGCACCCGAGTACCAGTGGAGGAAAACTGAGACATATTTGAACACGTCTCCCGTTCACATGGTTGATCATACTCTGGGTTCCACATGCATGTTTTAGCTGAAGGAAGAATACCTTAAACCTGGAGAGTTGAGACCCGTGTAATGGGTACCATGCAATATGACTTCAAAGGGTCTTCATTTGCTCACCGAACCTCTCCAATCCTATCACTGCTGCGTTTATGCCCCTGTACACATGCTTGATTCTCTTTCGGAGACATAGCAATCCATAGGTTTTAAGATACTTACTAGTCAGGTACATTCTTAGGTGTTTAATATGCGGTGTTGAGTCCATTTCATTGAGCAAGGAGTAGCTCTTGTCTATTCCATATTTGACTTAAGGAACTTTATCTGTGCTCATTTCAATCTCTGGTTTTATGCAGCACCCCAACTCACCTTTACCCTTAAGCAAGCATAAGTTGGTTTTCTAAATTTGAGTCCCTGTTCTGTTCTGTAATTCAGTTCCTGTGTAGCCAAGTTTACATTCCGTGTATTACTGATATCTTATGATGTTTCTTTTTCTGTGTGACTTACTTCAATTAGAATTATCATGCCTGAATCCACTCATTGTGCTGCTACGGGCCTGATGACACAGATTTCATTGCTGAGTGATATTGCTTTGTAAGTAAATACCACAACTTCTTTATCCATTTTTCACTTTCTGCGATGTTGAACTTGTACTGTAAACGAGGTTCTTGTAAACAGAGCCGTTCCAAACTTTGGGGTGGCTGTGTCTTTTTGATTTTAATTTCCCTAAGCTATAGGACCATAAGTGGAAGTGCCCTAGGTTCTGTTGCTTTGTTTTTTAGATGTTTCAGGAAACACCATACACTTCTCCCGAGTGGTTGTTGGCAATTTACATCCCGCCCATCAGCATAACAAGGCTCCCAGTTCTCCATGGCCTGTCCTGCCTTTCTGGATTTTACACTTTTTTCAGATGGCCCTTTTGACCGGGGGGAAGTGAGACTTCATTGTAGTGCAGATTTCCTTTGCAAGCTTGCTTGGTTGGCCAAAAAGGGCGTATGCGTTTTTTCCTGAATATATTCAGGAAAAAACGCATACGCCCTTTTTGGCCAAGTGCATCATTGTGGACGTTCTGCCTCTTTTCCTATGCTTTCAATGCAATTCCAGTCTACCTCCTGAAATCGGTTTCCTGCAATTCTGCCCCGCTTTCAAGTCCTCTTGGCAGCCTTACTTCAATCTATTTTTGGACGATAGCTGTCATTTATAACTCTGCAGGTTTGTGAATTACAGTGCCCCTGAGCTCCTTTCTTCAACTCGCTTCTTGTGACCTGGCCGCAACACCGCAGGATGGCTTCAGGCCCTAATCTGGTTCCGGTACGGCACGCTGAGCCTTTGGTTATTTCCTCTTCCTGGTGGGAAATGAGAGTTAAATTTGCCCGTCCAGACACCTCCAGCTAGCCTCTCATTGGTTCTCGCTATTCCTGTTCATCTTCCGCAGAAATTGCAAACTGGGTCAAACAGGAGGTTAAAGGCGCTGACTCTCCAAGTGGGGAGAGTGTTAGTAAAGCGTCTGGAATGTTGCACCCGAGTACCAGGGGAGGAAAACTGAGACATATTTGAACACGTCTCCCGTTCACATGGTTGATCATACTTGGGTTCCACATGCATCTTTTAGCTGAAGGAAGAATACCTAAAACCTGGGTAGTTGAAACCCGTGGAATGGGTACCATGCAATATGACTTCAAAGGGTCTTCATTTGCTCACCGAACCTCTCCAATCCTATCACTGCTGCGTTTATGCCCCTGTACACATGCTTGATTCTCTTTTGGAGACATAGCAATCCATAGGTTTTAAGATACTTAGCTAGTCAGGTACATTCTTAGGCGTTTAATATGCGGTGTTGAGTCCATTTCGTTGAGCAAGGAGTAGCTCTTGTCTATTCCATATTTGGCTTAAGGAACTTTATCTGTGCTCATTTCAATCTCTGGTTTTATGCAGCACCCCAACTCACCTTTACCCTTAAGCAAGCATAAGTTGGTTTTCTAAATTTGAGACCCTGTTCTGTTTTGGAATTCAGTTCCTGTGTAGCCAAGTTTACATTCCGTGTATTACTGATATCTTATGATGTTTCTTTTTCTGTGTGACTTATTTCAGTTAGAATCATCGTACCTGAATCTACTCATTATGCTGCTACGGGCCTGATGACATAGATTTCATTGCTGAGTGATATTGCTTTGTAAGTGAATACCACAACTTCTTTATCCATTTTTCACTTTCTGCGATGTTGAACTTGTACTGTAAACGAGGTTCTTGTAAACAGAGCCGTTCCAAACTTTGGGGTGGCTGTGTCTTTTTGATTTTAATTTCCCTAAGCTATAGGACCATAAGTGGAAGTGCCCTAGGCTCTGTTGCTTTGTTTTTTAGATGTTTCAGGAAACACCATACACTTCTCCCGAGTGTCTGTTGGCAATTTACATCCCGCCCATCAGCATAACAAGGCTCCCAGTTCTCAATGGCCTGTTGCCTTTCTGGATTTTACACTTTTTTCAGATGGCCCTTTTGACCGGGGGGAAGTGAGACTTCATTGTAGTGCAGATTTCCTTTGCAAGCTTGCTTGGTTGGCCAAAAAGGGCGTATGCGTTTTTTCCTGAATATATTCAGGAAAAAACGCAAACGCCCTTTTTGGCCAAGTGCATCATTGTGGACGTTCTGCCTCTTTTCCTATGCTTTCAATGCAATTCCAGTCTACCTCCTGAAATCGGTTTCCTGCAATTCTGCCCCGCTTTCAAGTCCTCTTGGCAGCCTTACTTCAGTCTATTTTTGGACGATAGCTGTCATTTATAACTCTGCAGGTTTGTGAATTACAGTGCCCCTGAGCTCCTTTCTTCAACTCGCTTTCTTGTGACCTGGCCGCAACACCGCAGGATGGCTTCAGGCCCTAATCTGGTTCCGGCCCGGCATGCTGAGCCTTTGGTTAATTCCTCTTCCTGGTGGGAAATGAGAGTTAAATTTCCCCGTCCAGACACCTCCAGCTAGCCTCTCATTGGTTCTCGCTATTCCTGTTCATCTTCCGCAGAAATTGCAAACTGGGCCAAACAGGAGGTTAAAGGGACTGACTCTCCAAGTCGGGAGAGTGTTAGTAAAGCATCTGGAATGTTGCACCCGAGTACCAGGGGAGGAAAACTGAGACATATTTGAACACGTCTCCCGTTCACATGGTTGATCATACTCTGGGTTCCACATGCATGTTTAAGCTGAAGGAAGAATACCTTAAACCTGGAGAGTTGAGACCCGTGTAATGGGTACCATGCAATATAACTTCAAAGGGTCTTCATTTGCTCACCGAACCTCTCCAATCCTATCACTGCTGTGTTTATTCCCCTGTACACACGCTTGATTCTCTTTTGGAGACATAGCAATCCATAGGTTTTAAGATACTTACTAGTCAGGTACATTCTTAGGCGTTTAATATGCGATGTTGAGTCCATTTCATTGAGCAAGGAGTAGCTCTTGTCTATTCCATATTTGACTTAAGGAACTTTATCTGTGCTCATTTCAATCTCTGGTTTTATGCAGCACCCCAACTCACCTTTACCCTTAAGCAAGCATAAGTTGGTTTTCTAAATTTGAGTCCCTGTTCTGTTCTGTAATTCAGTTCCTGTGTAGCCAAGTTTACATTCCGTGTATTACTGATATCTTATGATGTTTCTTTTTCTGTGTGACTTACTTCAGTTAGAATCATCATACCTGAATCCACTCATTGTGATGCTAAGGGCCTGATGACACAGATTTCATTGCTGAGTGATATTGCTTTGTCAGTAAATACCACAACTTCTTTATCCATTTTTCACTTTCTGCAATGTTGAACTTGTACTGTAAACGAGGTTCTTGTAAACAGAGCCGTTCCAAACTTTGGGGTGGCTGTGTCTTTTTGATTTTAATTTCCCTAAGCTATAGGACCATAAGTGGAAGTGCCCTAGGTTCTGTTGCTTTGTTTTTTAGATGTTTCAGGAAACACCATACACTTCTCCCGAGTGGTTGTTGGCAATTTACATCCCACCCATCAGCATAACAAGGCTCCCAGTTCTCCATGGCCTGTTGCCTTTCTGGATTTTACACTTTTTTCAGATGGCCCTTTTGACCGGGGGGAAGTGAGACTTCATTGTAGTGCAGATTTCCTTTGCAAGCTTGCTTGGTTGGCCAAAAAGGGCGTATGCGTTTTTTCCTGAATATATTCAGGAAAAAACGCATACGCCCTTTTTGGCCAAGTGCATCATTGTGGACGTTCTGCCTCTTTTCCTATGCTTTCAATGCAATTCCAGTCTACCTCCTGAAATCGGTTTCCTGCAATTCTGCCCCGCTTTGAAGTCCTCTTGGCAGCCTTACTTCAGTCTATTTTTGGACGATAGCTGTCATTTATAACTCTGCAGGTTTGTGAATTACAGTGCCCCTGAGCTCCTTTCTTCAACTCGCTTTCTTGTGACCTGGCCGCAACACCGCAGGATGGCTTCAGGACCTAATCTGGTTCCGGCACGGCACGCTGAGCCTTTGGTTAATTCCTCTTCCTGGTGGGAAATGAGAGTTAAATTTGCCCGTCCAGACACCTCCAGCTAGCCTCTCATTGGTTCTCGCTATTCCTGTTCATCTTCCGCAGAAATTGCAAACTGGGCCAAACAGGAGGTTAAAGGGACTGACTCTCCAAGTCGGGATAGTGTTAGTAAAGCGTCTGGAATGTTGCACCCAAGTACCAGGGTACGAAAACTGAGACATATTTGAACACGTCTCCCGTTCACATGGTTGATCATACTCTAGGTTCCACATGCATGTTTAAGCTGAAGGAAGAATACCTTAAACCTGGAGAGTTGAGACCCGTGTAATGGGTACCATGCAATATAACTTCAAAGGGTCTTCATTTGCTCACCGAACCTCTCCAATCCTATCACTGCTGTGTTTATTCCCCTGTACACACGCTTGATTCTCTTTTGGAGACATAGCAATCCATAGGTTTTAAGATACTTACTAGTCAGGTACATTCTTTGGGGTTTAATATGGGGTTTTGAGTCCATTTCTTTGAGCAAGGAGTAGCACTTGTCTATTCCATATTTGGCTTAAGGAACTTTATCTGTGCTCATTTCAATCTCTGGTTTTATGCAGCACCCCAACTCACCTTTCCCTTTAAGCAAGCATAAGTTGGTTTTCTAAATTTGAGTCCCTGTTCTGTTCTGTAATTCAGTTCCTGTGTAGCCAAGTTTACATTCCGTGTATTACTGATATCTTATGATGTTTCTTTTTCTGTGTGACTTCTTTCAGTTAGAATCATCGTACCTGAATCCACTCATTGTGATGCTAAGGGCCTGATGACATAGATTTCATTGCTGAGTGATATTGCTTTGTAAGTGAATACCACAACTTCTTTATCCATTTTTCACTTTCTGCGATGTTGAACTTGTACTGTAAACGAGGTTCTTGTAAACAGAGCCGTTCCAAACTTTGGGGTGGCTGTGTCTTTTTGATTTTAATTTCCCTAAGCTATAGGACCATAAGTGGAAGTGCCCTAGGCTCTGTTGCTTTGTTTTTTAGATGTTTCAGGAAACACCATACACTTCTCCCGAGTGTCTGTTGGCAATTTACATCCCGCCCATCAGCATAACAAGGCTCCCAGTTCTCAATGGCCTGTTGCCTTTCTGGATTTTACACTTTTTTCAGATGGCCCTTTTGACCGGGGGGAAGTGAGACTTCATTGTAGTGCAGATTTCCTTTGCAAGCTTGCTTGGTTGGCCAAAAAGGGCGTATGCGTTTTTTCCTGAATATATTCAGGAAAAAACGCAAACGCCCTTTTTGGCCAAGTGCATCATTGTGGACGTTCTGCCTCTTTTCCTATGCTTTCAATGCAATTCCAGTCTACCTCCTGAAATCGGTTTCCTGCAATTCTGCCCCGCTTTCAAGTCCTCTTGGCAGCCTTCCTTCAGTCTATTTTTGGACGATAGCTGTCATTTATAACTCTGCGGTTTTGTGAATTACAGTGCCCCTGAGCTCCTTTCTTCAACTCGCTTTCTTGTGACCTGGCCGCAACACCGCAGGATGGCTTCAGGCCCTAATCTGGTTCCGGCCCTGCATGCTGAGCCTTTGGTTAATTCCTCTTCCTGGTGGGAAATGAGAGTTAAATTTGCCCGTCCAGACACCTCCAGCTAGCCTCTCATTGGTTCTCGCTATTCCTGTTCATCTTCCGCAGAAATTGCAAACTGGGCCAAACAGGAGGTTAAAGGGACTGACTCTCCAAGTCGGGAGAGTGTTAGTAAAGCATCTGGAATGTTGCACCCGAGTACCAGGGGAGGAAAACTGAGACATATTTGAACACGTCTCCCGTTCACATGGTTGATCATACTCTGGGTTCCACATGCATGTTTAAGCTGAAGGAAGAATACCTTAAACCTGGAGAGTTGAGACCCGTGTAATGGGTACCATGCAATATAACTTCAAAGGGTCTTCATTTGCTCACCGAACCTCTCCAATCCTATCACTGCTGTGTTTATTCCCCTGTACACACGCTTGATTCTCTTTTGGAGACATAGCAATCCATAGGTTTTAAGATACTTACTAGTCAGGTACATTCTTAGGCGTTTAATATGCGATGTTGAGTCCATTTCATTGAGCAAGGAGTAGCTCTTGTCTATTCCATATTTGACTTAAGGAACTTTATCTGTGCTCATTTCAATCTCTGGTTTTATGCAGCACCCCAACTCACCTTTACCCTTAAGCAAGCATAAGTTGGTTTTCTAAATTTGAGTCCCTGTTCTGTTCTGTAATTCAGTTCCTGTGTAGCCAAGTTTACATTCCGTGTATTACTGATATCTTATGATGTTTCTTTTTCTGTGTGACTTACTTCAGTTAGAATCATCATACCTGAATCCACTCATTGTGATGCTAAGGGCCTGATGACACAGATTTCATTGCTGAGTGATATTGCTTTGTAAGTAAATACCACAAGTTCTTTATCCATTTTTCACTTTCTGCAATGTTGAACTTGTACTGTAAACGAGGTTCTTGTAAACAGAGCCGTTCCAAACTTTGGGGTGGCTGTGTCTTTTTGATTTTAATTTCCCTAAGCTATAGGACCATAAGTGGAAGTGCCCTAGGTTCTGTTGCTTTGTTTTTTAGATGTTTCAGGAAACACCATACACTTCTCCCGAGTGGTTGTTGGCAATTTACATCCCGCCCATCAGCATAACAAGGCTCCCAGTTCTCCATGGCCTGTTGCCTTTCTGGATTTTACACTTTTTTCAGATGGCCCTTTTGACCGGGGGGAAGTGAGACTTCATTGTAGTGCAGATTTCCTTTGCAAGCTTGCTTGGTTGGCCAAAAAGGGCGTATGCGTTTTTTCCTGAATATATTCAGGAAAAAACGCATACGCCCTTTTTGGCCAAGTGCATCATTGTGGACGTTCTGCCTCTTTTCCTATGCTTTCAATGCAATTCCAGTCTACCTCCTGAAATCGGTTTCCTGCAATTCTGCCCCGCTTTCAAGTCCTCTTGGCAGCCTTACTTCAGTCTATTTTTGGACGATAGCTGTCATTTATAACTCTGCAGGTTTGTGAATTACAGTGCCCCTGAGCTCCTTTCTTCAACTCGCTTTCTTGTGACCTGGCCGCAACACCGCAGGATGGCTTCAGGCCCTAATCTGGTTCCGGCCCGGCATGCTGAGCCTTTGGTTAATTCCTCTTCCTGGTGGGAAATGAGAGTTAAATTTGCCCGTCCAGACACCTCCAGCTAGCCTCTCATTGGTTCTCGCTATTCCTGTTCATCTTCCGCAGAAATTGCAAACTGGGCCAAACAGGAGGTTAAAGGGACTGACTCTCCAAGTCGGGAGAGTGTTAGTAAAGCATCTGGAATGTTGCACCCGAGTACCAGGGGAGGAAAACTGAGACATATTTGAACACGTCTCCCGTTCACATGGTTGATCATACTCTGGGTTCCACATGCATGTTTAAGCTGAAGGAAGAATACCTTAAACCTGGAGAGTTGAGACCCGTGTAATGGGTACCATGCAATATAACTTCAAAGGGTCTTCATTTGCTCACCGAACCTCTCCAATCCTATCACTGCTGTGTTTATGCCCCTGTACACACGCTTGATTCTCTTTTGGAGACATAGCAATCCATAGGTTTTAAGATACTTACTAGTCAGGTACATTCTTTGGGGTTTAATATGGGGTTTTGAGTCCATTTCTTTGAGCAAGGAGTAGCACTTGTCTATTCCATATTTGGCTTAAGGAACTTTATCTGTGCTCATTTCAATCTCTGGTTTTATGCAGCACCCCAACTCACCTTTCCCTTTAAGCAAGCATAAGTTGGTTTTCTAAATTTGAGTCCCTGTTCTGTTCTGTAATTCAGTTCCTGTGTAGCCAAGTTTACATTCCGTGTATTACTGATATCTTATGATGTTTCTTTTTCTGTGTGACTTATTTCAGTTAGAATCATCGTACCTGAATCCACTCATTGTGATGCTAAGGGCCTGATGACATAGATTTCATTGCTGAGTGATATTGCTTTGTAAGTGAATACCACAACTTCTTTATCCATTTTTCACTTTCTGCGATGTTGAACTTGTACTGTAAACGAGGTTCTTGTAAACAGAGCCATTCCAAACTTTGGGGTGGCTGTGTCTTTTTGATTTTAATTTCCCTAAGCTATAGGACCATAAGTGGAAGTGCCCTAGGCTCTGTTGCTTTGTTTTTTAGATGTTTCAGGAAACACCATACACTTCTCCCGAGTGTCTGTTGGCAATTTACATCCCGCCCATCAGCATAACAAGGCTCCCAGTTCTCAATGGCCTGTTGCCTTTCTGGATTTTACACTTTTTTCAGATGGCCCTTTTGACCGGGGGGAAGTGAGACTTCATTGTAGTGCAGATTTCCTTTGCAAGCTTGCTTGGTTGGCCAAAAAGGGCGTATGCGTTTTTTCCTGAATATATTCAGGAAAAAACGCAAACGCCCTTTTTGGCCAAGTGCATCATTGTGGACGTTCTGCCTCTTTTCCTATGCTTTCAATGCAATTCCAGTCTACCTCCTGAAATCGGTTTCCTGCAATTCTGCCCCGCTTTCAAGTCCTCTTGGCAGCCTTACTTCAGTCTATTTTTGGACGATAGCTGTCATTTATAACTCTGCAGGTTTGTGAATTACAGTGCCCCTGAGCTCCTTTCTTCAACTCGCTTTCTTGTGACCTGGCCGCAACACCGCAGGATGGCTTCAGGCCCTAATCTGGTTCCGGCCCGGCATGCTGAGCCTTTGGTTAATTCCTCTTCCTGGTGGGAAATGAGAGTTAAATTTGCCCGTCCAGACACCTCCAGCTAGCCTCTCATTGGTTCTCGCTATTCCTGTTCATCTTCCGCAGAAATTGCAAACTGGGCCAAACAGGAGGTTAAAGGGACTGACTCTCCAAGTCGGGAGAGTGTTAGTAAAGCATCTGGAATGTTGCACCCGAGTACCAGGGGAGGAAAACTGAGACATATTTGAACACGTCTCCCGTTCACATGGTTGATCATACTCTGGGTTCCACATGCATGTTTAAGCTGAAGGAAGAATACCTTAAACCTGGAGAGTTGAGACCCGTGGAATGGGTACCATGCAATATGACTTCAAAGGGTCTTCATTTGCTCACCGAACCTCTCCAATCCTATCACTGCTGTGTTTATTCCCCTGTACACACGCTTGATTCTCTTTTGGAGACATAGCAATCCATAGGTTTTAAGATACTTACTAGTCAGGTACATTCTTAGGCGTTTAATATGCGATGTTGAGTCCATTTCATTGAGCAAGGAGTAGCTCTTGTCTATTCCATATTTGACTTAAGGAACTTTATCTGTGCTCATTTCAATCTCTGGTTTTATGCAGCACCCCAACTCACCTTTACCCTTAAGCAAGCATAAGTTGGTTTTCTAAATTTGAGTCCCTGTTCTGTTCTGTAATTCAGTTCCTGTGTAGCCAAGTTTACATTCCGTGTATTACTGATATCTTATGATGTTTCTTTTTCTGTGTGACTTACTTCAGTTAGAATCATCATACCTGAATCCACTCATTGTGATGCTAAGGGCCTGATGACACAGATTTCATTGCTGAGTGATATTGCTTTGTAAGTAAATACCACAACTTCTTTATCCATTTTTCACTTTCTGCGATGTTGAACTTGTACTGTAAACGAGGTTCTTGTAAACAGAGGCGTCCCAAACTTTGGGGTGGCTGTGTCTTTTTGATTTTAATTTCCCTAAGCTATAGGACCATAAGTGGCAGTGCCCTAGGCTCTGTTGCTTTGTTTTTTAGATGTTTCAGGAAACACCATACATTCTCCTGAGTGTCTGTTGGCAATTTACATCCCGCCCATCAGCATAACAAGGCTCCCAGTTCTCCATGGCCTGTCCTGCCTTTCTGGATTTTACACTTTTTTCAGATGGCCCTTTTGACCGGGGGATAGTGAGACTTCATTCTAGTTCAGATTTCCTTTGCAAGCTTGCTTGGTTGGCCAAAAAGGGCGTATGCGTTTTTTCCTGAATATATTCAGGAAAAAACGCATACGCCCTTTTTGGCCAAGTGCATCATTGTGGACGTTCTGCCTCTTTTCCTATGCTTTCAATGCAATTCCAGTCTACCTCCTGAAATCGGTTTCCTGCAATTCTGCCCCGCTTTCAAGTCCTCTTGGCAGCCTTACTTCAGTCTATTTTTGGACGATAGCTGTCATTTATAACTCTGCAGGTTTGTGAATTACAGTGCCCCTGAGCTCCTTTCTTCAACTCGCTTTCTTGTGACCTGGCCGCAACACCGCAGGATGGCTTCAGGACCTAATCTGGTTCCGGCACAGCACGCTGAGCCTTTGGTTAATTCCTCTTCCTGGTGGGAAATGAGAGTTAAATTTGCCCGTCCAGACACCTCCAGCTAGCCTCTCATTGGTTCTCGCTATTCCTGTTCATCTTCCGCAGAAATTGCAAACTGGGCCAAACAGGAGGTTAAAGGGACTGACTCTCCAAGTCGGGAGAGTGTTAGTAAAGCGTCTGGAATGTTGCACCCAAGTACCAGGGTACGAAAACTGAGACATATTTGAACACGTCTCCCGATCACATGGTTGATCATACTCTAGGTTCCACATGCATGTTTTAGCTGAAGGAAGAATACCTTAAACCTGGGTAGTTGAAACCCGTGGAATGGGTACCATGCAATATGACTTCAAAGGGTCTTCATTTGCTCACCGAACCTCTCCAATCCTATCACTGCTGCGTTTATGCCCCTGTACACATGCTTGATTCTCTTTTGGAGACATAGCAATCCATAGGTTTTAAGATACTTACTAGTCAGGAACATTCTTAGGCGTTTAATATGGGGTGTTGAGTCCATTTCGTTGAGCAAGGAGTAGCTCTTGTCTATTCCATATTTGGCTTAAGGAACTTTATCTGTGCTCATTTCAATCTCTGGTTTTATGCAGCACCCCAACTCACCTTTACCCTTAAGCAAGCATAAGTTGGTTTTCTAAATTTGAGACCCTGTTCTGTTCTGTAATTCAGTTCCTGTGTAGCCAAGTTTACATTCCGTGTATTACTGATATCTTATGATGTTTCTTTTTCTGTGTGACTTATTTCAGTTAGAATCATCATACCTGAATCCACTCATTGTGATGCAAAGGGCCTGATGACATAGATTTCATTGCTGAGTGATATTGCTTTGTAAGTGAATACCACAACTTCTTTATCCATTTTTCACTTTCTGCGATGTTGAACTTGTACTGTAAACGAGGTTCTTGTAAACAGAGCCGTTCCAAACTTTGGGGTGGCTGTGTCTTTTTGATTTTAATTTCCCTAAGCTATAGGACCATAAGTGGAAGTGCCCTAGGCTCTGTTGCTTTGTTTTTTAGATGTTTCAGGAAACACCATACACTTCTCCCGAGTGTCTGTTGGCAATTTACATCCCGCCCATCAGCATAACAAGGCTCCCAGTTCTCAATGGCCTGTTGCCTTTCTGGATTTTACACTTTTTTCAGATGGCCCTTTTGACCGGGGGGAAGTGAGACTTCATTGTAGTGCAGATTTCCTTTGCAAGCTTGCTTGGTTGGCCAAAAAGGGCGTATGCGTTTTTTCCTGAATATATTCAGGAAAAAACGCAAACGCCCTTTTTGGCCAAGTGCATCATTGTGGACGTTCTGCCTCTTTTCCTATGCTTTCAATGCAATTCCAGTCTACCTCCTGAAATCGGTTTCCTGCAATTCTGCCCCGCTTTCAAGTCCTCTTGGCAGCCTTACTTCAGTCTATTTTTGGACGATAGCTGTCATTTATAACTCTGCAGGTTTGTGAATTACAGTGCCCCTGAGCTCCTTTCTTCAACTCGCTTTCTTGTGACCTGGCCGCAACACCGCAGGATGGCTTCAGGCCCTAATCTGGTTCCGGCCCGGCATGCTGAGCCTTTGGTTAATTCCTCTTCATGGTGGGAAATGAGAGTTAAATTTGCCCGTCCAGACACCTCCAGCTAGCCTCTCATTGGTTCTCGCTATTCCTGTTCATCTTCCGCAGAAATTGCAAACTGGGCCAAACAGGAGGTTAAAGGGACTGACTCTCCAAGTCGGGAGAGTGTTAGTAAAGCATCTGGAATGTTGCACCCGAGTACCAGGGGAGGAAAACTGAGACATATTTGAACACGTCTCCCGTTCACATGGTTGATCATACTCTGGGTTCCACATGCATGTTTAAGCTGAAGGAAGAATACCTTAAACCTGGAGAGTTGAGACCCGTGTAATGGGTACCATGCAATATAACTTCAAAGGGTCTTCATTTGCTCACCGAACCTCTCCAATCCTATCACTGCTGTGTTTATTCCCCTGTACACACGCTTGATTCTCTTTTGGAGACATAGCAATCCATAGGTTTTAAGATACTTACTAGTCAGGTACATTCTTTGGGGTTTAATATGGGGATTTGAGTCCATTTCTTTGAGCAAGGAGTAGCTCTTGTCTATTCCATATTTGGCTTAAGGAACTTTATCTGTGCTCATTTCAATCTCTGGTTTTATGCAGCACCCCAACTCACCTTTCCCTTTAAGCAAGCATAAGTTGGTTTTCTAAATTTGAGTCCCTGTTCTGTTCTGTAATTCAGTTCCTCTGTAGCCAAGGTTACATTCCGTGTATTACTGATATCTTATGATGTTTCTTTTTCTGTGTGACTTATTTCAGTTAGAATCATCGTACCTGAATCTACTCATTATGCTGCTACGGGCCTGATGACATAGATTTCATTGCTGAGTGATACTGCATTGTACGTAAGTACCACAAGTTCTTTATCCATTTTTCACTTTCTGCGATGTTGAACTTGTACTGTAAACGAGGTTCTTGTAAACAGAGCCGTTCCAAACTTTGGGGTGGCTGTGTCTTTTTGATTTTAATTTCCCTAAGCTATAGGACCATAAGTGGAAGTGCCCTAGGCTCTGTTGCTTTGTTTTTTAGATGTTTCAGGAAACACCATACACTTCTCCCGAGTGTCTGTTGGCAATTTACATCCCGCCCATCAGCATAACAAGGCTCCCAGTTCTCCATGGCCTGTCCTGCCTTTCTGGATTTTACACTTTTTTCAGATGGCCCTTTTGACCGGGGGGAAGTGAGACTTCATTGTAGTGCAGATTTCCTTTGCAAGCTTGCTTGGTTGGCCAAAAAGGGCGTATGCGTTTTTTCCTGAATATATTCAGGAAAAAACGCATACGCCCTTTTTGGCCAAGTGCATCATTGTGGACGTTCTGCCTCTTTTCCTATGCTTTCAATGCAATTCCAGTCTACCTCCTGAAATCGGTTTCCTGCAATTCTGCCCCGCTTTCAAGTCCTCTTGGCAGCCTTACTTCAGTCTATTTTTGGACGATAGCTGTCATTTATAACTCTGCAGGTTTGTGAATTACAGTGCCCCTGAGCTCCTTTCTTCAACTCGCTTTCTTGTGACCTGGCCGCAACACCGCAGGATGGCTTCAGGACTTAATCTGGTTCCGGCCCGGCATGCTGAGCCTTTGGTTAATTCCTCTTCCTGGTGGGAAATGAGAGTTAAATTTGCCCGTCCAGACACCTCCAGCTAGCCTCTCATTGGTTCTCGCTATTCCTGTTCATCTTCCGCAGAAATTGCAAACTGGGCCAAACAGGAGGTTAAAGGGACTGACTCTCCAAGTCGGGAGAGTGTTAGTAAAGCGTCTGGAATGTTGCACCCAAGTACCAGGGTACGAAAACTGAGACATATTTGAACACGTCTCCCGATCACATGGTTGATCATACTCTAGGTTCCACATGCATGTTTTAGCTGAAGGAAGAATACCTTAAACCTGGGTAGTGGAAACCCATGGAATGGGTACCATGCAATATGACTTCAAAGGGTCTTCATTTGCTCACCGAACCTCTCCAATCCTATCACTGCTGCGTTTATGCCCCTGTACACATGCTTGATTCTCTTTTGGAGACATAGCAATCCATAGGTTTTAAGATACTTACTAGTCAGGAACATTCTTAGGCGTTTAATATGGGGTGTTGAGTCCATTTCGTTGAGCAAGGAGTAGCTCTTGTCTATTCCATATTTGGCTTAAGGAACTTTATCTGTGGTCATTTCAATCTCTGGTTTTATGCAGCACCCCAACTCACCTTTACCCTTAAGCAAGCATAAGTTGGTTTTCTAAATTTGAGACCCTGTTCTGTTTTGGAATTCAGTTCCTGTGTAGCCAAGTTTACATTCCGTGTATTACTGATATCTTATGATGTTTCTTTTTCTGTGTGACTTATTTCAGTTAGAATCATCGTACCTGAATCTACTCATTATGCTGCTACGGGCCTGATGACATAGATTTCATTGCTGAGTGATACTGCATTGTACGTAAGTACCACAAGTTCTTTACCCATTTTTCACTTTCTGCGATGTTGAACTTGTACTGTAAACGAGGTTCTTGTAAACAGAGCCGTTCCAAACTTTGGGGTGGCTGTGTCTTTTTGATTTTAATTTCCCTAAGCTATAGGACCATAAGTGGAATTGCCCTAGGCTCTGTTGCTTTGTTTTTTAGATGTTTCAGGAAACACCATACACTTCTCCCGAGTGGTTGTTGGCAATTTACATCCCGCCCATCAGCATAACAAGGCTCCCAGTTCTCCATGGCCTGTCCTGCCTTTCTGGATTTTACACTTTTTTCAGATGGCCCTTTTGACCGGGGGGAAGTGAGACTTCATTGTAGTGCAGATTTCCTTTGCAAGCTTGCTTGGTTGGCCAAAAAGGGCGTATGCGTTTTTTCCTGAATATATTCAGGAAAAAACGCATACGCCCTTTTTGGCCAAGTGCATCATTGTGGACGTTCTGCCTCTTTTCCTATGCTTTCAATGCAATTCCAGTCTACCTCCTGAAATCGGTTTCCTGCAATTCTGCCCCGCTTTCAAGTCCTCTTGGCAGCCTTACTTCGGTCTATTTTTGGACGATAGCTGTCATTTATAACTCTGCAGGTTTGTGCATTACAGTGCCCCTGAGCTCCTTTCTTCAACTTGCTTTCTTGTGACCTGGCCGCAACACCGCAGGATGGCTTCAGGCCCTAATCTGGTTCCGGCACGGCACACTGAGCCTTTGGTTATTTCCTCTTCCTGGTGGGAAATGAGAGTTAAATTTGCCCGTCCAGACACCTCCAGCTAGCCTCTCATTGGTTCTCGCTATTCCTGTTCATCTTCCGCAGAAATTGCAAACTGGGCCAAACAGGAGGTTAAAGGGACTGACTCTCCAAGTCGGGAGAGTGTTAGTAAAGCGTCTGGAATGTTGCACCCAAGTACCAGGGTACGAAAACTGAGACATATTTGAACACGTCTCCCGATCACATGGTTGATCATACTCTAGGTTCCACATGCATGTTTTAGCTGAAGGAGGAATACCTTAAACCTGGGTAGTGGAAACCCGTGGAATGGGTACCATGCAATATGACTTCAAAGGGTCTTCATTTGCTCACCGAACCTCTCCAATCCTATCACTGCTGCGTTTATGCCCCTGTACACATGCTTGATTCTCTTTTGGAGACATAGCAATCCATAGGTTTTAAGATACTTACTAGTCAGGAACATTCTTAGGCGTTTAATATGGGGTGTTGAGTCCATTTCGTTGAGCAAGGAGTAGCTCTTGTCTATTCCATATTTGGCTTAAGGAACTTTATCTGTGCTCATTTCAATCTCTGGTTTTATGCAGCACCCCAACTCACCTTTACCCTTAAGCAAGCATAAGTTGGTTTTCTAAATTTGAGACCAGGTTCTGTTTTGGAATTCAGTTCCTGTGTAGCCAAGTTTACATTCCGTGTATTACTGATATCTTATGATGTTTCTTTTTCTGTGTGACTTATTTCAGTTAGAATCATCGTACCTGAATCTACTCATTATGCTGCTACGGGCCTGTTGACATAGATTTCATTGCTGAGTGATACTGCATTGTACGTAAGTACCACAAGTTCTTTATCCATTTTTCACTTTCTGCGATGTTGAACTTGTACTGTAAACGAGGTTCTTGTAAACAGAGCCGTTCCAAACTTTGGGGTGGCTGTGTCTTTTTGATTTTAATTTCCCTAAGCTATAGGACCATAAGTGGAAGTGCCCTAGGCTCTGTTGCTTTGTTTTTTAGATGTTTCAGGAAACACCATACACTTCTCCCGAGTGGTTGTTGGCAATTTACATCCCGCCCATCAGCATAACAAGGCTCCCAGTTCTCCATGGCCTGTCCTGCCTTTCTGGATTTTACACTTTTTTCAGATGGCCCTTTTGACCGGGGGGAAGTGAGACTTCATTGTAGTGCAGATTTCCTTTGCAAGCTTGCTTGGTTGGCCAAAAAGGGCGTATGCGTTTTTTCCTGAATATATTCAGGAAAAAACGCATACGCCCTTTTTGGCCAAGTGCATCATTGTGGACGTTCTGCCTCTTTTCCTATGCTTTCAATGCAATTCCAGTCTACCTCCTGAAATCGGTTTCCTGCAATTCTGCCCCACTTTCAAGTCCTCTTGGCAGCCTTACTTCGGTCTATTTTTGGACGATAGCTGTCATTTATAACTCTGCAGGTTTGTGCATTACAGTGCCCCTGAGCTCCTTTCTTCAACTTGCTTTCTTGTGACCTGGCCGCAACACCGCAGGATGGCTTCAGGCCCTAATCTGGTTCCGGCACGGCACGCTGAGCCTTTGGTTATTTCCTCTTCCTGGTGGGAAATGAGAGTTAAATTTGCCCGTCCAGACACCTCCAGCTAGCCTCTCATTGGTTCTCGCTATTCCTGTTCATCTTCCGCAGAAATTGCAAACTGGGCCAAACAGGAGGTTAAAGGGACTGACTCTCCAAGTCGGGAGAGTGTTAGTAAAGCGTCTGGAATGTTGCACCGAAGTACCAGGGGAGGAAAACTGAGACATATTTGAACACGTCTCCCGATCACATGGTTGATCATACTCTAGGTTCCACATGCATGTTTTAGCTGAAGGAAGAATACCTTAAACCTGGGTAGTTGAAACCCGTGGAATGGGTACCATGCAATATGACTTCAAAGGGTCTTCATTTGCTCACCGAACCTCTCCAATCCTATCACTGCTGCGTTTATGCCCCTGTACACATGCTTGATTCTCTTTTGGAGACATAGCAATCCATAGGTTTTAAGATACTTACTAGTCAGGAACATTCTTAGGCGTTTAATATGGGGTGTTGAGTCCATTTCGTTGAGCAAGGAGTAGCTCTTGTCTATTCCATATTTGGCTTAAGGAACTTTATCTGTGCTCATTTCAATCTCTGGTTTTATGCAGCACCCCAACTCACCTTTACCCTTAAGCAAGCATAAGTTGGTTTTCTAAATTTGAGACCCTGTTCTGTTCTGTAATTCAGTTCCTGTGTAGCCAAGTTTACATTCCGTGTATTACTGATATCTTATGATGTTTCTTTTTCTGTGTGACTTATTTCAGTTAGAATCATCATACCTGAATCCACTCATTGCGATGCTAAGGGCCTGATGACATAGATTTCATTGCTGAGTGATATTGCTTTGTAAGTGAATACCACAACTTCTTTATCCATTTTTCACTTTCTGCGATGTTGAACTTGTACTGTAAACGAGGTTCTTGTAAACAGAGCCGTTCCAAACTTTGGGGTGGCTGTGTCTTTTTGATTTTAATTTCCCTAAGCTATAGGACCATAAGTGGAAGTGCCCTAGGTTCTGTTGCTTTGTTTTTTAGATGTTTCAGGAAACACCATACACTTCTCCCAAGTGTCTGTTGGCAATTTACATCCCGCCCATCAGCATAACAAGGCTCCCAGTTCTCAATGGCCTGTTGCCTTTCTGGATTTTACACTTTTTTCAGATGGCCCTTTTGACCGGGGGGAAGTGAGACTTCATTGTAGTGCAGATTTCCTTTGCAAGCTTGCTTGGTTGGCCAAAAAGTGCGTATGCGTTTTTTCCTGAATATATTCAGGAAAAAACGCATACGCCCTTTTTGGCCAAGTGCATCATTGTGGACGTTCTGCCTCTTTTCCTATGCTTTCAATGCAATTCCAGTCTACCTCCTGAAATCGGTTTCCTGCAATTCTGCCCCGCTTTCAAGTCCTCTTGGCAGCCTTACTTCAGTCTATTTTTGGACGATAGCTGTCATTTATAACTCTGCAGGTTTGTGAATTACAGTGCCCCTGAGCTCCTTTCTTCAACTCGCTTTCTTGTGACCTGGCCGCAACACCGCAGGATGGCTTCAGGCCCTAATCTGGTTCCGGCCTGGCATGTTGAGCCTTTGGTTAATTCCTCTTCCTGGTGGGAAATGAGAGTTAAATTTGCTCGTCCAGACACCTCCAGCTAGCCTCTCATTGGTTCTCGCTATTCCTGTTCATCTTCCGCAGAAATTGCAAACTGGGCCAAACAGGAGGTTAAAGGGACTGACTCTCCAAGTGGGGAGAGTGTTAGTAAAGCGTCTGGAATGTTGCACCCGAGTACCAGGGGAGGAAAACTGAGACATATTTGAACACGTCTCCCGTTCACATGGTTGATCATACTCTGGGTTCCACATGCATGTTTTAGCTGAAGGAAGAATACCTTAAACCTGGAGAGTTGAGACCCGTGTAATGGGTACCATGCAATATGACTTCAAAGGGTCTTCATTTGCTCACCGAACCTCTCCAATCCTATCACTGCTGCGTTTATGCCCCTGTACACATGCTTGATTCTCTTTCGGAGACATAGCAATCCATAGGTTTTTAAGATACTTACTAGTCAGGTACATTCTTAGGCGTTTAATATGCGGTGTTGAGTCCAATTCGTTGAGCAAGGAGTAGCTCTTGTCTATTCCATATTTGACTTAAGAAACTTTATCTGTGCTCATTTCAATCTCTGGTTTTATGCAGCACCCCAACTCACCTTTACCCTTAAGCAAGCATAAGTTGGTTTTCTAAATTTGAGACCCTGTTCTGTTCTGTAATTCAGTTCCTGTGTAGCCAAGTTTACATTCCGTGTATTACTGATATCTTATGATGTTTCTTTTTCTGTGTGACTTACTTCAGTTAGAATCATCATACCTGAATCCACTCATTGCGATGCTAAGGGCCTGATGACATAGATTTCATTGCTGAGTGATATTGCTTTGTAAGTGAATACCACAACTTCTTTATCCATTTTTCACTTTCTGTGATGTTGAACTTGTACTGTAAACGAGGTTCTTGTAAACAGAGCCATTCCAAACTTTGGGGTGGCTGTGTCTTTTTGATTTTAATTTCCCTAAGCTATAGGACCATAAGTGGAAGTGCCCTAGGTTCTGTTGCTTTGTTTTTTAGATGTTTCAGGAAACACCATACACTTCTCCCGAGTGGTTGTTGGCAATTTACATCCCGCCCATCAGCATAAGAAGGCTCCCAGTTCTCCATGGCCTGTCCTGCCTTTCTGGATTTTACACTTTTTTCAGATGGCCCTTTTGACCGGGGGGAAGTGAGACTTCATTGTAGTGCAGATTTCCTTTGCAAGCTTGCTTGGTTGGCCAAAAAGGGCGTATGCGTTTTTTCCTGAATATATTCAGGAAAAAACGCATACGCCCTTTTTGGCCAAGTGCATCATTGTGGACGTTCTGCCTCTTTTCCTATGCTTTCAATGCAATTCCAGTCTACCTCCTGAAATCGGTTTCCTGCAATTCTGCCCCGCTTTCAAGTCCTCTTGGCAGCCTTACTTCAGTCTATTTTTGGACGATAGCTGTCATTTATAACTCTGCAGGTTTGTGAATTACAGTGCCCCTGAGCTCCTTTCTTCAACTCGCTTTCTTGTGACCTGGCCGCAACACCGCAGGATGGCTTCAGGCCCTAATCTGGTTCCGGCATGGCACGCTGAGCCTTTGGTTATTTCCTCTTCCTGGTGGGAAATGAGAGTTAAATTTGCCCGTCCAGACACCTCCAGCTAGCCTCTCATTGGTTCTCGCTATTCCTGTTCATCTTCCGCAGAAATTGCAAACTGGGTCAAACAGGAGGTTAAAGGCGCTGACTCTCCAAGTGGGGAGAGTGTTAGTAAAGCGTCTGGAATGTTGCACCCGAGTACCAGGGGAGGAAAACTGAGACATATTTGAACACGTCTCCCGTTCACATGGTTGATCATACTTGGGTTCCACATGCATGTTTTAGCTGAAGGAAGAATACCTTAAACCTGGAGAGTTAAGACCCGTGTAATGGGTACCATGCAATATGACTTCAAAGGGTCTTCATTTGCTCACCGAACCTCTCCAATCCTATCACTGCTGCGTTTATGCCCCTGTACACATGCTTGATTCTCTTTCGGAAACATAGCAATCCATAGGTTTTAAGATACTTACTAGTCAGGTACATTCTTAGGCGTTTAATATGCGGTGTTGAGTCCATTTCGTTGAGCAAGGAGTAGCTCTTGTCTATTCCATATTTGACTTAAGGAACTTTATCGGTGTTCATTTCAATCTCTGGTTTTATGCAGCACCCCAACTCACCTTTACCCTTAAGCAAGCATAAGTTGGTTTTCTAAATTTGAGACCCTGTTCTGTTCTGTAATTCAGTTCCTGTGTAGCCAAGTTTACATTCCGTGTATTACTGATATCTTATGATGTTTCTTTTTCTGTGTGACTTACTTCAGTTAGAATCATCATACCTGAATCCACTCATTGTGCTGCTAAGGGCCTGATGACACAGATTTCATTGCTGAGTGATATTGCTTTGTAAGTAAATACCACAACTTCTTTATCCATTTTTCACTTTCTGCGATGTTGAACTTGTACTGTAAACGAGGTTCTTGTAAACAGAGCCGTTCCAAACTTTGGGGTGGCTGTGTCTTTTTGATTTTAATTTCCCTAAGCTATAGGACCATAAGTGGAAGTGCCCTAGGCTCTGTTGCTTTGTTTTTTAGATGTTTCAGGAAACACCATACACTTCTCCCGAGTGGTTGTTGGCAATTTACATCCCGCCCATCAGCATAACAAGGCTCCCAGTTCTCCATGGCCTGTCCTGCCTTTCTGGATTTTACACTTTTTTCAGATGGCCCTTTTGACCGGGGGGAAGTGAGACTTCATTGTAGTGCAGATTTCCTTTGCAAGCTTGCTTGGTTGGCCAAAAAGGGCGTATGCGTTTTTTCCTGAATATATTCAGGAAAAAACGCATACGCCCTTTTTGGCCAAGTGCATCATTGTGGACGTTCTGCCTCTTTTCCTATGCTTTCAATGCAATTCCAGTCTACCTCCTGAAATCGGTTTCCTGCAATTCTGCCCCGCTTTCAAGTCCTCTTGGCAGCCTTACTTCAGTCTATTTTTGGACGATAGCTGTCATTTATAACTCTGCAGGTTTGTGAATTACAGTGCCCCTGAGCTCCTTTCTTCAACTCGCTTTCTTGTGACCTGGCCGCAACACCGCAGGATGGCTTCAGGCCCTAATCTGGTTCCGGCACGGCACGCTGAGCCTTTGGTTATTTCCTCTTCCTGGTGGGAAATGAGAGTTAAATTTGCCCGTCCAGACACCTCCAGCTAGCCTCTCATTGGTTCTCGCTATTCCTGTTCATCTTCCGCAGAAATTGCAAACTGGGCCAAACAGGAGGTTAAAGGCGCTGACTCTCCAAGTGGGGAGAGTGTTAGTAAAGCGTCTGGAATGTTGCACCCGAGTACCAGGGGAGGAAAACTGAGACATATTTGAACACGTCTCCCGTTCACATGGTTGATCATACTTGGGTTCCACATGCATGTTTTAGCTGAAGGAAGAATACCTTAAACCTGGAGAGTTGAGACCCGTGGAATGGGTACCATGCAATATGACTTCAAAGGGTCTTCATTTGCTCACCGAACCTCTCCAATCCTATCACTGCTGCGTTTATGCCCCTGTACACATGCTTGATTCTCTTTCGGAGACATAGCAATCCATAGGTTTTTAAGATACATACTAGTCAGGTACATTCTTAGGCGTTTAATATGCGGTGTTGAGTCCAAATCGTTGAGCAAGGAGTAGCTCTTGTCTATTCCATATTTGACTTAAGAAACTTTATCTGTGCTCATTTCAATCTCTGGTTTTATGCAGCACCCCAACTCACCTTTCCCCTTAAGCAAGCATAAGTTGGTTTTCTAAATTTGAGACCCTGTTCTGTTCTGTAATTCAGTTCCTGTGTAGCCAAGTTTACATTCCGTGTATTACTGATATCTTATGATGTTTCTTTTTCTGTGTGACTTACTTCAGTTAGAATCATCATACCTGAATCCACTCATTGCGATGCTAAGGGCCTGATGACATAGATTTCATTGCTGAGTGATATTGCTTTGTAAGTGAATACCACAACTTCTTTATCCATTTTTCACTTTCTGCGATGTTGAACTTGTACTGTAAACGAGGTTCTTGTAAACAGAGCCATTCCAAACTTTGGGGTGGCTGTGTCTTTTTGATTTTAATTTCCCTAAGCTATAGGACCATAAGTGGAAGTGCCCTAGGTTCTGTTGCTTTGTTTTTTAGATGTTTCAGGAAACACCATACACTTCTCCCGAGTGGTTGTTGGCAATTTACATCCCGCCCATCAGCATAACAAGGCTCCCAGTTCTCCATGGCCTGTCCTGCCTTTCTGGATTTTACACTTTTTTCAGATGGCCCTTTTGACCGGGGGGAAGTGAGACTTCATTGTAGTGCAGATTTCCTTTGCAAGCTTGCTTGGTTGGCCAAAAAGGGCGTATGCGTTTTTTCCTGAATATATTCAGGAAAAAACGCATACGCCCTTTTTGGCCAAGTGCATCATTGTGGACGTTCTGCCTCTTTTCCTATGCTTTCAATGCAATTCCAGTCTACCTCCTGAAATCGGTTTCCTGCAATTCTGCCCCGCTTTCAAGTCCTCTTGACAGCCTTACTTCAGTCCATTTTTGGACGATAGCTGTCATTTATAACTCTGCAGGTTTATGAATTACAGTGCCCCTGAGCTCCTTTCTTCAACTCGCTTTCTTGTGACCTGGCCGCAACACCGCAGGATGGCTTCAGGCCCTAATCTGGTTACGGCACGGCACGCTGAGCCTTTGGTTAATTCCTCTTCCTGGTGGGAAATGAGAGTTAAATTTGCCCGTCCAGACACCTCCAGCTAGCCTCTCATTGGTTCTCGCTATTCCTGTTCATCTTCCGCAGAAATTGCAAACTGGGCCAAACAGGAGGTTAAAGGGACTGACTCTCCAAGTCGGGAGAGTGTTAGTAAAGCGTCTGGAATGTTGCACCCGAGTACCAGGGGAGGAAAACTGAGACATATTTGAACACGTCTCCCGTTCACATGGTTGATCATACTTGGGTTCCACATGCATGTTTTAGCTGAAGGAAGAATACCTTAAACCTGGAGAGTTGAGACCCGTGGAATGGGTACCATGCAATATGACTTCAAAGGGTCTTCATTTGCTCACCGAACCTCTCCAATCCTATCACTGCTGCGTTTATGCCCCTGTACACATGCTTGATTCTCTTTCGGAGACATAGCAATCCATAGGTTTTTAAGATACTTAGTAGTCAGGTACATTCTTAGGCGTTTAATATGCGGTGTTGAGTCCAAATCGTTGAGCAAGGAGTAGCTCTTGTCTATTCCATATTTGACTTAAGAAACTTTATCTGTGCTCATTTCAATCTCTGGTTTTATGCAGCACCCCAACTCACCTTTACCCTTAAGCAAGCATAAGTTGGTTTTCTAAATTTGAGACCCTGTTCTGTTCTGTAATTCAGTTCCTGTGTAGCCAAGTTTACATTCCGTGTATTACTGATATCTTATGATGTTTCTTTTTCTGTGTGACTTACTTCAGTTAGAATCATCATACCTGAATCCACTCATTGCGATGCTAAGGGCCTGATGACATAGATTTCATTGCTGAGTGATATTGCTTTGTAAGTGAATACCACAACTTCTTTCTCCATTTTTCACTTTCTGCGATGTTGAACTTGTACTGTAAACGAGGTTCTTGTAAACAGAGCCATTCCAAACTTTGGGGTGGCTGTGTCTTTTTGATTTTAATTTCCCTAAGCTATAGGACCATAAGTGGCAGTGCCCTAGGCTCTGTTGCTTTGTTTTTTAGATGTTTCAGGAAACACCATACACTTCTCCCGAGTGTCTGTTGGCAATTTACATCCCGCCCATCAGCATAACAAGGCTCCCAGTTCTCCATGGCCTGTCCTGCCTTTCTGGATTTTACACTTTTTTCAGATGGCCCTTTTGACCGGGGGGAAGTGAGACTTCATTGTAGTGCAGATTTCCTTTGCAAGCTTGCTTGGTTGGCCAAAAAGGGCGTATGCGTTTTTTCCTGAATATATTCAGGAAAAAACGCATACGCCCTTTTTGGCCAAGTGCATCATTGTGGACGTTCTGCCTCTTTTCCTATGCTTTCAATGCAATTCCAGTCTACCTCCTGAAATCGGTTTCCTGCAATTCTGCCCCGCTTTCAAGTCCTCTTGGCAGCCTTACTTCAGTCTATTTTTGGACGATAGCTGTCACTTATAACTCTGCAGGTTTGTGAATTACAGTGCCCCTGAGCTCCTTTCTTCAACTCGCTTTCTTTTGAGCTGGCCGCAACACCGCAGGATGGCTTCAGGCCCTAATCTGGTTCCGGCACGGCACGCTGAGCCTTTGGTTATTTCCTCTTCCTGGTGGGAAATGAGAGTTAAATTTGCCCGTCCAGACACCTCCAGCTAGTCTCTCATTGGTTCTCGCTATTCCTGTTCATCTTCCGCAGAAATTGCAAACTGGGCCAAACAGGAGGTTAAAGGGACTGACTCTCCAAGTCGGGAGAGTGTTAGTAAAGCGTCTGGAATGTTGCACCCGAGTACCAGGGTACGAAAACAGAGACATATTTGAACACGTCTCCCGATCACATGGTTGATCATACTCTAGGTTCCACATGCATGTTTTAGCTGAAGGAAGAATACCTTAAACCTGGGTAGTTGAAACCCGTGGAATGGGTACCATGCAATATGACTTCAAAGGGTCTTCATTTGCTCACCGAACCTCTCCAATCCTATCACTGCTGCGTTTATGCCCCTGTACACATGCTTGATTCTCTTTTGGAGACATAGCAATCCATAGGTTTTACGATACTTACTAGTAAGGTACATTCTTAGGCGTTTAATATGCGGTGTTGAGTCCATTTCGTTGAGCAAGGAGTAGCTCTTGTCTATTCCATATTTGACTTAAGGAACTTTATCTGTGCTCATTTCAATCTCTGGTTTTATGCAGCACCCCAACTCACCTTTCCCCTTAAGCAAGCATAAGTTGTTTTTCTAAATTTGAGACCCTGTTCTGTTCTGTAATTCAGTTCCTGTGTAGCCAAGTTTCCATTCCGTGTATTACTGATATCTTATGATGTTTCTTTTCTGTGTGACTTATTTCAGTTAGAATCATCATACCTGAATCCACTCATTGTGCTGCTAAGGGCCTGATGACACAGATTTCATTGCTGAGTGATATTGCTTTGTAAGTAAATACCACAACTTTTTATCCATTTTTCACTTTCTGCGATGTTGAACTTGTACTGTAAACGAGGTTCTTGTAAACAGAGCCGTTCCAAACTTTGGGGTGGCTGTGTCTTTTTGATTTTAATTTCCCTAAGCTATAGGACCATAAGTGGAAGTGCCCTAGGCTCTGTTGCTTTGTTTTTTAGATGTTTCAGGAAACACCATACACTTCTCCCGAGTGTCTGTTGGCAATTTACATCCCGCCCATCAGCATAACAAGGCTCCCAGTTCTCCATGGCCTGTCCTGCCTTTCTGGATTTTACACTTTTTTCAGATGGCCCTTTTGACCGGGGGGAAGTGAGACTTCATTGTAGTGCAGATTTCCTTTGCAAGCTTGCTTGGTTGGCCAAAAAGGGCGTATGCGTTTTTTCCTGAATATATTCAGGAAAAAACGCATACGCCCTTTTTGGCCAAGTGCATCATTGTGGACGTTCTGCCTCTTTTCCTATGCTTTCAATGCAATTCCAGTCTACCTCCTGAAATCGGTTTCCTGCAATTCTGCCCCGCTTTCAAGTCCTCTTGGCAGCCTTACTTCAGTCTATTTTTGGACGATAGCTGTCATTTATAACTCTGCAGGTTTGTGAATTACTGTGCTCCTGAGCTCCTTTCTTCAACTCGCTTTCTTGTGACCTGGCCGCAACACCGCAGGATGGCTTCAGGCCCTAATCTGGTTCCGGCCCGGCATGCTGAGCCTTTGGTTAATTCCTCTTCCTGGTGGGAAATGAGAGTTAAATTTGCCCGTCCAGACACCTCCAGCCAGCCTCTCATTGGTTCTCGCTATTCCTGTTCATCTTCCGCAGAAATTGCAAACTGGGCCAAACAGGAGGTTAAAGGCGCTGACTCTCCAAGTGGGGAGAGTGTTAGTAAAGCGTCTGGAATGTTGCACCCGAGTACCAGGGGAGGAAAACTGAGACATATTTGAACACGTCTCCCGTTCACATGGTTGATCATACTTGGGTTCCACATGCATGTTTTAGCTGAAGGAAGAATACCTTAAACCTGGAGAGTTGAGACCCGTGGAATGGGTACCATGCAATATGACTTCAAAGGGTCTTCATTTGCTCACCGAACCTCTCCAATCCTATCACTGCTGCGTTTATGCCCCTGTACACATGCTTGATTCTCTTTCGGAGACATAGCAATCCATAGGTTTTTAAGATACATACTAGTCAGGTACATTCTTAGGCGTTTAATATGCGGTGTTGAGTCCAAATCGTTGAGCAAGGAGTAGCTCTTGTCTATTCCATATTTGACTTAAGAAACTTTATCTGTGCTCATTTCAATCTCTGGTTTTATGCAGCACCCCAACTCACCTTTCCCCTTAAGCAAGCATAAGTTGGTTTTCTAAATTTGAGACCCTGTTCTGTTCTGTAATTCAGTTCCTGTGTAGCCAAGTTTACATTCCGTGTATTACTGATATCTTATGATGTTTCTTTTTCTGTGTGACTTACTTCAGTTAGAATCATCATACCTGAATCCACTCATTGCGATGCTAAGGGCCTGATGACATAGATTTCATTGCTGAGTGATATTGCTTTGTAAGTGAATACCACAACTTCTTTATCCATTTTTCACTTTCTGCGATGTTGAACTTGTACTGTAAACGAGGTTCTTGTAAACAGAGCCATTCCAAACTTTGGGGTGGCTGTGTCTTTTTGATTTTAATTTCCCTAAGCTATAGGACCATAAGTGGAAGTGCCCTAGGTTCTGTTGCTTTGTTTTTTAGATGTTTCAGGAAACACCATACACTTCTCCCGAGTGGTTGTTGGCAATTTACATCCCGCCCATCAGCATAACAAGGCTCCCAGTTCTCCATGGCCTGTCCTGCCTTTCTGGATTTTACACTTTTTTCAGATGGCCCTTTTGACCGGGGGGAAGTGAGACTTCATTGTAGTGCAGATTTCCTTTGCAAGCTTGCTTGGTTGGCCAAAAAGGGCGTATGCGTTTTTTCCTGAATATATTCAGGAAAAAACGCATACGCCCTTTTTGGCCAAGTGCATCATTGTGGACGTTCTGCCTCTTTTCCTATGCTTTCAATGCAATTCCAGTCTACCTCCTGAAATCGGTTTCCTGCAATTCTGCCCCGCTTTCAAGTCCTCTTGACAGCCTTACTTCAGTCCATTTTTAGACGATAGCTGTCATTTATAACTCTGCAGGTTTATGAATTACAGTGCCCCTGAGCTCCTTTCTTCAACTCGCTTTCTTGTGACCTGGCCGCAACACCGCAGGATGGCTTCAGGCCCTAATCTGGTTACGGCACGGCACGCTGAGCCTTTGGTTAATTCCTCTTCCTGGTGGGAAATGAGAGTTAAATTTGCCCGTCCAGACACCTCCAGCTAGCCTCTCATTGGTTCTCGCTATTCCTGTTCATCTTCCGCAGAAATTGCAAACTGGTCCAAACAGGAGGTTAAAGGGACTGACTCTCCAAGTCGGGAGAGTGTTAGTAAAGCGTCTGGAATGTTGCACCCGAGTACCAGGGGAGGAAAACTGAGACATATTTGAACACGTCTCCCGTTCACATGGTTGATCATACTTGGGTTCCACATGCATGTTTTAGCTGAAGGAAGAATACCTTAAACCTGGAGAGTTGAGACCCGTGGAATGGGTACCATGCAATATGACTTCAAAGGGTCTTCATTTGCTCACCGAACCTCTCCAATCCTATCACTGCTGCGTTTATGCCCCTGTACACATGCTTGATTCTCTTTCGGAGACATAGCAATCCATAGGTTTTTAAGATACTTAGTAGTCAGGTACATTCTTAGGCGTTTAATATGCGGTGTTGAGTCCAAATCGTTGAGCAAGGAGTAGCTCTTGTCTATTCCATATTTGACTTAAGAAACTTTATCTGTGCTCATTTCAATCTCTGGTTTTATGCAGCACCCCAACTCACCTTTACCCTTAAGCAAGCATAAGTTGGTTTTCTAAATTTGAGACCCTGTTCTGTTCTGTAATTCAGTTCCTGTGTAGCCAAGTTTACATTCCGTGTATTACTGATATCTTATGATGTTTCTTTTTCTGTGTGACTTACTTCAGTTAGAATCATCATACCTGAATCCACTCATTGCGATGCTAAGGGCCTGATGACATAGATTTCATTGCTGAGTGATATTGCTTTGTAAGTGAATACCACAACTTCTTTCTCCATTTTTCACTTTCTGCGATGTTGAACTTGTACTGTAAACGAGGTTCTTGTAAACAGAGCCATTCCAAACTTTGGGGTGGCTGTGTCTTTTTGATTTTAATTTCCCTAAGCTATAGGACCATAAGTGGCAGTGCCCTAGGCTCTGTTGCTTTGTTTTTTAGATGTTTCAGGAAACACCATACACTTCTCCCGAGTGTCTGTTGGCAATTTACATCCCGCCCATCAGCATAACAAGGCTCCCAGTTCTCCATGGCCTGTCCTGCCTTTCTGGATTTTACACTTTTTTCAGATGGCCCTTTTGACCGGGGGGAAGTGAGACTTCATTGTAGTGCAGATTTCCTTTGCAAGCTTGCTTGGTTGGCCAAAAAGGGCGTATGCGTTTTTTCCTGAATATATTCAGGAAAAAACGCATACGCCCTTTTTGGCCAAGTGCATCATTGTGGACGTTCTGCCTCTTTTCCTATGCTTTCAATGCAATTCCAGTCTACCTCCTGAAATCGGTTTCCTGCAATTCTGCCCCGCTTTCAAGTCCTCTTGGCAGCCTTACTTCAGTCTATTTTTGGACGATAGCTGTCACTTATAACTCTGCAGGTTTGTGAATTACAGTGCCCCTGAGCTCCTTTCTTCAACTCGCTTTCTTTTGAGCTGGCCGCAACACCGCAGGATGGCTTCAGGCCCTAATCTGGTTCCGGCACGGCACGCTGAGCCTTTGGTTATTTCCTCTTCCTGGTGGGAAATGAGAGTTAAATTTGCCCGTCCAGACACCTCCAGCTAGTCTCTCATTGGTTCTCGCTATTCCTGTTCATCTTCCGCAGAAATTGCAAACTGGGCCAAACAGGAGGTTAAAGGGACTGACTCTCCAAGTCGGGAGAGTGTTAGTAAAGCGTCTGGAATGTTGCACCCGAGTACCAGGGTACGAAAACAGAGACATATTTGAACACGTCTCCCGATCACATGGTTGATCATACTCTAGGTTCCACATGCATGTTTTAGCTGAAGGAAGAATACCTTAAACCTGGGTAGTTGAAACCCGTGGAATGGGTACCATGCAATATGACTTCAAAGGGTCTTCATTTGCTCACCGAACCTCTCCAATCCTATCACTGCTGCGTTTATGCGCCTGTACACATGCTTGATTCTCTTTTGGAGACATAGCAATCCATAGGTTTTACGATACTTACTAGTAAGGTACATTCTTAGGCGTTTAATATGCGGTGTTGAGTCCATTTCGTTGAGCAAGGAGTAGCTCTTGTCTATTCCATATTTGACTTAAGGAACTTTATCTGTGCTCATTTCAATCTCTGGTTTTATGCAGCACCCCAACTCACCTTTCCCCTTAAGCAAGCATAAGTTGTTTTTCTAAATTTGAGACCCTGTTCTGTTCTGTAATTCAGTTCCTGTGTAGCCAAGTTTCCATTCCGTGTATTACTGATATCTTATGATGTTTCTTTTCTGTGTGACTTATTTCAGTTAGAATCATCATACCTGAATCCACTCATTGTGCTGCTAAGGGCCTGATGACACAGATTTCATTGCTGAGTGATATTGCTTTGTAAGTAAATACCACAACTTCTTTATCCATTTTTCACTTTCTGCGATGTTGAACTTGTACTGTAAACGAGGTTCTTGTAAACAGAGCCGTTCCAAACTTTGGGGTGGCTGTGTCTTTTTGATTTTAATTTCCCTAAGCTATAGGACCATAAGTGGAAGTGCCCTAGGCTCTGTTGCTTTGTTTTTTAGATGTTTCAGGAAACACCATACACTTCTCCCGAGTGTCTGTTGGCAATTTACATCCCGCCCATCAGCATAACAAGGCTCCCAGTTCTCCATGGCCTGTCCTGCCTTTCTGGATTTTACACTTTTTTCAGATGGCCCTTTTGACCGGGGGGAAGTGAGACTTCATTGTAGTGCAGATTTCCTTTGCAAGCTTGCTTGGTTGGCCAAAAAGGGCGTATGCGTTTTTTCCTGAATATATTCAGGAAAAAACGCATACGCCCTTTTTGGCCAAGTGCATCATTGTGGACGTTCTGCCTCTTTTCCTATGCTTTCAATGCAATTCCAGTCTACCTCCTGAAATCGGTTTCCTGCAATTCTGCCCCGCTTTCAAGTCCTCTTGGCAGCCTTACTTCAGTCTATTTTTGGACGATAGCTGTCATTTATAACTCTGCAGGTTTGTGAATTACTGTGCTCCTGAGCTCCTTTCTTCAACTCGCTTTCTTGTGACCTGGCCGCAACACCGCAGGATGGCTTCAGGCCCTAATCTGGTTCCGGCCCGGCATGCTGAGCCTTTGGTTAATTCCTCTTCCTGGTGGGAAATGAGAGTTAAATTTGCCCGTCCAGACACCTCCAGCCAGCCTCTCATTGGTTCTCGCTATTCCTGTTCATCTTCCGCAGAAATTGCAAACTGGGCCAAACAGGAGGTTAAAGGGACTGACTCTCCAAGTGGGGAGAGTGTTAGTAAAGCGTCTGGAATGTTGCACCCGAGTACCAGGAGAGGAAAACTGAGACATATTTGAACATGTCTCCCGATCACATGGTTGATCATACTCTAGGTTCCACATGCATGTTTTAGCTGAAGGAAGAATACCTTAAACCTGGGTAGTTGAAACCCGTGGAATGGGTACCATGCAATATGACTTCAAAGGGTCTTCATTTGCTCACCGAACCTCTCCAATCCTATCACTGCTGCGTTTATGCCCCTGTACACATGCTTGATTCTCTTTTGGAGACATAGCAATTCTTAGGTTTTAAGATACTTACAAGTCAGGTACATTCTTAGGCGTTTAATATGCGGTGTTGAGTCCATTTCGTTGAGCAAGGAGTAGCTCTTGTCTATTCCATATTTGGCTTAAGGAACTTTATCTGTGCTCATTTCAATCTCTGGTTTTATGCAGCACCCCAACTCACCTTTACCCTTAAGCAAGCATAAGTTGTTTTTCTAAATTTGAGACCCTGTTCTGTTCTGTAATTCAGTTCCTGTGTAGCCAAGTTTCCATTCCGTGTATTACTGATATCTTATGATGTTTCTTTTTCTGTGTGACTTATTTCAGTTAGAATCATCGTACCTGAATCCACTCATTATGCTGCTACGGGCCTGATGACATAGATTTCATTGCTGAGTGATACTGCATTGTACGTAAGTACCACAAGTTCTTTATCCATTTTTCACTTTCTGTGATATTGAACTTGTACGGTAAACGAGGTTCTTGTAAACGGAGGCGTCCCAAACTTTGGGGTGGCTGTGTCTTTTTGATTTTAATTTCCCTAAGCTATAGGACCATAAGTGGAAGTGCCCTAGGCTCTGTTGCTTTGTTTTTTAGATGTTTCAGGAAACACCATACACTTCTCCCAAGTGTCTGTTGGCAATTTACATCCCGCCCATCAGCATAACAAGGCTCCCAGTTCTCCATGGCCTGTCCTGCCTTTCTGGATTTTACACTTTTTTCAGATGGCCCTTTTGACCGGGGGGAAGTGAGACTTCATTGTAGTGCAGATTTCCTTTGCAAGCTTGCTTGGTTGGCCAAAAAGGGCGTATGCGTTTTTTCCTGAATATATTCAGGAAAAAACGCATACGCCCTTTTTGGCCAAGTGCATCATTGTGGACGTTCTGCCTCTTTTCCTATGCTTTCAATGCAATTCCAGTCTACCTCCTGAAATCGGTTTCCTGCAATTCTGCCCCGCTTTCAAGTCCTCTTGGCAGCCTTACTTCAGTCTATTTTTGGACGATAGCTGTCATTTATAACTCTGCAGGTTTGTGAATTACAGTGCCCCTGAGCTCCTTTCTTCAACTCGCTTTCTTGTGACCTGGCCGCAACACCGCATGATGTCTTCAGGCCCTAATCTGGTTCCGGCACGGCACGCTGAGCCTTTGGTTATTTCCTCTTCCTGGTGGGAAATGAGAGTTAAATTTGCCCGTCCAGACACCTCCAGCTAGTCTCTCATTGGTTCTCGCTATTCCTGTTCATCTTCCGCAGAAATTGCAAACTGGGCCAAACAGGAGGTTAAAGGCGCTGACTCTCCAAGTGGGGAGAGTGTTAGTAAAGCGTCTGGAATGTTGCACCCGAGTACCAGGGGAGGAAAACTGAGACATATTTGAACACGTCTCCCGTTCACATGGTTGATCATACTTGGATTCCACATGCATGTTTTAGCTGAAGGAAGAATACCTTAAACCTGGAGAGTTAAGACCCGTGTAATGGGTACCATGCAATATGACTTCAAAGGGTCTTCATTTGCTCACCGAACCTCTCCAATCCTATCACTGCTGCGTTTATGCCCCTGTACACATGCTTGATTCTCTTTCGGAGACATAGCAATCCATAGGTTTTAAGATACTTACTAGTCAGGTACATTCTTAGGCGTTTAATATGCGGTGTTGAGTCCATTTCGTTGAGCAAGGAGTAGCTCTTGTCTATTCCATATTTGACTTAAGGAACTTTATCTGTGCTCATTTCAATCTCTGGTTTTATGCAGAACCCCAACTCACCTTTACCGTTAAGCAAGCATAAGTTGGTTTTCTAAATTTGAGACCCTGTTCTGTTCTGTAATTCAGTTCCTGTGTAGCCAAGTTTACATTCCGTGTATTACTGATATCTTATGATGTTTCTTTTTCTGTGTGACTTACTTCAGTTAGAATCATCATACCTGAATCCACTCATTGTGCTGCTAAGGGCCTGATGACACAGATTTCATTGCTGAGTGATATTGCTTTGTAAGTAAATACCACAACTTCTTTATCCATTTTTCACTTTCTGCGATGTTGAACTTGTACTGTAAACGAGGTTCTTGTAAACAGAGCCGTTCCAAACTTTGGGGTGGCTGTGTCTTTTTGATTTTAATTTCCCTAAGCTATAGGACCATAAGTGGAAGTGCCCTAGGTTCTGTTGCTTTGTTTTTTAGATGTTTCAGGAAACACCATACACTTCTCCCGAGTGGTTGTTGGCAATTTACATCCCGCCCATCAGCATAACAAGGCTCCCAGTTCTCCATGGCCTATCCTGCCTTTCTGGATTTTACACTTTTTTCAGATGGCCCTTTTGACCGGGGGGAAGTGAGACTTCATTGTAGTGCAGATTTCCTTTGCAAGCTTGCTTGGTTGGCCAAAAAGGGCGTATGCGTTTTTTCCTGAATATATTCAGGAAAAAACGCATACGCCCTTTTTGGCCAAGTGCATCATTGTGGACGTTCTGCCTCTTTTCCTATGCTTTCAATGCAGTTCCAGTCTACCTCCTGAAATCGGTTTCCTGCAATTCTGCCCCGCTTTCAAGTCCTCTTGGCAGCCTTACTTCAGTCTATTTTTGGACGATAGCTGTCATTTATAACTTTGCAGGTTTGTGAATTACAGTGCTCCTGAGCTCCTTTCTTCAACTCGCTTTCTTGTGACCTGGCCGCAACACCGCAGGATGGCTTCAGGCCCTAATCTGGTTCCGGCCCGGCATGCTGAGCCTTTGGTTAATTCGTCTTCCTGGTGGGAAATGAGAGTTAAATTTGCCCGTCCAGACACCTCCAGCTAGCCTCTCATTGGTTCTCGCTATTCCTGTTCATCTTCCGCAGAAATTGCAAACTGGGCCAAACAGGAGGTTAAAGGGACTGACTCTCCAAGTGGGGAGAGTGTTAGTAAAGCGTCTGGAATGTTGCACCCGAGTACCAGGAGAGGAAAACTGAGACATATTTGAACATGTCTCCCGATCACATGGTTGATCATACTCTAGGTTCCACATGCATGTTTTAGCTGAAGGAAGAATACCTTAAACCTGGGTAGTTGAAACCCGTGGAATGGGTACCATGCAATATGACTTCAAAGGGTCTTCATTTGCTCACCGAACCTCTCCAATCCTATCACTGCTGCGTTTATGCCCCTGTACACATGCTTGATTCTCTTTTGGAGACATAGCAATTCTTAGGTTTTAAGATACTTACAAGTCAGGTACATTCTTAGGCGTTTAATATGCGGTGTTGAGTCCATTTCGTTGAGCAAGGAGTAGCTCTTGTCTATTCCATATTTGGCTTAAGGAACTTTATCTGTGCTCATTTCAATCTCTGGTTTTATGCAGCACCCCAACTCACCTTTACCCTTAAGCAAGCATAAGTTGTTTTTCTAAATTTGAGACCCTGTTCTGTTCTGTAATTCAGTTCCTGTGTAGCCAAGTTTCCATTCCGTGTATTACTGATATCTTATGATGTTTCTTTTTCTGTGTGACTTATTTCAGTTAGAATCATCGTACCTGAATCCACTCATTATGCTGCTACGGGCCTGATGACATAGATTTCATTGCTGAGTGATACTGCATTGTACGTAAGTACCACAAGTTCTTTATCCATTTTTCACTTTCTGTGATATTGAACTTGTACGGTAAACGAGGTTCTTGTAAACGGAGGCGTCCCAAACTTTGGGGTGGCTGTGTCTTTTTGATTTTAATTTCCCTAAGCTATAGGACCATAAGTGGAAGTGCCCTAGGCTCTGTTGCTTTGTTTTTTAGATGTTTCAGGAAACACCATACACTTCTCCCAAGTGTCTGTTGGCAATTTACATCCCGCCCATCAGCATAACAAGGCTCCCAGTTCTCCATGGCCTGTCCTGCCTTTCTGGATTTTACACTTTTTTCAGATGGCCCTTTTGACCGGGGGGAAGTGAGACTTCATTGTAGTGCAGATTTCCTTTGCAAGCTTGCTTGGTTGGCCAAAAAGGGCGTATGCGTTTTTTCCTGAATATATTCAGGAAAAAACGCATACGCCCTTTTTGGCCAAGTGCATCATTGTGGACGTTCTGCCTCTTTTCCTATGCTTTCAATGCCATTCCAGTCTACCTCCTGAAATCGGTTTCCTGCAATTCTGCCCCGCTTTCAAGTCCTCTTGGCAGCCTTACTTCAGTCTATTTTTGGACGATAGCTGTGATTTATAACTCTGCAGGTTTGTGAATTACAGTGCCCCTGAGCTCCTTTCTTAAACTCGCTTTCTTGTGACCTGGCCGCAACACCGCAGGATGGCTTCAGGCCCTAATCTGGTTCCGGCACGGCACGCTGAGCCTTTGGTTATTTTCTCTTCCTGGTGGGAAATGAGAGTTAAATTTGCCCGTCCAGACACCTCCAGCTAGTCTCTCATTGGTTCTCGCTATTCCTGTTCATCTTCCGCAGAAATTGCAAACTGGGCCAAACAGGAGGTTAAAGGCGCTGACTCTCCAAGTGGGGAGAGTGTTAGTAAAGCGTCTGGAATGTTGCACCCGAGTACCAGGGGAGGAAAACTGAGACATATTTGAACACGTCTCCCGTTCACATGGTTGATCATACTTGGATTCCACATGCATGTTTTAGCTGAAGGAAGAATACCTTAAACCTGGAGAGTTAAGACCCGTGTAATGGGTACCATGCAATATGACTTCAAAGGGTCTTCATTTGCTCACCGAACCTCTCCAATCCTATCACTGCTGCGTTTATGCCCCTGTACACATGCTTGATTCTCTTTCGGAGACATAGCAATCCATAGGTTTTAAGATACTTACTAGTCAGGTACATTCTTAGGCGTTTAATATGCGGTGTTGAGTCCATTTCGTTGAGCAAGGAGTAGCTCTTGTCTATTCCATATTTGACTTAAGGAACTTTATCTGTGCTCATTTCAATCTCTGGTTTTATGCAGAACCCCAACTCACCTTTACCCTTAAGCAAGCATAAGTTGGTTTTCTAAATTTGAGACCCTGTTCTGTTCTGTAATTCAGTTCCTGTGTAGCCAAGTTTACATTCCGTGTATTACTGATATCTTATGATGTTTCTTTTTCTGTGTGACTTACTTCAGTTAGAATCATCATACCTGAATCCACTCATTGTGCTGCTAAGGGCCTGATGACACAGATTTCATTGCTGAGTGATATTGCTTTGTAAGTAAATACCACAACTTCTTTATCCATTTTTCACTTTCTGCGATGTTGAACTTGTACTGTAAACGAGGTTCTTGTAAACAGAGCCGTTCCAAACTTTGGGGTGGCTGTGTCTTTTTGATTTTAATTTCCCTAAGCTATAGGACCATAAGTGGAAGTGCCCTAGGTTCTGTTGCTTTGTTTTTTAGATGTTTCAGGAAACACCATACACTTCTCCCGAGTGGTTGTTGGCAATTTACATCCCGCCCATCAGCATAACAAGGCTCCCAGTTCTCCATGGCCTAACCTGCCTTTCTGGATTTTACACCTTTTTCAGATGGCCCTTTTGACCGGGGGGAAGTGAGACTTCATTGTAGTGCAGATTTCCTTTGCAAGCTTGCTTGGTTGGCCAAAAAGGGCGTATGCGTTTTTTCCTGAATATATTCAGGAAAAAACGCATACGCCCTTTTTGGCCAAGTGCATCATTGTGGACGTTCTGCCTCTTTTCCTATGCTTTCAATGCAATTCCAGTCTACCTCCTGAAATCGGTTTCCTGCAATTCTGCCCCGCTTTCAAGTCCTCTTGGCAGCCTTACTTCAGTCTATTTTTGGACGATAGCTGTCATTTATAACTTTGCAGGTTTGTGAATTACAGTGCTCCTGAGCTCCTTTCTTCAACTCGCTTTCTTGTGACCTGGCCGCAACACCGCAGGATGGCTTCAGGCCCTAATCTGGTTCCGGCCCGGCATGCTGAGCCTTTGGTTAATTCGTCTTCCTGGTGGGAAATGAGAGTTAAATTTGCCCGTCCAGACACCTCCAGCTAGCCTCTCATTGGTTCTCGCTATTCCTGTTCATCTTCCGCAGAAATTGCAAACTGGGCCAAACAGGAGGTTAAAGGGACTGACTCTCCAAGTGGGGAGAGTGTTAGTAAAGCGTCTGGAATGTTGCACCCGAGTACCAGGAGAGGAAAACTGAGACATATTTGAACATGTCTCCCGATCACATGGTTGATCATACTCTAGGTTCCACATGCATGTTTTAGCTGAAGGAAGAATACCTTAAACCTGGGTAGTTGAAACCCGTGGAATGGGTACCATGCAATATGACTTCAAAGGGTCTTCATTTGCTCACCGAACCTCTCCAATCCTATCACTGCTGCGTTTATGCCCCTGTACACATGCTTGATTCTCTTTTGGAGACATAGCAATTCTTAGGTTTTAAGATACTTACAAGTCAGGTACATTCTTAGGCGTTTAATATGCGGTGTTGAGTCCATTTCGTTGAGCAAGGAGTAGCTCTTGTCTATTCCATATTTGGCTTAAGGAACTTTATCTGTGCTCATTTCAATCTCTGGTTTTATGCAGCACCCCAACTCACCTTTACCCTTAAGCAAGCATAAGTTGTTTTTCTAAATTTGAGACCCTGTTCTGTTCTGTAATTCAGTTCCTGTGTAGCCAAGTTTCCATTCCGTGTATTACTGATATCTTATGATGTTTCTTTTTCTGTGTGACTTATTTCAGTTAGAATCATCGTACCTGAATCCACTCATTATGCTGCTACGGGCCTGATGACATAGATTTCATTGCTGAGTGATACTGCATTGTACGTAAGTACCACAAGTTCTTTATCCATTTTTCACTTTCTGTGATATTGAACTTGTACGGTAAACGAGGTTCTTGTAAACGGAGGCGTCCCAAACTTTGGGGTGGCTGTGTCTTTTTGATTTTAATTTCCCTAAGCTATAGGACCATAAGTGGAAGTGCCCTAGGCTCTGTTGCTTTGTTTTTTAGATGTTTCAGGAAACACCATACACTTCTCCCGGAGTGTCTGTTGGCAATTTACATCCCGCCCATCAGCATAACAAGGCTCCCAGTTCTCCATGGCCTGTCCTGCCTTTCTGGATTTTACACTTTTTTCAGATGGCCCTTTTGACCGGGGGGAAGTGAGACTTCATTGTAGTGCAGATTTCCTTTGCAAGCTTGCTTGGTTGGCCAAAAAGGGCGTATGCGTTTTTTCCTGAATATATTCAGGAAAAAACGCATACGCCCTTTTTGGCCAAGTGCATCATTGTGGACGTTCTGCCTCTTTTCCTATGCTTTCAATGCAATTCCAGTCTACCTCCTGAAATCGGTTTCCTGCAATTCTGCCCCGCTTTCAAGTCCTCTTGGCAGCCTTACTTCAGTCTATTTTTGGACGATAGCTGTCATTTATAACTCTGCAGGTTTGTGAATTACAGTGCCCCTGAGCTCCTTTCTTAAACTCGCTTTCTTGTGACCTGGCCGCAACACCGCAGGATGGCTTCAGGCCCTAATCTGGTTCCGGCACGGCACGCTGAGCCTTTGGTTATTTCCTCTTCCTGGTGGGAAATGAGAGTTAAATTTGCCCGTCCAGACACCTCCAGCTAGTCTCTCATTGGTTCTCGCTATTCCTGTTCATCTTCCGCAGAAATTGCAAACTGGGCCAAACAGGAGGTTAAAGGCGCTGACTCTCCAAGTGGGGAGAGTGTTAGTAAAGCGTCTGGAATGTTGCACCCGAGTACCAGGGGAGGAAAACTGAGACATATTTGAACACGTCTCCCGTTCACATGGTTGATCATACTTGGGTTCCACATGCATGTTTTAGCTGAAGGAAGAATACCTTAAACCTGGAGAGTTAAGACCCGTGTAATGGGTACCATGCAATATGACTTCAAAGGGTCTTCATTTGCTCACCGAACCTCTCCAATCCTATCACTGCTGCGTTTATGCCCCTGTACACATGCTTGATTCTCTTTTGGAGACATAGCAATCCATAGGTTTTAAGATATTTACAAGTCAGGTACATTCTTAGGCGTTTAATATGCGGTGTTGAGTCCATTTCGTTGAGCAAGGAGTAGCTCTTGTCTATTCCATATTTGGCTTAAGGAACTTTATCTGTGCTCATTTCAATCTCTGGTTTTATGCAGCACCCCAACTCACCTTTACCCTTAAGCAAGCATAAGTTGTTTTTCTAAATTTGAGTCCCTGTTCTGTTCTGTAATTCAGTTCCTGTGTAGCCAAGTTTACATTCCGTGTATTACAGATATCTTATGATGTTTCTTTTTCTGTGTGACTTACTTCAGTTAGAATCATCATACCTGAATCCACTCATTGTGCTGCTAAGGGCCTGATGACACAGATTTCATTGCTAAGTGATATTGCTTTGTAAGTAAATACCACAACTTCTTTATCCATTTTTCACTTTCTGCGATGTTGAACTTGTACTGTAAACGAGGTTCTTGTAAACAGAGGCGTCCCAAACTTTGGGGTGGCTGTGTCTTTTTGATTTTAATTTCCCTAAGCTATAGGACCATAAGTGGAAGTGCCCTAGGTTCTGTTGCTTTGTTTTTTAGATGTTTCAGGAAACACCATACACTTCTCCCGAGTGGTTGTTGGCAATTTACATCCCGCCCATCAGCATAACAAGGCTCCCAGTTCTCCATGGCCTGTCCTGCCTTTCTGGATTTTACACTTTTTTGAGATGGCCCTTTTGACCGGGGGGAAGTGAGACTTCATTGTAGTGCAGATTTCCTTTGCAAGCTTGCTTGGTTGGCCAAAAAGGGCGTATGCGTTTTTTCCTGAATATATTCAGGAAAAAACGCATACGCCCTTTTTGGCCAAGTGCATCATTGTGGACGTTCTGCCTCTTTTCCTATGCTTTCAATGCAATTCCAGTCTACCTCCTGAAATCGGTTTCCTGCAATTCTGCCCTGCTTTCAAGTCCTCTTGGCAGCCTTACTTCAGTCTATTTTTGGACGATAGCTGTCATTTATAACTCTGCAGGTTTGTGAATTACAGTGCCCCTGAGCTCCTTTCTTCAACTCGCTTTCTTGTGACCTGGCCGCAACACCACAGGATGGCTTCAGGCCCTAATCTGCTTCCGGCCCGGCATGCTGAGCCTTTGGTTAATTCCTCTTCCTGGTGGGAAATGAGAGTTAAATTTGCCCGTCCAGACACCTCCAGCTAGTCTCCGTTGGTTCTCGCTATTCCTGTTCATCTTCCGCAGAAATTGCAAACTGGGCCAAACAGGAGGTTAAAGGGACTGACTCTCCAAGTCGGGAGAGTGTTAGTAAAGCGTCTGGAATGTTGCACCTGAGTACCAGGGGAGGAAAACTGAGACATATTTGAACACGTCTCCCGATCACATGGTTGATCATACTCTAGGTTCCACATGCATGTTTTAGCTGAAGGAAGAATACCTTAAACCTGGAGAGTTGAGACCCGTGTAATGGGTACCATGCAATATGACTTCAAAGGGTCTTCATTTGCTCACCGAACCTCTCCAATCCTATCACTGCTGCGTTTATGCCCCTGTACACATGCTTGATTCTCTTTCGGAGACATAGCAATCCATAGGTTTTAAGATACTTACAAGTCAGGTACATTCTTAGGCGTTTAATATGCGGTGTTGAGTCCATTTCGTTGAGCAAGGAGTAGCTCTTGTCTATTCCATATTTGACTTAAGGAACTTTATCTGTGCTCATTTCAATCTCTAGTTTTATGCAGCACCCCAACTCACCTTTACCCTTAAGCAAGCATAAGTTGTTTTTCTAAATTTGAGTCCCTGTTCTGTTCTGTAATTCAGTTCCTGTGTAGCCAAGTTTACATTCCGTGTATTACTGATATCTTATGATGTTTCTTTTTCTGTGTGACTTACTTCAGTTAGAATCATCATACCTGAATCCACTCATTGTGCTGCTAAGGGCCTGATGACACAGATTTCATTGCTGAGTGATATTGCTTTGTAAGTAAATACCACAACTTCTTTATCCATTTTTCACTTTCTGCGATGTTGAACTTGTACTGTAAACGAGGTTCTTGTAAACAGAGGCGTCCCAAACTTTGGGGTGGCTGTGTCTTTTTGATTTTAATTTCCCTAAGCTATAGGACCATAAGTGGAAGTGCCCTACGTTCTGTTGCTTTGTTTTTTAGATGTTTCAGGAAACACCATACACTTCTCCCGAGTGGTTGTTGGCAATTTACATCCCGCCCATCAGCATAACAAGGCTCCCAGTTCTCCATGGCCTGTCCTGCCTTTCTGGATTTTACACTTTTTTGAGATGGCCCTTTTGACCGGGAGGAAGTGAGACTTCATTGTAGTGCAGATTTCCTTTGCAAGCTTGCTTGGTTGGCCAAAAAGGGCGTATGCGTTTTTTCCTGAATATATTCAGGAAAAAACGCATACGCCCTTTTTGGCCAAGTGCATCATTGTGGACGTTCTGCCTCTTTTCCTATGCTTTCAATGCAATTCCAGTCTACCTCCTGAAATCGGTTTCCTGCAATTCTGCCCCGCTTTCAAGTCCTCTTGGCAGCCTTACTTCAGTCTATTTTTGGACGATAGCTGTCATTTATAACTCTGCAGGTTTGTGAATTACAGTGCCCCTGAGCTCCTTTCTTCAACTCGCTTTCTTTTGAGCTGGCCGCAACACCGCAGGATGACTTCAGGCCCTAATCTGGTTCCGGTACGGCACGCTGAGCCTTTGGTAATTTCCTCTTCCTGGTGGGAAATGAGAGTTAAATTTGCCCGTCCAGACACCTTCAGCTAGCCTCTCATTGGTTCTCGCTATTCCTGTTCATCTTCCGCAGAAATTGCAAACTGGTCCAAACAGGAGGTTAAAGGCGCTGACTCTCCAAGTGGGGAGAGTGTTAGTAAAGCGTCTGGAATGTTGCACCCGAGTACCAGGGGAGGAAAACTGAGACATATTTGAACACGTCTCCCGTTCACATGGTTGATCATAGTTGGGTTCCACATGCATGTCTTAGCTGAAGGAAGAATACTTTAAACCTGGAGAGTTGAGACCCGTGTAATGGGTACCATGCAATATGACTTAAAAGGTTCTTCATTTGCTCACCGAACCTCTCCAATCCTATCACTGCTGCGTTTATGCCCCTGTACACATGCTTGATTCTCTTTCGGAGACATAGCAATCCATAGGTTTCAAGATACTTACTAGTCAGGTACATTCTTAGGCGTTTAATATGGGGTGTTGAGTCCATTTCGTTGAGCAAGGAGTAGCTCTTGTCTATTCCATATTCGGCTTAAGGAACTTTATCTGTGCTCATTTCAATCTCTGGTTTTATGCAGCACCCCAACTCACCTTTACCCTTAAGCAAGAATAAGTTGTTTTTCTAAATTTGAGACCCTGTTCTGTTCTGTAATTCAGTTCCTGTGTAGCCAAGTTTACATTCCGTGTATTATTGATATCTTATGATGTTTCTTTTTCTGTGTGACTTATTTCAGTTAGAATCATCGTACCTGAATCTACTCATTATGCTGCTACGGGCCTGATGACATAGATTTCATTGCTGAGTGATACTGCATTGTACGTAAGTACCACAAGTTCTTTATCCATTTTTCACTTTCTGCGATGTTGAACTTGTACTGTAAACGAGGTTCTTGTAAACAGAGCCGTTCCAAACTTTGGGGTGGCTGTGTCTTTTTGATTTTAATTTCCCTAAGCTATAGGACCATAAGTGGAAGTGCCCTAGGTTCTGTTGCTTTGTTTTTTAGATGTTTCAGGAAACACCATACACTTCTCCCGAGTGGTTGTTGGCAATTTACATCCCGCCCATCAGCATAACAAGGCTCCCAGTTCTCCATGGCCTGTCCTGCCTTTCTGGATTTTACACTTTTTTGAGATGGCCCTTTTGACCGGGGGGAAGTGAGACTTCATTGTAGTGCAGATTTCCTTTGCAAGCTTGCTTGGTTGGCCAAAAAGGGCGTATGCGTTTTTTCCTGAATATATTCAGGAAAAAACGCATACGCCCTTTTTGGCCAAGTGCATCATTGTGGACGTTCTGCCTCTTTTCCTATGCTTTCAATGCAATTCCAGTCTGCCTCCTGAAATCGGTTTCCTGCAATTCTGCCCCGCTTTCAAGTCCTCTTGGCAGCCTTACTTCAGTATATTTTTGGACGATAGCTGTCATTTATAACTCTGCAGGTTAGTGAATTACAGTGCCCCTGAGCTCCTTTCTTCAACTCGCTTTCTTGTGACCTGGCCGCAACACCGCAGGATGGCTTCAGGCCCTAATCTGGTTCTGGCCCGGCATGCTGAGCCTTTGGTTAATTCCTCTTCCTGGTGGGAAATGAGAGTTAAATTTGCCCGTTCAGACACCTCCAGCTAGTCTCTCATTGGTTCTCGCTATTCCTGTTCATCTTCCGCAGAAATTGCAAACTGGGCCAAACAGGAGGTTAAAGGGACTGACTCTCCAAGTGGGGAGAGTGTTAGTAAAGCGTCTGGAATGTTGCACCCGAGTACCAGGGGAGGAAAACTGAGACATATTTGAACACGTCTCCCGATCACATGGTTGATCATACTCTAGGTTGCACATGCATGTTTTAGCAGAAGGAAGAATACCTTAAACCTGGGTAGTTGAAACCCGTGGAATGGGTACCATGCAATATGACTTCAAAGGGTTTTCATTTGCTCACCGAACCTCTCCAATCCTATCACTGCTGCGTTTACGCCCCTGTACACATGCTTGATTCTCTTTCGGAGACATAGCAATCCATAGGTTTTAAGATACTTACTAGTCAGGTAAGTATCTTAAGGTTTTAAGTATCCATAGGTTTTAAGATACTTACTAGTCATTCTTAGGCGTTTAATATGGGGTGTTGAGTCCATTTCGTTGAGCAAGGAGTAGCTCTTGTCTATTCCATATTTGCCTTAAGGAACTTTATCTGTGCTCATTTCAATCTCTGGTTTTATGCAGCACCCCAACTCACCTTTACCTTTAAGCAAGAATAAGTTGGTTTTCTAAATTTGAGACCCTGTTCTGTTCTGTAATTCAGTTCCTGTGTAGCCAAGTTTACATTCCGTGTATTACTGATATCTTATGATGTTTCTTTTCTGTGTGACTTATTTCAGTTAGAATCATCATACCTGAATCCACTCATTGTGCTGCTAAGGGCCTGATGACACAGATTTTATTGCTGAGTGATATTGCTTTGTAAGTAAATACCACAACTTCTTTATCCATTTTTCACTTTCTGCGATGTTGAACTTGTACTGTAAACGAGGTTCTTGTAAACAGAGCCGTTCCAAACTTTGGGGTGGCTGTGTCTTTTTGATTTTAATTTCCCTAAGCTATAGGACCATAAGTGGAAGTGCCCTAGGTTCTGTTGCTTTGTTTTTTAGTTGTTTCAGGAAACACCATTCACTTCTCCCGAGTGGTTGTTGGCAATTTACATCCCGCCCATCAGCATAACAAGGCTCCCAGTTCTCCATGGCCTGTCCTGCCTTTCTGGATTTTACACTTTTTTCAGATGGCCCTTTTGACCGGGGGGAAGTGAGACTTCATTGTAGTGCAGATTTCCTTTGCAAGCTTGCTTGGTTGGCCAAAAAGGGCGTATGCGTTTTTTCCTGAATATATTCAGGAAAAAACGCATACGCCCTTTTTGGCCAAGTGCATCATTGTGGACGTTCTGCCTCTTTTCCTATGCTTTCAATGCAATTCCAGTCTACCTCCTGAAATCGGTTTCCTGCAATTCTGCCCTGCTTTCAAGTCCTCTTGGCAGCCTTACTTCAGTCTATTTTTGGACGATAGCTGTCATTTATAACTCTGCAGGTTTGTGAATTACAGTGCCCCTGAGCTCCTTTCTTCAACTCGCTTTCTTGTGACCTGGCCGCAACACCACAGGATGGCTTCAGGCCCTAATCTGCTTCCGGCCCGGCATGCTGAGCCTTTGGTTAATTCCTCTTCCTGGTGGGAAATGAGAGTTAAATTTGCCCGTCCAGACACCTCCAGCTAGTCTCCGTTGGTTCTCGCTATTCCTGTTCATCTTCCGCAGAAATTGCAAACTGGGCCAAACAGGAGGTTAAAGGGACTGACTCTCCAAGTCGGGAGAGTGTTAGTAAAGCGTCTGGAATGTTGCACCTGAGTACCAGGGGAGGAAAACTGAGACATATTTGAACACGTCTCCCGATCACATGGTTGATCATACTCTAGGTTCCACATGCATGTTTTAGCTGAAGGAAGAATACCTTAAACCTGGAGAGTTGAGACCCGTGTAATGGGTACCATGCAATATGACTTCAAAGGGTCTTCATTTGCTCACCGAACCTCTCCAATCCTATCACTGCTTCGTTTATGCCCCTGTACACATGCTTGATTCTCTTTCGGAGACATAGCAATCCATAGGTTTTAAGATACTTACCAGTCAGGTACATTCTTAGGCGTTTAATATGCGGTGTTGAGTCCATTTCGTTGAGCAAGGAGTAGCTCTTGTCTATTCCATATTTGACTTAAGGAACTTTATCTGTGCTCATTTCAATCTCTAGTTTTATGCAGCACCCCAACTCACCTTTACCCTTAAGCAAGCATAAGTTGTTTTTCTAAATTTGAGTCCCTGTTCTGTTCTGTAATTCAGTTCCTGTGTAGCCAAGTTTACATTCCGTGTATTACTGATATCTTATGATGTTTCTTTTTCTGTGTGACTTACTTCAGTTAGAATCATCATACCTGAATCCACTCATTGTGCTGCTAAGGGCCTGATGACACAGATTTCATTGCTGAGTGATATTGCTTTGTAAGTAAATACCACAACTTCTTTATCCATTTTTCACTTTCTGCGATGTTGAACTTGTACTGTAAACGAGGTTCTTGTAAACAGAGGCGTCCCAAACTTTGGGGTGGCTGTGTCTTTTTGATTTTAATTTCCCTAAGCTATAGGACCATAAGTGGAAGTGCCCTACGTTCTGTTGCTTTGTTTTTTAGATGTTTCAGGAAACACCATACACTTCTCCCGAGTGGTTGTTGGCAATTTACATCCCGCCCATCAGCATAACAAGGCTCCCAGTTCTCCATGGCCTGTCCTGCCTTTCTGGATTTTACACTTTTTTGAGATGGCCCTTTTGACCGGGGGGAAGTGAGACTTCATTGTAGTGCAGATTTCCTTTGCAAGCTTGCTTGGTTGGCCAAAAAGGGCGTATGCGTTTTTTCCTGAATATATTCAGGAAAAAACGCATACGCCCTTTTTGGCCAAGTGCATCATTGTGGACGTTCTGCCTCTTTTCCTATGCTTTCAATGCAATTCCAGTCTACCTCCTGAAATCGGTTTCCTGCAATTCTGCCCCGCTTTCAAGTCCTCTTGGCAGCCTTACTTCAGTCTATTTTTGGACGATAGCTGTCATTTATAACTCTGCAGGTTTGTGAATTACAGTGCCCCTGAGCTCCTTTCTTCAACTCGCTTTCTTGTGACCTGGCCGCAACAACGCAGGATGACTTCAGGCCCTAATCTGGTTCCGGTACGGCACGCTGAGCCTTTGGTAATTTCCTCTTCCTGGTGGGAAATGAGAGTTAAATTTGCCCGTCCAGACACCTTCAGCTAGCCTCTCATTGGTTCTCGCTATTCCTGTTCATCTTCCGCAGAAATTGCAAACTGGGCCAAACAGGAGGTTAAAGGCGCTGACTCTCCAAGTGGGGAGAGTGTTAGTAAAGCGTCTGGAATGTTGCACCCGAGTACCAGGGGAGGAAAACTGAGACATATTTGAACACGTCTCCCGTTCACATGGTTGATCATAGTTGGGTTCCACATGCATGTCTTAGCTGAAGGAAGAATACTTTAAACCTGGAGAGTTGAGACCCGTGTAATGGGTACCATGCAATATGACTTAAAAGGTTCTTCATTTGCTCACCGAACCTCTCCAATCCTATCACTGCTGCGTTTATGCCCCTGTACACATGCTTGATTCTCTTTCGGAGACATAGCAATCCATAGGTTTCAAGATACTTACTAGTCAGGTACATTCTTAGGCGTTTAATATGGGGTGTTGAGTCCATTTCGTTGAGCAAGGAGTAGCTCTTGTCTATTCCATATTCGGCTTAAGGAACTTTATCTGTGCTCATTTCAATCTCTGGTTTTATGCAGCACCCCAACTCACCTTTACCCTTAAGCAAGAATAAGTTGTTTTTCTAAATTTGAGACCCTGTTCTGTTCTGTAATTCAGTTCCTGTGTAGCCAAGTTTACATTCCGTGTATTATTGATATCTTATGATGTTTCTTTTTCTGTGTGACTTATTTCAGTTAGAATCATCGTACCTGAATCTACTCATTATGCTGCTACGGGCCTGATGACATAGATTTCATTGCTGAGTGATACTGCATTGTACGTAAGTACCACAAGTTCTTTATCCATTTTTCACTTTCTGCGATGTTGAACTTGTACTGTAAACGAGGTTCTTGTAAACAGAGCCGTTCCAAACTTTGGGGTGGCTGTGTCTTTTTGATTTTAATTTCCCTAAGCTATAGGACCATAAGTGGAAGTGCCCTAGGTTCTGTTGCTTTGTTTTTTAGATGTTTCAGGAAACACCATACACTTCTCCCGAGTGGTTGTTGGCAATTTACATCCCGCCCATCAGCATAACAAGGCTCCCAGTTCTCCATGGCCTGTCCTGCCTTTCTGGATTTTACACTTTTTTGAGATGGCCCTTTTGACCGGGGGGAAGTGAGACTTCATTGTAGTGCAGATTTCCTTTGCAAGCTTGCTTGGTTGGCCAAAAAGGGCGTATGCGTTTTTTCCTGAATATATTCAGGAAAAAACGCATACGCCCTTTTTGGCCAAGTGCATCATTGTGGACGTTCTGCCTCTTTTCCTATGCTTTCAATGCAATTCCAGTCTGCCTCCTGAAATCGGTTTCCTGCAATTCTGCCCCGCTTTCAAGTCCTCTTGGCAGCCTTACTTCAGTATATTTTTGGACGATAGCTGTCATTTATAACTCTGCAGGTTAGTGAATTACAGTGCCCCTGAGCTCCTTTCTTCAACTCGCTTTCTTGTGACCTGGCCGCAACACCGCAGGATGGCTTCAGGCCCTAATCTGGTTCTGGCCCGGCATGCTGAGCCTTTGGTTAATTCCTCTTCCTGGTGGGAAATGAGAGTTAAATTTGCCCGTTCAGACACCTCCAGCTAGTCTCTCATTGGTTCTCGCTATTCCTGTTCATCTTCCGCAGAAATTGCAAACTGGGCCAAACAGGAGGTTAAAGGGACTGACTCTCCAAGTGGGGAGAGTGTTAGTAAAGCGTCTGGAATGTTGCACCCGAGTACCAGGGGAGGAAAACTGAGACATATTTGAACACGTCTCCCGTTCACATGGTTGATCATACTCTAGGTTGCACATACATGTTTTAGCAGAAGGAAGAATACCTTAAACCTGGGTAGTTGAAACCCGTGGAATGGGTACCATGCAATATGACTTCAAAGGGTTTTCATTTGCTCACCGAACCTCTCCAATCCTATCACTGCTGCGTTTACGCCCCTGTACACATGCTTGATTCTCTTTCGGAGACATAGCAATCCATAGGTTTTAAGATACTTACTAGTCAGGTAAGTATCTTAAGGTTTTAAGTATCCATAGGTTTTAAGATACTTACTAGTCATTCTTAGGCGTTTAATATGGGGTGTTGAGTCCATTTCGTTGAGCAAGGAGTAGCTCTTGTCTATTCCATATTTGCCTTAAGGAACTTTATCTGTGCTCATTTCAATCTCTGGTTTTATGCAGCACCCCAACTCACCTTTACCTTTAAGCAAGAATAAGTTGGTTTTCTAAATTTGAGACCCTGTTCTGTTCTGTAATTCAGTTCCTGTGTAGCCAAGTTTACATTCCGTGTATTACTGATATCTTATGATGTTTCTTTTCTGTGTGACTTATTTCAGTTAGAATCATCATACCTGAATCCACTCATTGTGCTGCTAAGGGCCTGATGACACAGATTTTATTGCTGAGTGATATTGCTTTGTAAGTAAATACCACAACTTCTTTATCCATTTTTCACTTTCTGCGATGTTGAACTTGTACTGTAAACGAGGTTCTTGTAAACAGAGGCGTCCCAAACTTTGGGGTGGCTGTGTCTTTTTGATTTTAATTTCCCTAAGCTATAGGACCATAAGTGGAAGTGCCCTAGGTTCTGTTGCTTTGTTTTTTAGTTGTTTCAGGAAACACCATTCACTTCTCCCGAGTGGTTGTTGGCAATTTACATCCCGCCCATCAGCATAACAAGGCTCCCAGTTCTCCATGGCCTGTCCTGCCTTTCTGGATTTTACACTTTTTTCAGATGGCCCTTTTGACCGGGGGGAAGTGAGACTTCATTGTAGTGCAGATTTCCTTTGCAAGCTTGCTTGGTTGGCCAAAAAGGGCGTATGCGTTTTTTCCTGAATATATTCAGGAAAAAACGCATACGCCCTTTTTGGCCAAGTGCATCATTGTGGACGTTCTGCCTCTTTTCCTATGCTTTCAATGCAATTCCAGTCTACCTCCTGAAATCGGTTTCCTGCAATTCTGCCCCGCTTTCAAGTCCTCTTGGCAGCCTTACTTCAGTCTATTTTTGGACGATAGCTGTCATTTATAACTCTGCAGGTTTGTGAATTACAGTGCCCCTGAGCTCCTTTCTTCAACTCGCTTTCTTTTGAGCTGGCCGCAACACCGCAGGGTGGCTTCAGGCCCTAATCTGGTTCCGGCCCGGCATGCTGAGCCTTTGGTTATTTCCTCTTCCTGGTGGGAAATGAGAGTTAAATTTGCCCGTCCAGACACCTCCAGCTAGCCTCTCATTGGTTCTCGCTATTCCTGTTCATCTTCCGCAGAAATTGCAAACTGGGCCAAACAGGAGGTTAAAGGTGCTGACTCTCCAAGTGGGGAGAGTGTTAGTAAAGCGTCTGGAATGTTGCACCCGAGTACCAGGGGAGGAAAACTGAGACATATTTGAACACGTCTCCCGTTCACATGGTTGATCATACTTGGGTTCCACATGCATGTTTTAGCTGAAGGAAGAATACCTTAAACCTGGAGAGTTGAGACCCGTGGAATGGGTACCATGCAATATGACTTCAAAGGGTCTTCATTTGCTCACCGAACCTCTCCAATCCTATCACTGCTGCGTTTATGCCCCTGTACACATGCTTGATTCTCTTTTGGAGACATAGCAATCCATAGGTTTTACGATACTTACTAGTCAGGTACATTCTTAGGCGTTTAATATGCGGTGTTGAGTCCATTTCGTTGAGCAAGGAGTAGCTCTTGTCTATTCCATATTTGACTTAAGGAAATTTATCTGTGCTCATTTCAATCTCTGGTTTTATGCAGCACCCCAACTCACCTTTACCCTTAAGCAAGCATAAGTTGGTTTTCTAAATTTGAGACCCTGTTCTGTTCTGTAATTCAGTTCCTGTGTAGCCAAGTTTACATTCCGTGTATTACTGATACCTTATGATGTTTCTTTTTCTGTGTGACTTAGTTCAGTTAGAATCATCATACCTGAATTCACTCATTGTGATGCTAAGGGCCTGATGACATAGATTTCATTGCTGAGTGATATTGCTTTGTAAGTAAATACCACAACTTCTTTATCCATTTTTCACTTTCTGCGATGTTGAACTTGTACTGTAAACGAGGCTCTTGTAAACAGAGGCGTCCCAAACTTTGGGGTGGCTGTGTCTTTTTGATTTTAATTTCCCTAAGCTATAGGACCATAAGTGGCAGTGCCACTTATGGTGGCACTGAGCCACCTGAGCTCCTTTCTTCAACTCGCTTTCTTTTGAGCTGGCCATAACACCGCAGGATGGCTTCAGGCCCTAATCTGGTTCTGGCACGGCAGGCTGAGCCTTTGGTTATTTCCTCTTCCTGGTGGGAAATGAGAGTTAAATTTGCCCGTCCAAACACCTCCAGCTAGCCTCTCATTGGTTCTCGCTATTCCTGTTCATCTTCCGCAGAAATTGCAAACTGGGCCAAACAGGAGGTTAAAGGGACTGACTCTCCAAGTGGGGAGAGTGTTAGTAAAGCGTCTGGAATGTTGCACCCGAGTACCAGGGTTCGAAAACTGAGACATATTTGAACACGTCTCCCGATCACATGGTTGATCATACTTGGGTTCCACATGCATGTTTTAGCTGAAGGAAGAATACCTTAAACCTGGAGAGTTGAGACCCGTGTAATGGGTACCATGCAATATGACTTCAAAGGGTCTTCATTTGCTCACCGAACCTCTCCAATCCTATCACTGCTGCGTTTATGCCCCTGTACACATGCTTGATTCTCTTTTGGAGACATAGCAATCCATAGGTTTTAGGATACTTACTAGTCAGGTACATTCTTAGGCGTTTAATATGCGGTGTTGAGTCCATTTCGTTGAGCAAGGAGTAGCTCTTGTCTATTCCATATTTGACTTAAGGAACTTTATCTATGCTCATTTCAATCTCTGGTTTTATGCAGCACCCCAACTCACCTTTACCCTTAAGCAAGCATAAGTTGGTTTTCTAAATTTGAGACCCTGTTCTGTTCTGTAATTCAGTTCCTGTGTAGCCAAGTTTACATTCCGTGTATTACTGATATCTTATGATGTTTCTTTTTCTGTGTGACTTATTTCAGTTAGAATCATCGTACCTGAATCCACTCATTGTGATGCTAAGGGCCTGATGACACAGATTTCATTGCTGAGTGATATTGCTTTGTAAGTAAATACCACAACTTCTTTATCCATTTTTCACTTTCTGCGATGTTGAACTTGTACTGTAAACGAGGTTCTTGTAAACAGAGGCGTCCCAAACTTTGGGGTGGCTGTTTCTTTTTGATTTTAATTTCCCTAAGCTATAGGACCATAAGTGGCAGTGCCCTCGGCCCTGTTGCTTTGTTTTTTAGATGTTTCAGGAAACACCATACACTTCTCCCGAGTGTCTGTTGGCAATTTACATCCCGCCCATCAGCATAACAAGGCTCCCAGTTCTCCATGGCCTGTCCTGCCTTTCTGGATTTTACACTTTTTTCAGATGGCCCTTTTGACCTTGGGGAAGTGAGACTTCATTGTAGTGCAGATTTCCTTTGCAAGCTTGCTTGGTTGGCCAAAAAGGGCATATGCGTTTTTTCCTGAATATATTCAGGAAAAAACGCATACGCCCTTTTTGGCCAAGTGCATCATTGTGGACGTTCTGCCTCTTTTCCTATGCTTTCAATGCAATTCCAGTCTACCTCCTGAAATCGGTTTCCTGCAATTCTGCCCCGCTTTCAAGTCCTCTTGGCAGCCTTACTTCAGTCTATTTTTGGACGATAGCTGTCATTTATAACTCTGCAGGTTTGTGAATTACAGTGCCCCTGAGCTCCTTTCTTCAACTCGCTTTCTTGTGACCTGGCCGCAACACCGCAGGATGGCTTCAGGCCCTAATCTGGTTCCGGCCCGGCATGCTGAGCCTTTGGTTAATTCCTCATTGGTGGGAAATGAGAGTTAAATTTGCCCGTCCAGACACCTCCAGCTAGCCTCTCATTGGTTCTCGCTATTCCTGTTCATCTTCCGCAGAAATTGCAAACTGGGCCAAACAGGAGGTTAAAGGGACTGACTCTCCAAGTGGGGAGAGTGTTAGTAAAGCGTCTGGAATGTTGCACCCGAGTACCAGGGGAGGAAAACTGAGACATATTTGAACACGTCTCCCGATCACATGGTTGATCATACTCTAGGTTCCACATGCATGTTTTAGCTGAAGGAAGAATACCTTAAACCTGGAGAGTTGAGACCCGTGTAATGGGTACCATGCAATATGACTTCAAAGGGTCTTCATTTGCTCACCGAACCTCTCCAATCCTATCACTGCTGCGTTTACGCCCCTGTACACATGCTTGATTCTCTTTCGGAGACATAGCAATCCATAGGTTTTAAGATACTTACTAGTCAGGTACATTCTTAGGCGTTTAATATGGGGTGTTGAGTCCATTTCGTTGAGCAAGGAGTAGCTCTTGTCTATTCCATATTTGGCTTAAGGAACTTTATCTGTGCTCATTTCAATCTCTGGTTTTATGCAGCACCTCAACTCACCTTTACCTTTAAGCAAGAATAAGTTGGTTTTCTAAATTTGAGACCCTGTTCTGTTCTGTAATTCAGTTCCTGTGTAGTCAAGTTTACATTCCGTGTATTACTGATATCTTATGATGTTTCTTTTTCTGTGTGACTTATTTCAGTTAGAATCATCATACCTGAATCCACTCATTGTGCTGCTAAGGGCCTGATGACACAGATTTCATTGCTGAGTGATATTGCTTTGTAAGTAAATACCACAACTTCTTTATCCATTTTTCACTTTCTGCGATGTTGAACTTGTACTGTAAACGAGGTTCTTGTAAACAGAGCCGTTCCAAACTTTGGGGTGGCTGTGTCTTTTTGATTTTAATTTCCCTAAGCTATAGGACCATAAGTGGAAGTGCCCTAGGTTCTGTTGCTTTGTTTTTTAGATGTTTCAGGAAACACCATACACTTCTCCCGAGTGTCTGTTGGCAATTTACATCCCGCCCATCAGCATAACAAGGCTCCCAGTTCTCCATGGCCTGTCCTGCCTTTCTGGATTTTACACTTTTTTCAGATGGCCCTTTTGACCGGGGGGAAGTGAGACTTCATTGTAGTGCAGATTTCCTTTGCAAGCTTGCTTGGTTGGCCAAAAAGGGCGTATGCGTTTTTTCCTGAATATATTCAGGAAAAAACGCATACGCACTTTTCGGCCAAGTGCATCATTGTGGACGTTCTGCCTCTTTTCCTATGCTTTCAATGCAATTCCAGTCTACCTCCTGAAATCGGTTTCCTGCAATTCTGCCCCGCTTTCAAGTCCTCTTGGCAGCCTTACTTCAGTCTATTTTTGGACGATAGCTGTCATTTATAACTCTGCAGGTTTGTGAATTACAGTGCCCCTGAGCTCCTTTCTTCAACTCGCTTTCTTTTGAGCTGGCCGCAACACCGCAGGATGGCTTCAGGCCCTAATCTGGTTCCGGTACGGCACGCTGAGCCTTTGGTTATTTCCTCTTCCTGGTGGGAAATGAGAGTTAAATTTGCCCGTCCAGACACCTCCAGCTAGCCTCTCATTGGTTCTCGCTATTCCTGTTCATCTTCCGCAGAAATTGCAAACTGGGCCAAACAGGAGGTTAAAGGCGCTGACTCTCCAACTGGGGAGAGTGTTAGTAAAGCGTCTGGAATGTTGCACCCGAGTACCAGGGGAGGAAAACTGAGACATATTTGAACACGTCTCCCGTTCACATGGTTGATCATACTTGGGTTCCACATGCATGTCTTAGCTGAAGGAAGAATACCTTAAACCTGGAGAGTTGAGACCCGTGTAATGGGTACCATGCAATATGACTTCAAAGGGTCTTCATTTGCTCACCGAACCTCTCCAATCCTATCACTGCTGCGTTTATGCCCCTGTACACATGCTTGATTCTCTTTCGGAGACATAGCAATCCATAGGTTTTACGATAATTACTAGTCAGGTACATTCTTAGGCGTTTAATATGGGGTGTTGAGTCCATATCGTTGAGCAAGGAGTAGCTCTTGTCTATTCCATATTTGGCTTAAGGAACTTTATCTCTGCTCATTTCAATCTCTGGTTTTATGCAGCACCCCAACTCACCTTTACCTTTAAGCAAGAATAAGTTGGTTTTCTAAATTTGAGACCCTGTTCTGTTCTGTAATTCTGTTCCTGTGTAGCCAAGTTTACATTCCGTGTATTACTGATATCTTATGATGTTTCTTTTTCTGTGTGACTTATTTCAGTTAGAATCATCATACCTGAATCCACTCATTGTGCTGCTAAGGGCCTGATGACACAGATTTCATTGCTGAGTGATATTGCTTTGTAAGTAAATACCACAACTTCTTTATCCATTTTTCACTTTCTGCGATGTTGAACTTGTACTGTAAACGAGGTTCTTGTAAACAGAGCCGTTCCAAACTTTGGGGTGGCTGTGTCTTTTTGATTTTAATTTCCCTAAGCTATAGGACCATAAGTGGAAGTGCCCTAGGTTCTGTTGCTTTGTTTTTTAGATGTTTCAGGAAACACCATACGCTTCTCCCGAGTGTCTGTTGGCAATTTACATCCCGCCCATCAGCATAACAAGGCTCCCAGTTCTCCATGGCCTGTCCTGCCTTTCTGGATTTTACACTTTTTTCAGATGGCCCTTTTGACCGGGGGGAAGTGAGACTTCATTGTAGTGCAGATTTCCTTTGCAAGCTTGCTTGGTTGGCCAAAAAGGGCGTATGCGTTTTTTCCTGAATATATTCAGGAAAAAACGCATACGCCCTTTTCGGCCAAGTGCATCATTGTGGACGTTCTGCCTCTTTTCCTATGCTTTCAATGCAATTCCAGTCTACCTCCTGAAATCGGTTTCCTGCAATTCTGCCCCGCTTTCAAGTCCTCTTGGCAGCCTTACTTCAGTCTATTTTTGGACGATAGCTGTCATTTATAACTCTGCAGGTTTGTGAATTACAGTGCCCCTGAGCTCCTTTCTTCAACTCGCTTTCTTGTGACCTGGCCGCAACACCGCAGGATGGCTTCAGGCCCTAATCTAGTTCCGGCCCGGCATGCTGAGCCTTTGGTTAATTCCTCTTCCTGGTGGGAAATGAGAGTTAAATTTGCCCGTCCAGACACCTCCAGCTAGCCTCTCATTGGTTCTCGCTATTCCTGTTCATCTTCCGCAGAAATTGCAAACTGGGCCAAACAGGAGGTTAAAGGGACTGACTCTCCAAGTGGGGAGAGTGTTAGTAAAGCGTCTGGAATGTTGCACCCGAGTACCAGGGGAGGAAAACTGAGACATATTTGAACACGTCTCCCGTTCACATGGTTGATCATACTTGGGTTCCACATGCATGTTTTAGCTGAAGGAAGAATACCTTAAACCTGGAGAGTTAAGACCCGTGTAATGGGTACCATGCAATATGACTTCAAAGGGTCTTCATTTGCTCACCGAACCTCTCCAATCCTATCACTGCTGCGTTTATGCCCCTGTACACATGCTTGATTCTCTTTCGGAGACATAGCAATCCATAGGTTTTAAGATACTTACTAGTCAGGTACATTCTTAGGCGTTTAATATGGGGTGTTGAGTCCAATTTGTTGAGCAAGGAGTAGCTCTTGTCTATTCCATATTTGACTTAAGGAACTTTATCTCTGCTCATTTCAATCTCTGGTTTTATGCAGCACCCCAACTCACCTTTACCCTTAAGCAAGCATGAGTTGGTTTTCTAAATTTGAGACCCTGTTCTGTTCTGTAATTCAGTTCCTGTGTAGCCAAGTTTACATTCCGTGTATTACTGATATCTTATGATGTTTCTTTTTCTGTGTGACTTATTTCAGTTAGAATCATCATACCTGAATCCACTCATTGTGCTGCTAAGGGCCTGATGACACAGATTTCATTGCTGAGTGATATTGCTTTGTAAGTAAATACCACAACTTCTTTATCCATTTTTCACTTTCTGCGATGTTGAACTTGTACTGTAAACGAGGTTCTTGTAAACAGAGCCGTCCCAAACTTTGGGGTGGCTGTGTCTTTTTGATTTTAATTTCCCTAAGCTATAGGACCATAAGTGGCAGTGCCCTAGGCTCTGTTGCTTTGTTTTTTAGATGTTTCAGGAAACACCATACACTTCTCCCGAGTGTCTGTTGGCAATTTACATCCCGCCCATCAGCATAACAAGGCTCCCAGTTCTCCATGGCCTGTCCTGCCTTTCTGGATTTTACACTTTTTTCAGATGGCCCTTTTGACCGGGGGGAAGTGAGACTTCATTGTAGTGCAGATTTCCTTTGCAAGCTTGCTTGGTTGGCCAAAAAGGACGTATGCGTTTTTTCCTGAATATATTCAGGAAAAAACGCATACGCCCTTTTTGGCCAAGTGCATCATTGTGGACGTTCTGCCTCTTTTCCTATGCTTTCAATGCAATTCCAGTCTACCTCCTGAAATTGGTTTCCTGCAATTCTGCCCCGCTTTCAAGTCCTCTTGGCAGCCTTACTTCAGTCTATTTTTGGACGATAGCTGTCATTTATAACTCTGCAGGTTTGTGAATTACAGTGCCCCTGAGCTCCTTTCTTCAACTCGCTTTCTTTTGAGCTGGCCGCAACACCGCAGGATGGCTTCAGGCCCTAATCTGGTTCCGGTACGGCACGCTGAGCCTTTGGTTATTTCCTCTTCCTGGTGGGAAATGAGAGTTAAATTTGCCCGTCCAGACACCTCCAGCTAGCCTCTCATTGGTTCTCGCTATTCCTGTTCATCTTCCGCAGAAATTGCAAACTGGGCCAAACAGGAGGTTAAAGGCGCTGACTCTCCAAGTGGGGAGAGTGTTAGTAAAGCGTCTGGAATGTTGCACCCGAGTACCAGGGGAGGAAAACTGAGACATATTTGAACACGTCTCCCGTTCACATGGTTGATCATACTTGGGTTCCACATGCATGTTTTAGCTGAAGGAAGAATACCTTAAACCTGGAGAGTTGAGACCCGTGTAATGGGTACCATGCAATATGACTTCAAAGGGTCTTCATTTGCTCACCGAACCTCTCCAATCCTATCACTGCTGCGTTTATGCCCCTGTACACATGCTTGATTCTCTTTTGGAGACATAGCAATCCATAGGTTTTACGATAATTACTAGTCAGGTACATTCTTAGGCGTTTAATATGCGGTGTTGAGTCCATTTCGTTGAGCAAGGAGTAGCTCTTGTCTATTCCATATTTGACTTAAGGAACTTTATCTGTGCTCATTTCAATCTCTGGTTTTATGCAGCACCCCAACTCACCTTTACCCTTAAGCAAGCATAAGTTGGTTTTCTAAATTTGAGACCCTGTTCTGTTCTGTAATTCAGTTCCTGTGTAGCCAAGTTTACATTCCCTGTATTAGTGATATCTTATGATGTTTCTTTTTCTGTGTGACTTATTTCAGTTAGAATCATCATACCTGAATCCACTCATTGTGATGCTAAGTGCCTGATGACATAGATTTCATTGCTGTGTGATATTGCTTTGTAAGTAAATACCACAACTTCTTTATCCATTTTTCACTTTCTGCGATGTTGAACTTGTACTGTAAACGAGGTTCTTGTAAACAGAGCCGTTCCAAACTTTGGGGTGGCTGTGTCTTTTTGATTTTAATTTCCCTAAGCTATAGGACCATAAGTGGCAGTGCCCTAGGCTCTGTTGCTTTGTTTTTTAGATGTTTCAGGAAACACCATACACTTCTCCCAAGTGTCTGTTGGCAATTTACATCCCGCCCATCAGCATAACAAGGCTCCCAGTTCTCAATGGCCTGTTGCCTTTCTGGATTTTACACTTTTTTCAGATGGCCCTTTTGACCGGGGGGAAGTGAGACTTCATTGTAGTGCAGATTTCCTTTGCAAGCTTGCTTGGTTGGCCAAAAAGGGCGTATGCGTTTTTTCCTGAATATATTCAGGAAAAAAACGCATACGCCCTTTTTGGCCAAGTGCATCATTGTGGACGTTCTGCCTCTTTTCCTATGCTTTCAATGCAATTCCAGTCTACCTCCTGAAATCGGTTTCCTGCAATTCTGCCCCGCTTTCAAGTCCTCTTGGCAGCCTTACTTCAGTCTATTTTTGGACGATAGCTGTCATTTATAACTCTGCAGGTTTGTGAATTACAGTGCCCCTGAGCTCCTTTCTTCAACTCGCTTTCTTGTGACCTGGCCGCAACACCGCAGAATGGCTTCAGGCCCTAATCTGGTTCCGGCCCGGCATGCTGAGCCTTTGGTTAATTCCTCTTCCTGGTGGGAAATGAGAGTTAAATTTGCCCGTCCAGACACCTCCAGCTAGCCTCTCATTGGTTCTCGCTATTCCTGTTCATCTTCCGCAGAAATTGCAAACTGGGCCAAACAGGAGGTTAAAGGGACTGACTCTCCAAGTGGGGAGAGTGTTAGTAAAGCGTCTGGAATGTTGCACCCGAGTACCAGGGGAGGAAAACTGAGACATATTTGAACACGTCTCCCGTTCACATGGTTGATCATACTTGGGTTCCACATGCATGTTTTAGCTGAAGGAAGAATACCTTAAACCTGGAGAGTTAAGACCCGTGTAATGGGTACCATGCAATATGACTTCAAAGGGTCTTCATTTGCTCACCGAACCTCTCCAATCCTATCACTGCTGCGTTTATGCCCCTGTACACATGCTTGATTCTCTTTCGGAGACATAGCAATCCATAGGTTTTAAGATACTTACTAGTCAGGTACATACTTAGGCATTTAATATGGGGTGTTGAGTCCAATTTGTTGAGCAAGGAGTAGCTCTTGTCTATTCCATATTTGGCTTAAGGAACTTTATCTGTGCTCATTTCAATCTCTGGTTTTATGCAGCACCCCAACTCACCTTTACCCTTAAGCAAGCATGAGTTGGTTTTCTAAATTTGAGACCCTGTTCTGTTCTGTAATTCAGTTCCTGTGTAGCCAAGTTTACATTCCGTGTATTACTGATATCTTATGATGTTTCTTTTTCTGTGTGACTTATTTCAGTTAGAATCATCATACCTGAATCCACTCATTGTGCTGCTAAGGGCCTGATGACACAGATTTCATTGCTGAGTGATATTGCTTTGTAAGTAAATACCACAACTTCTTTATCCATTTTTCACTTTCTGCGATGTTGAACTTGTACTGTAAACGAGGTTCTTGTAAACAGAGCCGTCCCAAACTTTGGGGTGGCTGTGTCTTTTTGATTTTAATTTCCCTAAGCTATAGGACCATAAGTGGCAGTGCCCTAGGCTCTGTTGCTTTGTTTTTTAGATGTTTCAGGAAACACCATACACTTCTCCGGAGTGTCTGTTGGCAATTTACATCCCGACCATCAGCATAACAAGGCTCCCAGTTCTCCATGGCCTGTCCTGCCTTTCTGGATTTTACACTTTTTTCAGATGGCCCTTTTGACCGGGGGGAAGTGAGACTTCATTGTAGTGCAGATTTCCTTTGCAAGCTTGCTTGGTTGGCCAAAAAGGGCGTATGCGTTTTTTCCTGAATATATTCAGGAAAAAACGCATACGCCCTTTTTGGCCAAGTGCATCATTGTGGACGTTCTGCCTCTTTTCCTATGCTTTCAATGCAATTCCAGTCTACCTCCTGAAATCGGTTTCCTGCAATTCTGCCCCGCTTTCAAGTCCTCTTGGCAGCCTTACTTCAGTCTATTTTTGGACGATAGCTGTCATTTATAACTCTGCAGGTTTGTGAATTACAGTGCCCCTGAGCTCCTTTCTTCAACTCGCTTTCTTTTGAGCTGGCCGCAACACCGCAGGATGGCTTCAGTCCCTAATCTGGTTCCGGTACGGCACGCTGAGCCTTTGGTTATTTCCTCTTCCTGGTGGGAAATGAGAGTTAAATTTGCCCGTCCAGACACCTCCAGCTAGCCTCTCATTGGTTCTCGCTATTCCTGTTCATCTTCCGCAGAAATTGCAAACTGGGCCAAACAGGAGGTTAAAGACGCTGACTCTCCAAGTGGGGAGAGTGTTAGTAAAGCGTCTGGAATGTTGCACCCGAGTACCAGGGGAGGAAAACTGAGACATATTTGAACACGTCTCCCGTTCACATGGTTGATCATACTTGGGTTCCACATGCATGTTTTAGCTGAAGGAAGAATACCTTAAACCTGGAGAGTTGAGACCCGTGTAATGGGTACCATGCAATATGACTTCAAAGGGTCTTCATTTGCTCACCGAACCTCTCCAATCCTATCACTGCTGCGTTTATGCCCCTGTACACATGCTTGATTCTCTTTTGGAGACATAGCAATCCATAGGTTTTACGATAATTACTAGTCAGGTACATTCTTAGGCGTTTAATATGCGGTGTTGAGTCCATTTCGTTGAGCAAGGAGTAGCTCTTGTCTATTCCATATTTGACTTAAGGAACTTTATCTGTGCTCATTTCAATCTCTGGTTTTATGCAGCACCCCAACTCACCTTTACCCTTAAGCAAGCATAAGTTGGTTTTCTAAATTTGAGAACCTGTTCTGTTTTGGAATTCAGTTCCTGTGTAGCCAAGTTTACATTCCGTGTATTAGTGATATCTTATGATGTTTCTTTTTCTGTGTGACTTATTTCAGTTAGAATCATCGTACCTGAATCTACTCATTATGCTGCTACGGGCCTGATGACATAGATTTCATTGCTGAGTGATACTGCATTGTACGTAAGTACCACAAGTTCTTTATCCATTTTTCACTTTCTGCGATGTTGAACTTGTACTGTAAACGAGGTTCTTGTAAACAGAGGCGTCCCAAACTTTGGGGTGGCTGTGTCTTTTTGATTTTAATTTCCCTAAGCTATAGGACCATAAGTGGCAGTGCCCTAGGCTCTGTTGCTTTGTTTTTTAGATGTTTCAGGAAACACCATGCACTTCTCCCAAGTGTCTGTTGGCAATTTACATCCCGCCCATCAGCATAACAAGGCTCCCAGTTCTCAATGGCCTGTTGCCTTTCTGGATTTTACACTTTTTTCAGATGGCCCTTTTGACCGGGGGGAAGTGAGACTTCATTGTAGTGCAGATTTCCTTTGCAAGCTTGCTTGGTTGGCCAAAAAGGGCGTATGCGTTTTTTCCTGAATATATTCAGGAAAAAACGCATACGCCCTTTTTGGCCAAGTGCATCATTGTGGACGTTCTGCCTCTTTTCCTATGCTTTCAATGCAATTCCAGTCTACCTCCTGAAATCGGTTTCCTGCAATTCTGCCCCGCTTTCAAGTCCTCTTGGCAGCCTTACTTCAGTCTATTTTTGGACGATAGCTGTCATTTATAACTCTGCAGGTTTGTGAATTACAGTGCCCCTGAGCTCCTTTCTTCAACTCGCTTTCTTGTGACCTGGCCGCAACACCGCAGGATGGCTTCAGGCCCTAATCTGGTTCCGGCCCGGCATGCTGAGCCTTTGGTTAATTCCTCTTCCTGGTGGGAAATGAGAGTTAAATTTGCCCGTCCAGACACCTCCAGCTAGCCTCTCATTGGTTCTCGCTATTCCTGTTCATCTTCCGCAGAAATTGCAAACTGGGCCAAACAGGAGGTTAAAGGGACTGACTCTCCAAGTGGGGAGAGTGTTAGTAAAGCGTCTGGAATGTTGCACCCGAGTACCAGGGGAGGAAAACTGAGACATATTTGAACACGTCTCCCGTTCACATGGTTGATCATACTCGGGTTCCACATGCATGTTTTAGCTGAAGGAAGAATACCTTAAACCTGGAGAGTTAAGACCCGTGTAATGGGTACCATGCAATATGACTTCAAAGGGACTTCATTTGCTCACCGAACATCTCCAATCCTATCACTGCTGCGTTTATGCCCCTGTACACATGCTTGATTCTCTTTCGGAGACATAGCAATCCATAGGTTTTAAGATACTTACTAGTCAGGTACATTCTTAGGCGTTTAATATGGGGTGTTGAGTCCAATTTGTTGAGCAAGGAGTAGCTCTTGTCTATTCCATATTTGGCTTAAGGAACTTTATCTGTGCTCATTTCAATCTCTGGTTTTATGCAGCACCCCAACTCACCTTTACCCTTAAGCAAGCATAAGTTGGTTTTCTAAATTTGAGACCCTGTTCTGTTCTGTAATTCAGTTCCTGTGTAGCCAAGTTTACATTCCGTGTATTAGTGATATCTTATGATGTTTCTTTTTCTGTGTGACTTATTTCAGTTAGAATCATCATACCTGAATCCACTCATTGTGATGCTAAGTGCCTGATGACATAGATTTCATTGCTGAGTGATATTGCTTTGTAAGTAAATACCACAACTTCTTTATCCATTTTTCACTTTCTGCGATGTTGAACTTGTACTGTAAACGAGGTTCTTGTAAACAGAGGCATCCCAAACTTTGGGGTGGCTGTGTCTTTTTGATTTTAATTTCCCTAAGCTATAGGACCATAAGTGGCAGTGCCCTAGGCTCTGTTGCTTTGTTTTTTAGATGTTTCAGGAAACACCATACACTTCTCCAGAGTGTCTGTTGGCAATTTACATCCCGCCCATCAACATAACAAGGCTCCCAGTTCTCCATGGCCTGTCCTGCCTTTCTGGATTTTACACTTTTTTCAGATGTCCCTTTTGACCGGGGGGAAGTGAGACTTCATTGTAGTGCAGATTTCCTTTGCAAGCTTGCTTGGTTGGCCAAAAAGGGCGTATGCGTTTTTTCCTGAATATATTCAGGAAAAAACGCATACGCCCTTTTTGGCCAAGTGCATCATTGTGGACGTTCTGCCTCTTTTCCTATGCTTTCAATGCAATTCCAGTCTACCTCCTGAAATCGGTTTCCTGCAATTCTGCCCCGCTTTCAAGTCCTCTTGGCAGCCTTACTTCAGTCTATTTTTGGACGATAGCTGTCATTTATAACTCTGCAGGTTTGTGAATTACAGTGCCCCTGAGCTCCTTTCTTCAACTCGCTTTCTTGTGACCTGGCCGCAACACCGCAGGATGGCTTCAGGCCCTAATCTGGTTCCGGCACGGCACGCTGAGCCTTTGGTTATTTCCTCTTCCTGGTGGGAAATGAGAGTTAAATTTGCCCGTCCAGACACCTCCAGCTAGTCTCTCATTGGTTCTCGCTATTCCTGTTCATCTTCCGCAGAAATTGCAAACTGGGCCAAACAGGAGGTTAAAGGGACTGACTCTCCAAGTGGGGAGAGTGTTAGTAAAGCGTCTGGAATGTTGCACCCGAGTACCAGGGGAGGAAAACTGAGACATATTTGAACACGTCTCCCGATCACATGGTTGATCATACTCTAGGTTCCACATGCATGTTTTAGCTGAAGGAAGAATACCTTAAACCTGGGTAGTTGAAACCCGTGGAATGGGTACCATGCAATATGACTTCAAAGGGTCTTCATTTGCTCACCGAACCTCTCCAATCCTATCACTGCTGCGTTTATGCCCCTGTTCACATGCTTGATTCTCTTTCGGAGACATAGCAATCCATAGGTTTTAAGATACTTACAAGTCAGGTACATTCTTAGGCGTTTAATATGCGGTGTTGAGTCCATTTCGTTGAGCAAGGAGTAGCTCTTGTCTATTCCATATTTGGCTTAAGGAACTTTATCTGTGCTCATTTCAATCTCTGGTTTTATGCAGCACCCCAACTCACCTTTACCCTTAAGCAAGCATAAGTTGTTTTTCTAAATTTGAGGCCCTGTTCTGTTCTGTAATTCAGTTCCTGTGTAGCCAAGTTTCCATTCCGTGTATTACTGATATCTTATGATGTTTCTTTTTCTGTGTGACTTATTTCAGTTAGAATCATCATACCTGAATCCACTCATTGTGCTGCTAAGGGCCTGATGACATAGATTTCATTGCTGAGTGATATTGCTTTGTAAGTCAATACCACAACTTCTTTATCCATTTTTCACTTTCTGCGATGTTGAACTTGTACTGTAAACGAGGTTCTTGTAAACAGAGCCGTTCCAAACTTTGGGGTGGCTGTGTCTTTTTGATTTTAATTTCCCTAAGCTATAGGACCATAAGTGGAAGTGCCCTAGTCTCTGTTGCTTTGTTTTTTAGATGTTTCAGGAAACACCATACACTTCTCCCAAGTGTCTGTTGGCAATTTACATCCCGCCCATCAGCATAACAAGGCTCCCAGTTCTCAATGGCCTGTTGCCTTTCTGGATTTTACACTTTTTTCAGATGGCCCTTTTGACCGGGGGGAAGTGAGACTTCATTGTAGTGCAGATTTCCTTTGCAAGCTTGCTTGGTTGGCCAAAAAGGGCGTATGCGTTTTTTCCTGACTATATTCAGGAAAAAACGCATACGCCCTTTTTAGCCAAGTGCATCATTGTGGACGTTCTGCCTCTTTTCCTATGCTTTCAATGCAATTCCAGTCTACCTCCTGAAATCGGTTTCCTGCAATTCTGCCCCGCTTTCAAGTCCTCTTGGCAGCCTTACTTCAGTCTATTTTTGGACGATAGCTGTCATTTATAACTCTGCAGGTTTGTGAATTACAGTGCCCCTGAGCTCCTTTCTTCAAATCGCTTTCTTTTGAGCTGGCCGCAACACCGCAGGATGGCTTCAGGCCCTAATCTGGTTCCGGCCCGGCATGCTGAGCCTTTGGTTAATTCCTCTTCCTTGTGGGAAATGAGAGTTAAATTTGCCCGTCCAGACACCTCCAGCTAGTCTCTCATTGGTTCTCGCTATTCCTGTTCATCTTCCGCAGAAATTGCAAACTGGGCCAAACAGGAGGTTAAAGGCGCTGACTCTCCAAGTGGGGAGAGTGTTAGTAAAGCGTCTGGAATGTTGCACCCGAGTACCAGGGGAGGAAAACTGAGACATATTTGAACACGTCTCCCGATCACATGGTTGATCATACTCTAGGTTCCACATGCATGTTTTAGCTGATGTAAGAATACCTTAAACCTGGGTAGTTGAAACCCATGGAATGGGTACCATGCAATATTACTTCAAAGGGTCTTCATTTGCTCACCGAACCTCTCCAATCCTATCACTGCTGCGTTTATGCCCCTGTACACATGCTTGATTCTCTTTCGGAGACATAGCAATCCATAGGTTTTAAGATACTTACTAGTCAGGTACATTCTTAGGCGTTTAATATGGGGTGTTGAGTCCATTTCGTTGAGCAACGAGTAGCTCTTGTCTATTCCATATTTGGCTTAAGGAACTTTATCTGTGCTCATTTCAATCTCTGGTTTTATGCAGCACCCCAACTCACCTTTACCCTTAAGCAAGAATAAGATGGTTTTCTAAATTTGAGAACCTGTTCTGTTCTGTAATTCAGTTCCTGTGTAGCCAAGTTTACATTCCGTGTATTACTGATATCTTATGATGTTTCTATTTCTGTGTGACTTATTTCAGTTAGAATCATCATACCTGAATCCACTCATTGTGATGCTAAGGGCCTGATGACATAGATTTCATTGCTGAGTGATATTGCTTTGTAAGTAAATACCACAACTTCTTTATCCATTTTTCACTTTCTGTGATGTTGAACATGTACTGTAAACGAGGTTCTTGTAAACAGAGCCGTCCCAAACTTTGGGGTTGCTGTGTCTTTTTGATTTTAATTTCCCTAAGCTATAGGACCATAAGTGGCAGTGCCCTAGGCTCTGTTGCTTTGTTTTTTAGATGTTTCAGGAAACACCATACATTTCTCCTGAGTGGTTGTTGGCAACTTACATCCCGCCCATCAGCATAACAAGGCTCCCAGTTCTCCATGGCCTGTCCTGCCTTTCTGGATTTTACACTTTTTTCAGATGGCCCTTTTGACCGGGGGGAAGTGAGACTTCATTGTAGTGCAGATTTCCTTTGCAAGCTTGCTTGGTTGGCCAAAAAGGGCGTATGCGTTTTTTCCTGAATATATTCAGGAAAAAACGCATACGCCCTTTTTGGCCAAGTGCATCATTGTGGACGTTCTGCCTCTTTTCCTATGCTTTCAATGCAATTCCAGTCTACCTCCTGAAATCAGTTTCCTGCAATTCTGCCCCGCTTTCAAGTCCTCTTGGCAGCCTTACTTCAGTCTATTTTTGGACGATAGCTGTCATTTATAACTCTGCAGGTTTGTTAATTACAGTGCCCCTGAGCTCCTTTCTTCAACTCGCTTTCTTGTGACCTGGCCGCAACACCGCAGGATGGCTTCAGGCCCTAATCAGGTTCCGGCCCGGCATGCTGAGCCTTTGGTTCATTCCACTTCCTGGTGGGAAATGAGAGTTAAATTTGCCCGTCCAGACACCTCCAGCTAGCCTCTCATTGGTTCTCGCTATTCCTGTTCATCTTCCGCAGAAATTGCAAACTGGGCCAAACAGGAGGTTAAAGGCGCTGACTCTCCAAGTGGGGAGAGTGTTAGTAAAGCGTCTGGAATGTTGCACCCGAGTACCAGGGGAGGAAAACTGAGACATATTTGAACACGTCTCCCGTTCACATGGTTGATCATACTTGGGTTCCACATGCATGTTTTAGCTGAAGGAAGAATACCTTAAACCTGGAGAGTTGAGACCCGTGTAATGGGTACCATGCAATATGACTTCAAAGGGTCTTCATTTGCTCACCGAACCTCTCCAATCCTATCACTGCTGCGTTTATGCCCCTGTACACATGCTTGATTCTCTTTTGGAGACATAGCAATCCATAGGTTTTACGATACTTACTAGTCAGGTATATTCTTAGACGTTTAATATGCGGTGTTGAGTCCATTTCGTTGAGCAAGGAGTAGCTCTTGTCTATTCCATATTTGACTTAAGGAACTTTATCTGTGCTCATTTCAATCTCTGGTTTTATGCAGCACCCCAACTCACCTTTACCCTTAAGCAAGCATAAGTTGGTTTTCTAAATTTGAGACCCTGTTCTGTTCTGTAATTCAGTTCCTGTGTAGCCAAGTTTCCATTCCGTGTATTACTGATATCTTATGATGTTTCTTTTTCTGTGTGACTTACTTCAGTTAGAATCATCATACCTGAATCCACTCATTGTGCTGCTAAGGGCCTGATGACACAGATTTCATTGCTGAGTGATATTGCTTTGTAAGTAAATACCACAACTTCTTTATCCATTTTTCACTTTCTGCGATGTTGAACTTGTACTGTAAACGAGGTTCTTGTAAACAGAGCCGTTCCAAACTTTGGGGTGGCTGTGTCTTTTTGATTTTAATTTCCCTAAGCTATAGGACCATAAGTGGAAGTGCCCTAGGCTCTGTTGCTTTGTTTTTTAGATGTTTCAGGAAACACCATACACTTCTCCCAAGTGTCTGTTGGCAATTTACATCCCGCCCATCAGCATAACAAGGCTCCCAGTTCTCAATGGCCTGTTGCCTTTCTGGATTTTACACTTTTTTCAGATGGCCCTTTTGACCGGGGGGAAGTGAGACTTCATTGTAGTGCAGATTTCCTTTGCAAGCTTGCTTGGTTGGCCAAAAAGGGCGTATGCGTTTTTTCCTGAATATATTCAGGAAAAAACGCATACGCCCTTTTTGGCCAAGTGCATCATTGTGGACGTTCTGCCTCTTTTCCTATGCTTTCAATGCAATTCCAGTCTACCTCCTGAAATCGGTTTCCTGCAATTCTGCCCCGCTTTCAAGTCCTCTTGGCAGCCTTACTTCAGTCTATTTTTGGACGATAGCTGTCATTTATAAGTCTGCAGGTTTGTGAATTACAGTGCCCCTGAGCTCCTTTCTTCAACTCGCTTTCTTTTGAGCTGGCCGCAACACCGCAGGATGGCTTCAGGCCCTAATCTGGTTCCGGTACGGCACGCTGAGCCTTTGGTTAATTCCTCTTCCTGGTGGGAAATGAGAGTTAAATTTGCCCGTCCAGACACCTCCAGCTAGCCTCTGATTGGTTCTCGCTATTCCTGTTCATCTTCCGCAGAAATTGCAAACTGGGCCAAACAGGAGGTTAAAGGCGCTGACTCTCCAAGTGGGGAGAGTGTTAGTAAAGCGTCTGGAATGTTGCACCCGAGTACCAGGGGAGGAAAACTGAGACATATTTGAACACGTCTCCCGTTCACATGGTTGATCATACTTGGGTTCCACATGCATGTTTTAGCTGAAGGAAGAATACCTTAAACCTGGAGAGTTAAGACCCGTGTAATGGGTACCATGCAATATGACTTCAAAGGGTCTTCATTTGCTCACCGAACCTCTCCAATCCTATCACTGCTGCGTTTATGCCCCTGTACACATGCTTGATTCTCTTTCGGAGACATAGCAATCCATAGGTTTTAAGATACTTACCAGTCAGGTACATTCTTAGGCGTTTAATATGCGGTGTTGAGTCCATTTCGTTGAGCAAGGAGTAGCTCTTGTCTATTCCATATTTGACTTAAGGAACTTTATCTGTGCTCATTTCAATCTCTGGTTTTATGCAGCACCCCAACTCACCTTTCCCCTTAAGCAAGCATAAGTTGGTTTTCTAAATTTGAGACCCTGTTCTGTTCTGTAATTCAGTTCCTGTGTAGCCAAGTTTACATTCCGTGTATTACTGATATCTTATGATGTTTCTTTTTCTGTGTGACTTATTTCAGTTAGAATCATCATACCTGAATCCGCTCATTGTGCTGCTAAGAGCGTGATGACACAGATTTCATTGCTGAGTGATATTGCTCTGTAAGTAAATACCACAACTTCTTTATCCATTTTTCACTTTCTGCGATGTTGAACTTGTACTGTAAACGAGGTTTTTGTAAACAGAGCCGTTCCAAACTTTGGGGTGGCTGTGTCTTTTTGATTTTAATTTCCCTAAGCTATAGGACCATAAGTGGAAGTGCCCTAGGTTCTGTTGCTTTGTTTTTTAGATGTTTCAGGAAACACCATACACTTCTCCCGAGTGGTTGTTGGCAATTTACATCCCGCCCATCAGCATAACAAGGCTCCCAGTTCTCCATGGCCTGTCCTGCCTTTCTGGATTTTACACTTTTTTCAGATGGCCCTTTTGACCGGGGGGAAGTGAGAGTTCATTGTAGTGCAGATTTCCTTTGCAAGCTTGCTTGGTTGGCCAAAAAGGGCGTATGCGTTTTTTCCTGAATATATTCAGGAAAAAACGCATATGCCCTTTTTGGCCAAGTGCATCATTGTGGACGTTCTGCCTCTTTTCCTATGCTTTCAATGCAATTCCAGTCTACCTCCTGAAATCGGTTTCCTGCAATTCTGCCCCGCTTTCAAGTCCTCTTGGCAGCCTTACTTCAGTCTATTTTTGGACGATAGCTGTCATTTATAAGTCTGCAGGTTTGTGAATTACAGTGCCCCTGAGCTCCTTTCTTCAACTCGCTTTCTTGTGACCTGGCCGCAACACCGCAGGATGGCTTCAGGCCTTAATCTGGTTCCAGCACGGCACGCTGAGCCTTTGGTTATTTCCTCTTCCTGGTGGGAAATGAGAGTTAAATTTGCCCGTCCAGACACCTCCAGGTAGTCTCTCATTGGTTCTCGCTATTCCTGTTCATCTTCCGCAGAAATTGCAAACTGGGCCAAACAGGAGGTTAAAGGGACTGACTCTCCAAGTGGGGAGAGTGTTAGTAAAGCGTCTGGAATGTTGCACCCGAGTACCAGGGGAGGAAAACTGAGACATATTTGAACACGTCTCCCGATCACATGGTTGATCATACTCTAGGTTCCACATGCATGTTTTAGCTGAAGGAAGAATACCTTAAACCTGGGTAGTTGAAACCCGTGGAATGGGTACCATGCAATATGACTTCAAAGGGTCTTCATTTGCTCACCGAACCTCTCCAATCCTATCACTGCTGCGTTTATGCCCCTGTACACATGCTTGATTCTCTTTCGGAGACATAGCAATCCATAGGTTTTAAGATACTTACTAGTCAGGTACATTCTTAGGCGTTTAATATGCGGTGTTGAGTCCATTTCGTTGAGCAAGGAGTAGCTCTTGTCTATTCCATATTTGGCTTAAGGAACTTTATCTGTGCTCATTTCAATCTCTGTTTTTATGCAGCACCCCAACTCACCTTTACCCTTAAGCAAGAATAAGTTGGTTTTCTAAATTTGAGACCCTGTTCTGTTCTGTAATTCAGTTCCTGTGTAGCCAAGTTTACATTCCGTGTATTACTGATATCTTATGATGTTTCTTTTTCTGTGTGACTTATTTCAGTTAGAATCATCATACCTGAATCCACTCATTGTGCTGCTAAGGGCCTGATGACACAGATTTCATTGCTGAGTGATATTGCTTTGTAAGTAAATACCACAACTTCTTTATCCATTTTTCACTTTCTGCGATGTTTAACTTGTACTGTAAACGAGGTTCTTGTAAACAGAGCCGTTCCAAACTTTGGGGTGGCTGTGTCTTTTTGATTTTAATTTCCCTAAGCTATAAGACCATAAGTGGAAGTGCCCTAGGCTCTGTTGCTTTGTTTTTTAGATGTTTCAGGAAACACCATACACTTCTCCCAAGTGTCTGTTGGCAATTTACATCCCGCCCATCAGCATAACAAGGCTCCCAGTTCTCCATGGCCTGTCCTGCCTTTCTGGATTTTACACTTTTTTCAGATGGCCCTTTTGACCGGGGGGAAGTGAGACTTCATTGTAGTGCAGATTTCCTTTGCAAGCTTGCTTGGTTGGCCAAAAAGGGCGTATGCGTTTTTTCCTGAATATATTCAGGAAAAAACGCATACGCCCTTTTTGGCCAAGTGCATCATTGTGGACGTTCTGCCTCTTTTCCTATGCTTTCAATGCAATTCCAGTCTACCTCCTGAAATCGGTTTCCTGCAATTCTGCCCCGCTTTCAAGTCCTCTTGGCAGCCTTACTTCAGTCTATTTTTGGACGATAGCTGTCATTTATAACTCTGCAGGTTTGTGAATTACAGTGCCCCTGAGCTCCTTTCTTCAACTCGCTTTCTTTTGAGCTGGCCGCAACACCGCAGGATGGCTTCAGGCCCTAATCTGGTTCCGGTACGGCACGCTGAGCCTTTGGTTATTTCCTCTTCCTGGTGGGAAATGAGAGTTAAATTTGCCCGTCCAGACACCTCCAGCTAGCCTCTCATTGGTTCTCGCTATTCCTGTTCATCTTCCGCAGAAATTGCAAACTGGGCCAAACAGGAGGTTAAAGGCGCTGACTCTCCAAGTGGGGAGAGTGTTAGTAAAGCGTCTGGAATGTTGCACCCGAGTACCAGGGGAGGAAAACTGAGACATATTTGAACACGTCTCCCGTTCACATGGTTGATCATACTTGGGTTCCACATGCATGTTTTAGCTGAAGGAAGAATACCTTAAATCTGGAGAGTTGAGACCCGTGTAATGGGAACCATGCAATATGACTTCAAAGGGTCTTCATTTGCTCACCGAACCTCTCCAATCCTATCACTGCTGCGTTTATGCCCCTGTACACATGCTTGATTCTCTTTCGGAGACATAGCAATCCATAGGTTTTAAGATACTTACTAGTCAGGTACATTCTTAGGCGTTTAATATGCGGTTTTGAGTCCATTTCATTGAGCAAGGAGTAGCTCTTGTCTATTCCATATTTGACTTAAGGAACTTTATCTGTGCTCATTTCAATCTCTGGTTTTATGCAGCACCCCAACTCACCTTTACCCTTAAGCAAGCATAAGTTGGTTTTCTAAATTTGAGACCATGTTCTGTTCTGTAATTCAGTTCCTGTGTAGCCAAGTTTACATTCCGTGTATTACTGATATCTTATGATGTGTCTTTTTCTGTGTGACTTATTTCAGTTACAATCATCATACCTGAATCCACTCATTGTGATGCTAAGGGCCTGATTACATAGATTTCATTGCTGAGTGATATTGCTTTGTAAGTAAATACCACAACTTCTTTATCCATTTTTCACTTTCTGCGATGTTGAACTTGTACTGTAAACGAGGTTCTTGTAAACAGAGGTGTCCCAAACTTTGGGGTGGCTGTGTCTTTTTGATTTTAATTTCCCTAAGCTATAGGACCATAAGTGGCAGTGCCCTAGGCTCTGTTGCTTTGTTTTTTAGATGTTTCAGGAAACACCATACACTTCTCCCGAGTGTCTGTTCGCAATTTACATCCCGCCCATCAGCATAACAAGGCTCCCAGTTCTCCATGGCCTGTCCTGCCTTTCTGGATTTTACACTTTTTTCAGATGGCCCTTTTGACCGGGGGGAAGTGAGACTTCATTGTAGTGCAGATTTCCTTTGCAAGCTTGCTTGGTTGGCCAAAAAGGGCGTATGCGTTTTTTCCTGAATATATTCAGGAAAAAACGCATACGCCCTTTTTGGCCAAGTGCATCATTGTGGACGTTCTGCCTCTTTTCCTATGCTTTCAATGCAATTTCAGTCTACCTCCTGAAATCGGTTTCCTGCAATTCTGCCCTGCTTTCAAGTCCTCTTGGCAGCCTTACTTCAGTCTATTTTTGGACGATAGCTGTCATTTATAACTCTGCAGTTTGGTGAATTACAGTGCCCCTGAGCTCCTTTCTTCAACTCGCTTTCTTGTGACCTGGCCGCAACACCGCAGGATGGCTTCAGGCCCTAATCTGGTTCCGGTACGGCATGCTGAGCCTTTGGTTATTTCCTCTTCCTGTTGGGAAATGAGAGTTAAATTTGCCCGTCCAGACACCTCCAGCTAGCCTCTCATTGGTTCTCGCTATTCCTGTTCATCTTCCGCAGAAATTGCAAACTGTGCCAAACAGGAGGTTAAAGGCGCTGACTCTCCAAGTCGGGAGAGTGTTAGTAAAGCGTCTGGAATGTTGCACCCGAGTACCAGGGGAGGAAAACTGAGACATATTTGAACACGTCTCCCGATCACATGGTTGATCATACTCTAGGTTCCACATGCATGTTTTAGCTGAAGGAAGAATACCTAAAACCTGGGTAGTTGAAACCCGTGGAATGGGTACCATGCAATATGACTTCAAAGGGTCTTCATTTGCTCACCGAACCTCTCCAATCCTATCACTGCTGCGTTTATGCCCCTGTACACATGCTTGATTCTCTTTCGGAGACATAGCAATCCATAGGTTTTAAGATACTTACTAGTCAGGTACATTCTTAGGCGTTTAATATGCGGTGTTGAGTCCATTTTGTTGAGCAAGGAGTAGCTCTTGTCTATTCCATATTTGGCTTAAGGAACTTTATCTGTGCTCAGTTCAATCTCTGGTTTTATGCAGCAACCCAACTCACCTTTCCCCTTAAGCAAGCATAAGTTGGTTTTCTAAATTTGAGAACCTGTTCTGTTTTGAAATTCAGTTCCTGTGTAGCCAAGTTTACATTCCGTGTATTATTGATATCTTATGATGTTTCTTTTTCTGTGTGACTTATTTCAGTTAGAATCATCGTACCTGAATCTACTCATTATGCTGCTACGTGCCTGATGACATAGATTTCATTGCTGAGTGATACTGCATTGTACGTAAGTACCACAAGTTCTTTATCCATTTTTCACTTTCTGTGATGTTGAACTTGTACTGTAAACGAGGTTCTTGTAAACAGAGCCGTTCCAAACTTTGGGGTGGCTGTGTCTTTTTGATTTTAATTTCCCTAAGCTATAAGACCATAAGTGGAAGTGCCCTAGGCTCTGTTGCTTTGTTTTTTAGATGTTTCAGGAAACACCATACACTTCTCCCAAGTGTCTGTTGGCAATTTACATCCCGCCCATCAGCATAACAAGGCTCCCAGTTCTCCATGGCCTGTCCTGCCTTTCTGGATTTTACACTTTTTTCAGATGGCCCTTTTGACCGGGGGAAGTGAGACTTCATTGTAGTGCAGATTTCCTTTGCAAGCTTGCTTGGTTGGCCAAAAAGGGCATATGCGTTTTTTCCTGAATATATTCAGGAAAAAACGCATACGCCCTTTTTGGCCAAGTGCATCATTGTGGACGTTCTGCCTCTTTTCCTATGCTTTCAATGCAATTCCAGTCTACCTCCTGAAATTGGTTTCCTGCAATTCTGCCCCGCTTTCAAGTCCTCTTGGCAGCCTTACTTCAGTCTATTTTTGGACGATAGCTGTCATTTATAACTCTGCAGGTTTGTTAATTACAGTGCCCCTGAGCTCCTTTCTTCAACTCGCTTTCTTGTGACCTGGCCGCAACACCGCAGGATGGCTTCAGGCCCTAATCTGGTTCCGGCATGGCATGGTGAGCCTTTGGTTAATGCCTCTTCCTGGTGGGAAATGAGAGTTAAGTTTGCCCGTCCAGACACCTCCAGCTGGTCTCTCATTGGTTCTCGCTATTCCTGTTCATCTTCCGCAGAAATTGCAAACTGGGCCAAACAGGAGGTTAAAGGGACTGACTCTCCAAGTCGGGAGAGTGTTAGTAAAGCGTCTGGAATGTTGCACCCGAGTACTAGGGGAGGAAAACTGAGACATATTTGAACACGTCTCCCGATCACATGGTTGATCATACTCTAGGTTCCACATGCATGTTTTAGCTGAAGGAAGAATACCTTAAACCTGGGTAGTTGAAACCCGTGGAATGGGTACCATGCAATATGACTTCAAAGGGTCTTCATTTGCTCACCGAACCTCTCCAATCCTATCACTGCTGCGTTTATGCCCCTGTACACATGCTTGATTCTCTTTCGGAGACATAGCAATCCATAGGTTTTAAGATACTTACTAGTCAGGAACATTCTTAGGCGTTTAATATGGGGTGTTGAGTCCATTTCGTTGAGCAAGGAGTAGCTCTTGTCTATTCCATATTTGGCTTAAGGAACTTTATCTGTGCTCATTTCAATCTCTGTTTTTATGCAGCACCCCAACTCACCTTTACCCTTAAGCAAGAATAAGTTGGTTTTCTAAATTTGAGACCCTGTTCTGTTCTGTAATTCAGTTCCTGTGTAGCCAAGTTTACATTCCGTGTATTACTGATATCTTATGATGTTTCTTTTTCTGTGTGACTTATTTCAGTTAGAATCATCATACCTGAATCCACTCATTGTGCTGCTAAGGGCCTGATGACACAGATTTCATTGCTGAGTGATATTGCTTTGTAAGTAAATACCACAACTTCTTTATCCATTTTTCACTTTCTGCGATGTTTAACTTGTACTGTAAACGAGGTTCTTGTAAACAGAGCCGTTCCAAACTTTGGGGTGGCTGTGTCTTTTTGATTTTAATTTCCCTAAGCTATAGGACCATAAGTGGAAGTGCCCTAGGCTCTGTTGCTTTGTTTTTTAGATGTTTCAGGAAACACCATACACTTCTCCCAAGTGTCTGTTGGCAATTTACATCCCGCCCATCAGCATAACAAGGCTCCCAGTTCTCCATGGCCTGTCCTGCCTTTCTGGATTTTACACTTTTTTCAGATGGCCCTTTTGACCGGGGGGAAGTGAGACTTCATTGTAGTGCAGATTTCCTTTGCAAGCTTGCTTGGTTGGCCAAAAAGGGCGTATGCGTTTTTTCCTGAATATATTCAGGAAAAAACGCATACGCCCTTTTTGGCCAAGTGCATCATTGTGGACGTTCTGCCTCTTTTCCTATGCTTTCAATGCAATTCCAGTCTACCTCCTGAAATCGGTTTCCTGCAATTCTGCCCCGCTTTCAAGTCCTCTTGGCAGCCTTACTTCAGTCTATTTTTGGACGATAGCTGTCATTTATAACTCTGCAGGTTTGTGAATTACAGTGCCCCTGAGCTCCTTTCTTCAACTCGCTTTCTTTTGAGCTGGCCGCAACACCGCAGGATGGCTTCAGGCCCTAATCTGGTTCCGGTACGGCACGCTGAGCCTTTGGTTATTTCCTCTTCCTGGTGGGAAATGAGAGTTAAATTTGCCCGTCCAGACACCTCCAGCTAGCCTCTCATTGGTTCTCGCTATTCCTGTTCATCTTCCGCAGAAATTGCAAACTGGGCCAAACAGGAGGTTAAAGGCGCTGACTCTCCAAGTGGGGAGAGTGTTAGTAAAGCGTCTGGAATGTTGCACCCGAGTACCAGGGGAGGAAAACTGAGACATATTTGAACACGTCTCCCGTTCACATGGTTGATCATACTTGGGTTCCACATGCATGTTTTAGCTGAAGGAAGAATACCTTAAATCTGGAGAGTTGAGACCCGTGTAATGGGAACCATGCAATATGACTTCAAAGGGTCTTCATTTGCTCACCGAACCTCTCCAATCCTATCACTGCTGCGTTTATGCCCCTGTACACATGCTTGATTCTCTTTCGGAGACATAGCAATCCATAGGTTTTAAGATACTTACTAGTCAGGTACATTCTTAGGCGTTTAATATGCGGTTTTGAGTCCATTTCATTGAGCAAGGAGTAGCTCTTGTCTATTCCATATTTGACTTAAGGAACTTTATCTGTGCTCATTTCAATCTCTGGTTTTATGCAGCACCCCAACTCACCTTTACCCTTAAGCAAGCATAAGTTGGTTTTCTAAATTTGAGACCATGTTCTGTTCTGTAATTCAGTTCCTGTGTAGCCAAGTTTACATTCCGTGTATTACTGATATCTTATGATGTGTCTTTTTCTGTGTGACTTATTTCAGTTACAATCATCATACCTGAATCCACTCATTGTGATGCTAAGGGCCTGATTACATAGATTTCATTGCTGAGTGATATTGCTTTGTAAGTAAATACCACAACTTCTTTATCCATTTTTCACTTTCTGCGATGTTGAACTTGTACTGTAAACGAGGTTCTTGTAAACAGAGGTGTCCCAAACTTTGGGGTGGCTGTGTCTTTTTGATTTTAATTTCCCTAAGCTATAGGACCATAAGTGGCAGTGCCCTAGGCTCTGTTGCTTTGTTTTTTAGATGTTTCAGGAAACACCATACACTTCTCCCGAGTGTCTGTTCGCAATTTACATCCCGCCCATCAGCATAACAAGGCTCCCAGTTCTCCATGGCCTGTCCTGCCTTTCTGGATTTTACACTTTTTTCAGATGGCCCTTTTGACCGGGGGGAAGTGAGACTTCATTGTAGTGCAGATTTCCTTTGCAAGCTTGCTTGGTTGGCCAAAAAGGGCGTATGCGTTTTTTCCTGAATATATTCAGGAAAAAACGCATACGCCCTTTTTGGCCAAGTGCATCATTGTGGACGTTCTGCCTCTTTTCCTATGCTTTCAATGCAATTTCAGTCTACCTCCTGAAATCGGTTTCCTGCAATTCTGCCCTGCTTTCAAGTCCTCTTGGCAGCCTTACTTCAGTCTATTTTTGGACGATAGCTGTCATTTATAACTCTGCAGTTTGGTGAATTACAGTGCCCCTGAGCTCCTTTCTTCAACTCGCTTTCTTGTGACCTGGCCGCAACACCGCAGGATGGCTTCAGGCCCTAATCTGGTTCCGGTACGGCATGCTGAGCCTTTGGTTATTTCCTCTTCCTGTTGGGAAATGAGAGTTAAATTTGCCCGTCCAGACACCTCCAGCTAGCCTCTCATTGGTTCTCGCTATTCCTGTTCATCTTCCGCAGAAATTGCAAACTGTGCCAAACAGGAGGTTAAAGGCGCTGACTCTCCAAGTCGGGAGAGTGTTAGTAAAGCGTCTGGAATGTTGCACCCGAGTACCAGGGGAGGAAAACTGAGACATATTTGAACACGTCTCCCGATCACATGGTTGATCATACTCTAGGTTCCACATGCATGTTTTAGCTGAAGGAAGAATACCTAAAACCTGGGTAGTTGAGACCCGTGTAATGGGTACCATGCAATATGACTTCAAAGGGTCTTCATTTGCTCACCGAACCTCTCCAATCCTATCACTGCTGCGTTTATGCCCCTGTACACATGCTTGATTCTCTTTTGGAGACATAGCAATCCATAGGTTTTAGGATACTTACTAGTCAGGTACATTCTTAGGCGTTTAATATGGGGTGTTGAGTCCATTTCGTTGAGCAAGGAGTAGCTCTTGTCTATTCCATATTTGGCTTAAGGAACTTTATCTGTGCTCATTTCAATCTCTGTTTTTATGCAGCACCCCAACTCACCTTTACCCTTAAGCAAGAATAAGTTGGTTTTCTAAATTTGAGACCCTGTTCTGTTCTGTAATTCAGTTCCTGTGTAGCCAAGTTTACATTCCGTGTATTACTGATATCTTATGATGTTTCTTTTTCTGTGTGACTTATTTCAGTTAGAATCATCATACCTGAATCCACTCATTGTGCTGCTAAGGGCCTGATGACACAGATTTCATTGCTGAGTGATATTGCTTTGTAAGTAAATACCACAACTTCTTTATCCATTTTTCACTTTCTGCGATGTTTAACTTGTACTGTAAACGAGGTTCTTGTAAACAGAGCCGTTCCAAACTTTGGGGTGGCTGTGTCTTTTTGATTTTAATTTCCCTAAGCTATAGGACCATAAGTGGAAGTGCCCTAGGCTCTGTTGCTTTGTTTTTTAGATGTTTCAGGAAACACCATACACTTCTCCCAAGTGTCTGTTGGCAATTTACATCCCGCCCATCAGCATAACAAGGCTCCCAGTTCTCCATGGCCTGTCCTGCCTTTCTGGATTTTACACTTTTTTCAGATGGCCCTTTTGACCGGGGGGAAGTGAGACTTCATTGTAGTGCAGATTTCCTTTGCAAGCTTGCTTGGTTGGCCAAAAAGGGCGTATGCGTTTTTTCCTGAATATATTCAGGAAAAAACGCATACGCCCTTTTTGGCCAAGTGCATCATTGTGGACGTTCTGCCTCTTTTCCTATGCTTTCAATGCAATTCCAGTCTACCTCCTGAAATCGGTTTCCTGCAATTCTGCCCCGCTTTCAAGTCCTCTTGGCAGCCTTACTTCAGTCTATTTTTGGACGATAGCTGTCATTTATAACTCTGCAGGTTTGTGAATTACAGTGCCCCTGAGCTCCTTTCTTCAACTCGCTTTCTTTTGAGCTGGCCGCAACACCGCAGGATGGCTTCAGGCCCTAATCTGGTTCCGGTACGGCACGCTGAGCCTTTGGTTATTTCCTCTTCCTGGTGGGAAATGAGAGTTAAATTTGCCCGTCCAGACACCTCCAGCTAGCCTCTCATTGGTTCTCGCTATTCCTGTTCATCTTCCGCAGAAATTGCAAACTGGGCCAAACAGGAGGTTAAAGGCGCTGACTCTCCAAGTGGGGAGAGTGTTAGTAAAGCGTCTGGAATGTTGCACCCGAGTACCAGGGGAGGAAAACTGAGACATATTTGAACACGTCTCCCGTTCACATGGTTGATCATACTTGGGTTCCACATGCATGTTTTAGCTGAAGGAAGAATACCTTAAATCTGGAGAGTTGAGACCCGTGTAATGGGAACCATGCAATATGACTTCAAAGGGTCTTCATTTGCTCACCGAACCTCTCCAATCCTATCACTGCTGCGTTTATGCCCCTGTACACATGCTTGATTCTCTTTCGGAGACATAGCAATCCATAGGTTTTAAGATACTTACTAGTCAGGTACATTCTTAGGCGTTTAATATGCGGTTTTGAGTCCATTTCATTGAGCAAGGAGTAGCTCTTGTCTATTCCATATTTGACTTAAGGAACTTTATCTGTGCTCATTTCAATCTCTGGTTTTATGCAGCACCCCAACTCACCTTTACCCTTAAGCAAGCATAAGTTGGTTTTCTAAATTTGAGACCATGTTCTGTTCTGTAATTCAGTTCCTGTGTAGCCAAGTTTACATTCCGTGTATTACTGATATCTTATGATGTGTCTTTTTCTGTGTGACTTATTTCAGTTACAATCATCATACCTGAATCCACTCATTGTGATGCTAAGGGCCTGATTACATAGATTTCATTGCTGAGTGATATTGCTTTGTAAGTAAATACCACAACTTCTTTATCCATTTTTCACTTTCTGCGATGTTGAACTTGTACTGTAAACGAGGTTCTTGTAAACAGAGGTGTCCCAAACTTTGGGGTGGCTGTGTCTTTTTGATTTTAATTTCCCTAAGCTATAGGACCATAAGTGGCAGTGCCCTAGGCTCTGTTGCTTTGTTTTTTAGATGTTTCAGGAAACACCATACACTTCTCCCGAGTGTCTGTTCGCAATTTACATCCCGCCCATCAGCATAACAAGGCTCCCAGTTCTCCATGGCCTGTCCTGCCTTTCTGGATTTTACACTTTTTTCAGATGGCCCTTTTGACCGGGGGGAAGTGAGACTTCATTGTAGTGCAGATTTCCTTTGCAAGCTTGCTTGGTTGGCCAAAAAGGGCGTATGCGTTTTTTCCTGAATATATTCAGGAAAAAACGCATACGCCCTTTTTGGCCAAGTGCATCATTGTGGACGTTCTGCCTCTTTTCCTATGCTTTCAATGCAATTTCAGTCTACCTCCTGAAATCGGTTTCCTGCAATTCTGCCCTGCTTTCAAGTCCTCTTGGCAGCCTTACTTCAGTCTATTTTTGGACGATAGCTGTCATTTATAACTCTGCAGTTTGGTGAATTACAGTGCCCCTGAGCTCCTTTCTTCAACTCGCTTTCTTGTGACCTGGCCGCAACACCGCAGGATGGCTTCAGGCCCTAATCTGGTTCCGGTACGGCATGCTGAGCCTTTGGTTATTTCCTCTTCCTGTTGGGAAATGAGAGTTAAATTTGCCCGTCCAGACACCTCCAGCTAGCCTCTCATTGGTTCTCGCTATTCCTGTTCATCTTCCGCAGAAATTGCAAACTGTGCCAAACAGGAGGTTAAAGGCGCTGACTCTCCAAGTCGGGAGAGTGTTAGTAAAGCGTCTGGAATGTTGCACCCGAGTACCAGGGGAGGAAAACTGAGACATATTTGAACACGTCTCCCGATCACATGGTTGATCATACTCTAGGTTCCACATGCATGTTTTAGCTGAAGGAAGAATACCTAAAACCTGGGTAGTTGAAACCCGTGGAATGGGTACCATGCAATATGACTTCAAAGGGTCTTCATTTGCTCACCGAACCTCTCCAATCCTATCACTGCTGCGTTTATGCCCCTGTACACATGCTTGATTCTCTTTCGGAGACATAGCAATCCATAGGTTTTAAGATACTTACTAGTCAGGTACATTCTTAGGCGTTTAATATGCGGTGTTGAGTCCATTTTGTTGAGCAAGGAGTAGCTCTTGTCTATTCCATATTTGGCTTAAGGAACTTTATCTGTGCTCAGTTCAATCTCTGGTTTTATGCAGCAACCCAACTCACCTTTCCCCTTAAGCAAGCATAAGTTGGTTTTCTAAATTTGAGAACCTGTTCTGTTTTGAAATTCAGTTCCTGTGTAGCCAAGTTTACATTCCGTGTATTATTGATATCTTATGATGTTTCTTTTTCTGTGTGACTTATTTCAGTTAGAATCATCGTACCTGAATCTACTCATTATGCTGCTACGTGCCTGATGACATAGATTTCATTGCTGAGTGATACTGCATTGTACGTAAGTACCACAAGTTCTTTATCCATTTTTCACTTTCTGTGATGTTGAACTTGTACTGTAAACGAGGTTCTTGTAAACAGAGCCGTTCCAAACTTTGGGGTGGCTGTGTCTTTTTGATTTTAATTTCCCTAAGCTATAAGACCATAAGTGGAAGTGCCCTAGGCTCTGTTGCTTTGTTTTTTAGATGTTTCAGGAAACACCATACACTTCTCCCAAGTGTCTGTTGGCAATTTACATCCCGCCCATCAGCATAACAAGGCTCCCAGTTCTCCATGGCCTGTCCTGCCTTTCTGGATTTTACACATTTTTCAGATGGCCCTTTTGACCGGGGGAAGTGAGACTTCATTGTAGTGCAGATTTCCTTTGCAAGCTTGCTTGGTTGGCCAAAAAGGGCATATGCGTTTTTTCCTGAATATATTCAGGAAAAAACGCATACGCCCTTTTTGGCCAAGTGCATCATTGTGGACGTTCTGCCTCTTTTCCTATGCTTTCAATGCAATTCCAGTCTACCTCCTGAAATTGGTTTCCTGCAATTCTGCCCCGCTTTCAAGTCCTCTTGGCAGCCTTACTTCAGTCTATTTTTGGACGATAGCTGTCATTTATAACTCTGCAGGTTTGTGAATTACAGTGCCCCTGAGCTCCTTTCTTCAACTCGCTTTCTTGTGACCTGGCCGCAACACCGCAGGATGGCTTCAGGCCCTAATCTGGTTCCGGCATGGCATGGTGAGCCTTTGGTTAATGCCTCTTCCTGGTGGGAAATGAGAGTTAAGTTTGCCCGTCCAGACACCTCCAGCTGGTCTCTCATTGGTTCTCGCTATTCCTGTTCATCTTCCGCAGAAATTGCAAACTGGGCCAAACAGGAGGTTAAAGGGACTGACTCTCCAAGTCGGGAGAGTGTTAGTAAAGCGTCTGGAATGTTGCACCCGAGTACTAGGGGAGGAAAACTGAGACATATTTGAACACGTCTCCCGATCACATGGTTGATCATACTCTAGGTTCCACATGCATGTTTTAGCTGAAGGAAGAATACCTTAAACCTGGGTAGTTGAAACCCGTGGAATGGGTACCATGCAATATGACTTCAAAGGGTCTTCATTTGCTCACCGAACCTCTCCAATCCTATCACTGCTGCGTTTATGCCCCTGTACACATGCTTGATTCTCTTTCGGAGACATAGCAATCCATAGGTTTTAAGATACTTACTAGTCAGGAACATTCTTAGGCGTTTAATATGGGGTGTTGAGTCCATTTCGTTGAGCAAGGAGTAGCTCTTGTCTATTCCATATTTGGCTTAAGGAACTTTATCTGTGCTCATTGCAATCTCTGGTTTTATGCAGCACCCCAACTCACCTTTACCCTTAAGCAAGAATAAGTTGGTTTTCTAAATTTGAGACCCTGTTCTGTTCTGTAATTCAGTTCCTGTGTAGCCAAGTTTACATTCCGTGTATTACTGATATCTTATGATGTTTCTTTTTCTGTGTGACTTATTTCAGTTAGAATCATCATACCTGAATCCACTCATTGTGCTGCTAAGGGCCTGATGACACAGATTTCATTGCTGAGTGATATTGCTTTGTAAGTAAATACCACAACTTCTTTATCCATTTTTCACTTTCTGCGATGTTGAACTTGTACTGTAAACGAGGTTCTTGTAAACAGAGCCGTTCCAAACTTTGGGGTGGCTGTGTCTTTTTGATTTTAATTTCCCTAAGCTATAGGACCATAAGTGGAAGTGCCCTAGGTTCTGTTGCTTTGTTTTTTAGATGTTTCAGGAAACACCATACACTTCTCCCGAGTGGTTGTTGGCAATTTACATCCCGCCCATCAGCATAACAAGGCTCCCAGTTCTCCATGGCCTGTCCTGCCTTTCTGGATTTTACACTTTTTTCAGATGGCCCTTTTGACCGGGGGGAAGTGAGACTTCATTGTAGTGCAGAATTCCTTTGCAAGCTTGCTTGGTTGGCCAAAAAGGGCATATGCGTTTTTTCCTGAATATATTCAGGAAAAAACGCATACGCCCTTTTTGGCCAAGTGCATCATTGTGGACGTTCTGCCTCTTTTCCTATGCTTTCAATGCAATTCCAGTCTACCTCCTGAAATCGGTTTCCTGCAATTCTGCCCCGCTTTCAAGTCCTCTTGGCAGCCTTACTTCAGTCTATTTTTGGACGATAGCTGTCATTTATAACTCTGCAGGTTTGTGAATTACAGTGCCCCTGAGCTCCTTTCTTCAACTCGCTTTCTTGTGACCTGGCCGCAACACCGCAGGATGGCTTCAGGCCCTAATCTGGTTCCGGTACGGCACGCTGAGCCTTTGGTTATTTCCTCTTCCTGGTGGGAAATGAGAGTTAAATTTGCCCGTCCAGACACCTCCAGCTAGCCTCTCATTGGTTCTCGGTATTCCTGTTCATCTTCCGCAGAAATTGCAAACTGGGCCAAACAGGAGGTTAAAGGGACTGACTCTCCAAGTGGGGAGAGTGTTAGTAAAGCGTCTGGAATGTTGCACCCGAGTATCAGGGTAGGAAAACTGAGACATATTTGAACACGTCTCCCGATCACATGGTTGATCATACTTGGGTTCCACATGCATGTTTTAGCTGAAGGAAGAATACCTTAAACCTGGAGAGTTGAGACCCGTGGAATGGGTACCATGCAATATGACTTCAAAGGGTCTTCATTTGCTCACCGAACCTCTCCAATCCTATCACTGCTGCGTTTATGCCCCTGTACACATGCTTCATTCTCTTTTGGAGACATAGCAATCCATAGGTTTTACAATACTTACTAGTCAGGTACATTCTTAGGCATTTAATATGCGGTGTTGAGTCCATTTCGTTGAGCAAGAAGTAGCTCTTGTCTATTCCATATTTGACTTAAGGAACTTTATCTGTGCTCATTTCAATCTCTGGTTTTATGCAGCACCCCAACTCACCTTTACCCTTAAGCAAGCATAAGTTGGTTTTCTAAATTTGAGACCCTGTTCTGTTCTGTAATTCAGTTCCTGTGTAGCCAAGTTTACATTCCGTGTATTACTGATATCTTATGATGTTTCTTTTTCTGTGTGACTTATTTCAGTTAGAATCATCATACCTGAATCCACTCATTGTGATGCTAAGGGCCTGATGACATAGATTTCATTGCTGAGTGATATTGCTTTGTAAGTAAATACCACAACTTCTTTATCCATTTTTCACTTTCTGCGATGTTGAACTTGTACTGTAAACGAGGTTCTTGTAAACAGAGGCGTCCCAAACTTTGGGGTGGCTGTGTCTTTTTGATTTTAATTTCCCTAAGCTATAGGACCATAAGTGGCAGTGCCCTAGGCTCTGTTGCTTTGTTTTTTAGATGTTTCAGGAAACACCATACACTTCTCCCGAGTGTCTGTTGGCAATTTACATCCCGCCCATCAGCATAACAAGGCTCCCAGTTCTCCATGGCCTGTCCTGCCTTTCCGGATTTTACACTTTTTTCAGATGGCCCTTTTGACCGGGGGGAAGTGAGACTTCATTGTAGTGCAGATTTCCTTTGCAAGCTTGCTTGGTTGGCCAAAAAGGGCGTATGCGTTTTTTCCTGAATATATTCAGGAATAATTTGCCCGTCCAGACACCTCCAGCTAGCCTCTCATTGGTTCTCGCTATTCCTGTTCATCTTCTGCAGAAATTGCAAACTGGGCCAAACAGGAGGTTAAAGGCGCTGACTCTCCAAGTGGGGAGAGTGTTAGTAAAGCGTCTGGAATGTTGCACCCGAGTACCAGGGGAGGAAAACTGAGACATATTTGAACACGTCTCCCGTTCACATGGTTGATCATACTTGGGTTCCACATGCATGTTTTAGCTGAAGGAAGAATACCTTAAACCTGGAGAGTTGAGACCCGTGTAATGGGTACCATGCAATATGACTTCAAAGGGTCTTCATTTGCTCACCGAACCTCTCCAATCCTATCACTGCTGCGTTTATGCCCCTGTACACATGCTTGATTCTCTTTTGGAGACATAGCAATCCATAGGTTTTACGATACTTACTAGTCAGGTACATTCTTAGGCGTTTAATATGCGGTGTTGAGTCCATATCGTTGAGCAAGGAGTAGCTCTTGTCTATTCCATATTTGGCTTAAGGAACTTTATCTGTGCTCATTTTAATCTCTGGTTTTATGCAGCACACCAACTCACCTTTACCCTTAAGCAAGCATAAGTTGGTTTTCTAAATTTGAGACCCTGTTCTGTTCTGTAATTCAGTTCCTGTGTAGCCAAGTTTACATTCCGTGTATTACTGATATCTTATGATGTTTCTTTTTCTGTGTGACTTATTTCAGTTAGAATCATCATACCTGAATCCACTCATTGTGATGCTAAGGGCCTGATGACATAGATTTCATTGCTGAATGATATTGCTTTGTAAGTAAATACCACAACTTCTTTATCCATTTTTCACTTTCTGCGATGTTGAACTTGTACTGTAAACGAGGTTCTTGTAAACAGAGGCGTCCCAAACTTTGGGGTGGCTGTGTCTTTTTGATTTTAATTTCCCTAAGCTATAGGACTATAAGTGGCAGTGCCCTAGGCTCTGTTGCTTTGTTTTTTAGATGTTTCAGGAAACACCATACACTTCTCCCGAGTGGTTGTTGGCAATTTACATCCCGCCCATCAGCATAACAAGGCTCCCAGTTCTCCATGGCCTGTCCTGCCTTTCTGGATTTTACACTTTTTTCAGATGGCCCTTTTGACCGGGGGGAAGTGAGACTTCATTGTAGTGCAGATTTCCTTTGCAAGCTTGCTTGGTTGGCCAAAAAGGGCGTATGCGTTTTTTCCTGAATATATTCAGGAAAAAACGCATACGCCCTTTTTGGCCAAGTGCATCATTGTGGACGTTCTGCCTCTTTTCCTATGCTTTCAATGCAATTCCAGTCTACCTCCTGAAATCGGTTTCCTGCAATTCTGCCCCGCTTTCAAGTGCTCTTGGCAGCCTTACTTCAGTCTATTTTGGATGATAGCTGTCATTTATAACTCTGCAGGTTTGTGGATTACAGTGCCCCTGAGCTCCTTTCTTCAACTTGCTTTCTTGTGACCTGGCCGCAACACCGCAGGATGGCTTCAGGCCCTAATCTGGTTCCGGCACGGCACGCTGAGCCTTTGGTTATTTCCTTTTCCTGGTGGGAAATGAGAGTTAAATTTGCCCGTCCAGACACCTCCAGCTAGTCTCTCATTGGTTCTCGCTATTCCTGTTCATCTTCCGCAGAAATTGCAAACTGGGCCAAACAGGAGGTTAAAGGCGCTGACTCTCCAAGTGGGGAGAGTGTTAGTAAAGCGTCTGGAATGTTGCACCCGAGTACCAGGGGAGGAAAACTGAGACATATTTGAACACGTCTCCCGTTCACATGGTTGATCATACTTGGGTTCCACATGCATGTTTTAGCTGAAGGAAGAATACCTTAAACCTGGAGAGTTGAGACCCGTGTAATGGGTACCATGCAATATGACTTCAAAGGGTCTTCATTTGCTCACCGAACCTCTCCAATCCTATCACTGCTGCGTTTATGCCCCTGTACACATGCTTGATTCTCTTTCGGAGACATAGCAATCCATAGGTTTTAAGATACTTACTAGTCAGGTACATTCTTAGGCGTTTAATATGCGGTGTTGAGTCCATTTCGTTGAGCAAGGAGTAGCTCTTGTCTATTCCATATTTGACTTAAGGAACTTTATCTGTGCTCATTTCAATCTCTGGTTTTATGCAGCACCCCAACTCACCTTTCCCCTTAAGCAAGCATAAGTTGTTTTTCTAAATTTGAGACCCTGTTCTATTCTGTAATTCAGTTCCTGTGTAGCCAAGTTTACATTCCGTGTATTACTGATATCTTATGATGTTTCTTTTTCTGTGTGACTTACTTCAGTTAGAATCATCATACCTGAATCCACTCATTGTGCTGCTAAGGGCCTGATGACACAGATTTCATTGCTGAGTGATATTGCTTTGTAAGTAAATACCACAACTTCTTTATCCATTTTTCACTTTCTGCGATGTTGAACTTGTACTGTAAACGAGGTTCTTGTAAACAGAGGCGTCCCAAACTTTGGGGTGGCTGTGTCTTTTTGATTTTAATTTCCCTAATCTATAGGACCATAAGTGGCAGTGCCCTAGGCTCTGTTGCTTTGTTTTTTAGATGTTTCAGGAAACACCATACACTTCTCCGGAGTGTCTGTTGGCAATTTACATCCCGCCCATCAGCATAACAAGGCTCCCAGTTCTCCATGGCCTGTCCTGCCTTTCGGGATTTTACACTTTTTTCAGATGGCCCTTTTGACCGGGGGGAAGTGAGACTTCATTGTAGTGCAGATTTCCTTTGCAAGCTTGCTTGGTTGGCCAAAAAGGGCGTATGCGTTTTTTCCTGAATATATTCAGGAAAAAACGCATACGCCCTTTTTGGCCAAGTGCATCATTGTGGACATTCTGCCTCTTTTCCTATGCTTTCAATGCAATTCCCGTCTACCTCCTGAAATCGGTTTCCTGCAATTCTGCCCTGCTTTCAAGTCCTCTTGGCAGCCTTACTTCAGTCTATTTTTGGACGATAGCTGTCATTTATAACTCTGCAGGTTTGTGAATTACAGTGCCCCTGAGCTCCTTTCTTCAACTCGCTTTCTTGTGACCTGGCCGCAACACCGCAGGATGGCTTCAGGCCCTAATCTGGTTCCGGCACGGCACGCTGAGCCTTTCGTTATTTCCTATTCCTGGTGGGAAATGAGAGTTAAATTTGCCCGTCCAGACACCTCCAGCTAGTCTCTCATTGGTTCTCGCTATTCCTGTTCATCTTCCGCAGAAATTGCAAACTGGGCCAAACAGGAGGTTAAAGGCGCTGACTCTCCAAGTGGGGAGAGTGTTAGTAAAGCGTCTGGAATGTTGCACCCGAGTACCAGGGGAGGAAAACTGAGACATATTTGAACACGTCTCCCGTTCACATGGTTGATCATACTTGGGTTCCACATGCATGTTTTAGCTGAAGGAAGAATACCTTAAACCTGGAGAGTTAAGACCCGTGTAATGGGTACCATGCAATATGACTTCAAATGGTCTTCATTTGCTCACCGAACCTCTCCAATCCTATCACTGCTGCGTTTATGCCCCTGTACACATGCTTGATTCTCTTTCGGAGACATAGCAATCCATAGGTTTTAAGATACTTACTAGTCAGGTACATTCTTAGGCATTTAATATGCGGTGTTGAGTCCATTTCGTTGAGCAAGGAGTAGCTCTTGTCTATTCCATATTTGACTTAAGGAACTTTATCTGTGCTCATTTCAATCTCTGGTTTTATGCAGCACCCCAACTCACCTTTACCCTTAAGCAAGCATAAGTTGGTTTTCTAAATTTGAGACCCTGTTCTGTTCTGTAATTCAGTTCCTGTGTAGCCAAGTTTACATTCCGTGTATTACTGATATCTTATGATGTTTCTTTTTCTGTGTGACTTACTTCAGTTAGAATCATCATACCTGAATCCACTCATTGTGATGCTAAGGGCCTGATGACACAGATTTCATTGCTGAGTGATATTGCTTTGTAAGTAAATACCACAACTTCTTTATCCATTTTTCACTTTCTGCGATGTTGAACTTGTACTGTAAACGAGGTTCTTGTAAACAGAGCCGTTCCAAACTTTGGGGTGGCTGTGTCTTTTTGATTTTAATTTCCCTAAGCTATAGGACCATAAGTGGAAGTGCCCTAGGTTCTGTTGCTTTGTTTTTTAGATGTTTCAGGAAACACCATACACTTCTCCCGAGTGTCTGTTGGCAATTTACATCCCGCCCATCAGCATAACAAGGCTCCCAGTTCTCCATGGCCTGTCCTGCCTTTCTGGATTTTACACTTTTTTCAGATGGCCCTTTTGACCGGGCGGAAGTGAGACTTCATTGTAGTGCAGATTTCCTTTGCAAGCTTGCTTGGTTGGCCAAAAAGGGCGTATGCGTTTTTTCCTGAATATATTCAGGAAAAAACGCATACGCCCTTTTTGGCCAAGTGCATCATTGTGGACGTTCTGCCTCTTTTCCTATGCTTTCAATGCAATTCCAGTCTACCTCCTGAAATCGGTTTCCTGCAATTCTGCCCCGCTTTCAAGTCCTCTTGGCAGCCTTACTTCAGTCTATTTTTGGACGATAGCTGTCATTTATAACTCTGCAGGTTTGTGAATTACAGTGCCCCTGAGCTCCTTTCTTCAACTCGCTTTCTTGTGACCTGGCCGCAACACCGCAGGATGGCTTCAGGCCCTAATCTGGTTCCGGTACGGCACGCTGAGCCTTTGGTTATTTCCTCTTCCTGGTGGGAAATGAGAGTTAAATTTGCCCGTCCAGACACCTCCAGCTAGCCTCTCATTGGTTCTCGGTATTCCTGTTCATCTTCCGCAGAAATTGCAAACTGGGCCAAACAGGAGGTTAAAGGGACTGACTCTCCAAGTGGGGAGAGTGTTAGTAAAGCGTCTGGAATGTTGCACCCGAGTATCAGGGTAGGAAAACTGAGACATATTTGAACACGTCTCCCGATCACATGGTTGATCATACTTGGGTTCCACATGCATGTTTTAGCTGAAGGAAGAATACCTTAAACCTGGAGAGTTGAGACCCGTGGAATGGGTACCATGCAATATGACTTCAAATGGTCTTCATTTGCTCACCGAACCTCTCCAATCCTATCACTGCTGCGTTTATGCCCCTGTACACATGCTTCATTCTCTTTTGGAGACATAGCAATCCATAGGTTTTACAATACTTACTAGTCAGGTACATTCTTAGGCATTTAATATGCGGTGTTGAGTCCATTTCGTTGAGCAAGAAGTAGCTCTTGTCTATTCCATATTTGACTTAAGGAACTTTATCTGTGCTCATTTCAATCTCTGGTTTTATGCAGCACCCCAACTCACCTTTACCCTTAAGCAAGCATAAGTTGGTTTTCTAAATTTGAGACCCTGTTCTGTTCTGTAATTCAGTTCCTGTGTAGCCAAGTTTACATTCCGTGTATTACTGATATCTTATGATGTTTCTTTTTCTGTGTGACTTATTTCAGTTAGAATCATCATACCTGAATCCACTCATTGTGATGCTAAGGGCCTGATGACATAGATTTCATTGCTGAGTGATATTGCTTTGTAAGTAAATACCACAACTTCTTTATCCATTTTTCACTTTCTGCGATGTTGAACTTGTACTGTAAACGAGGTTCTTGTAAACAGAGGCGTCCCAAACTTTGGGGTGGCTGTGTCTTTTTGATTTTAATTTCCCTAAGCTATAGGACCATAAGTGGCAGTGCCCTAGGCTCTGTTGCTTTGTTTTTTAGATGTTTCAGGAAACACCATACACTTCTCCCGAGTGTCTGTTGGCAATTTACATCCCGCCCATCAGCATAACAAGGCTCCCAGTTCTCCATGGCCTGTCCTGCCTTTCTGGATTTTACACTTTTTTCAGATGGCCCTTTTGACCGGGGGGAAGTGAGACTTCATTGTAGTGCAGATTTCCTTTGCAAGCTTGCTTCGTTGGCCAAAAAGGGCGTATGCGTTTTTTCCTGAATATATTCAGGAATAATTTGCCTGTCCAGACACCTCCAGCTAGCCTCTCATTGGTTCTCGCTATTCCTGTTCATCTTCCGCAGAAATTGCAAACTGGGCCAAACAGGATGTTAAAGGGGCTGACTCTCCAAGTGGGGAGAGTGTTAGTAAAGCGTCTGGAATGTTGCACCCGAGTACCAGGGGAGGAAAACTGAGACATATTTGAACACGTCTCCCGTTCACATGGTTGATCATACTTGGGTTCCACATGCATGTTTTAGCTGAAGGAAGAATACCTTAAACCTGGAGAGTTGAGACCCGTGTAATGGGTACCATGCAATATGACTTCAAAGGGTCTTCATTTGCTCACCGAACCTCTCCAATCCTATCACTGCTGCGTTTATGCCCCTGTACACATGCTTGATTCTCTTTTGGAGACATAGCAATCCATAGGTTTTACGATACTTACTAGTCAGGTACATTCTTAGGCGTTTAATATGGGGTGTTGAGTCCATATCGTTGAGCAAGGAGTAGCTCTTGTCTATTCCATATTTGGCTTAAGGAACTTTATCTGTGCTCATTTTAATCTCTGGTTTTATGCAGCACCCCAACTCACCTTTACCCTTAAGCAAGCATAAGTTGGTTTTCTAAATTTGAGTCCCTGTTCTGTTCTGTAATTCAGTTCCTGTGTAGCCTAGTTTACATTCCGTGTATTACTGATATCTTATGATGTTTCTTTTTCTGTGTGACTTATTTCAGTTAGAATCATCATACCTGAATCCACTCATTGTGATGCTAAGGGCCTGATGACATAGATTTCATTGCTGAATGATATTGCTTTGTAAGTAAATACCACAACTTGTTTATCCATTTTTCACTTTCTGCGATGTTGAACTTGTACTGTAAACGAGGTTCTTGTAAACAGAGGCGTCCCAAACTTTGGGGTGGCTGTGTCTTTTTGATTTTAATTTCCCTAAGCTATAGGACCATAAGTGGCAGTGCCCTAGGCTCTGTTGCTTTGTTTTTTAGATGTTTCAGGAAACACCATACACTTCTCCTGAGTGTCTGTTGGCAATTTACATCCCGCCCATCAGCATAACAAGGCTCCCAGTTCTCCATGGCCTGTCCTGCCTTTCTGGATTTTACACTTTTTTCAGATGGCCCTTTTGACCTGGGGGAAGTGAGACTTCATTGTAGTGCAGATTTCCTTTGCAAGCTTGCTTGGTTGGCCAAAAAGGGCGTATGCGTTTTTTCCTGAATATATTCAGGAAAAAACGCATACGCCCTTTTTGGCCAAGTGCATCATTGTGGACGTTCTGCCTCTTTTCCTATGCTTTCAATGCAATTCCAGTCTACCTCCTGAAATCGGTTTCCTGCAATTCTGCCCCGCTTTCAAGTCCTCTTGGCAGCCTTACTTCAGTCTATTTTTGGACGATAGCTGTCATTTATAACTCTGCAGGTTTGTGAATTACAGTGCCCCTGAGCTCCTTTCTTCAACTCGCTTTCTTGTGATCTGGCCGCAACACCGCAGGATATCTTCAGGCCCTAATCTGGTTCCGGCACGGCACGCTGAGCCTTTCGTTATTTCCTATTCCTGGTGGGAAATGAGAGTTAAATTTGCCCGTCCAGACACCTCCAGCTAGTCTCTCATTGGTTCTCGCTATTCCTGTTCATCTTCCGCAGAAATTGCAAACTGGGCCAAACAGGAGGTTAAAGGGACTGACTGTCCATGTGGGGAGAGTGTTAGTAAAGCGTCTGGAATGTTGCACCCGAGTATCAGGGGAGGAAAACTGAGACATATTTGAACACGTCTCCCGATCACATGGTTGATCATACTTGGGTTCCACATGCATGTTTTAGCTGAAGGAAGAATACCTTAAACCTGGAGAGTTGAGACCCGTGGAATGGGTACCATGCAATATGACTTCAAAGGGTCTTCATTTGCTCACCGAACCTCTCCAATCCTATCACTGCTGCGTTTATGCCCCTGTACACATGCTTGATTCTCTTTTGGAGACATAGCAATCCATAGGTTTTACAATACTTACTAGTCAGGTACATTCTTAGGCATTTAATATGCGGTGTTGAGTCCATTTCGTTGAGCAAGAAGTAGCTCTTGTCTATTCCATATTTGACTTAAGGAACTTTATCTGTGCTCATTTCAATCTCTGGTTTTATGCAGCACCCCAACTCACCTTTACCCTTAAGCAAGCATAAGTTGGTTTTCTAAATTTGAGACCCTGTTCTGTTCTGTAATTCAGTTCCTGTGTAGCCAAGTTTACATTCCGTGTATTACTGATATTTTATGATGTTTCTTTTTCTGTGTGACTTATTTCAGTTATAATCATCATACCTGAATCCACTCATTGTAATGCTAAGGGCCTGATGACATAGATTTCATTGCTGAGTGATATTGCTTTGTAAGTAAATACCACAACTTCTTTATCCATTTTTCACTTTCTGCGATGTTGAACTTGTACTGTAAACGAGGTTCTTGTAAACAGAGGCGTCCCAAACTTTGGGGTGGCTGTGTCTTTTTGATTTTAATTTCCCTAAGCTATAGGACCATAAGTGGCAGTGCCCTAGGCTCTGTTGCTTTGTTTTTTAGATGTTTCAGGAAACACCATACACTTCTCCCGAGTGTCTGTTGGCAATTTACATCCCGCCCATCAGCATAACAAGGCTCACAGTTCTCCATGGCCTGTCCTGCCTTTCCGGATTTTACACTTTTTTCAGATGGCCCTTTTGACCGGGGGGAAGTGAGACTTCATTGTAGTGCAGATTTCCTTTGCAAGCTTGCTTGGTTGGCCAAAAAGGGCGTATGCGTTTTTTCCTGAATATATTCAGGAATAATTTGCCCGTCCAGACACCTCCAGCTAGCCTCTCATTGGTTCTCGCTATTCCTGTTCATCTTCCGCAGAAATTGCAAACTGGGCCAAACAGGAGGTTAAAGGCGCTGACTCTCCAAGTGGGGAGAGTGTTAGTAAAGCGTCTGGAATGTTGCACCCGAGTACCAGGGGAGGAAAACTGAGACATATTTGAACACGGCTCCCGTTCACATGGTTGATCATACTTGGGTTCCACATGCATGTTTTAGCTGAAGGAAGAATACCTTAAACCTGGAGAGTTGAGACCCGTGTAATGGGTACCATGCAATATGACTTCAAAGGGTCTTCATTTGCTCACCGAACCTCTCCAATCCTATCACTGCTGCGTTTATGCCCCTGTACACATGCTTGATTCTCTTTTGGAGACATAGCAATCCATAGGTTTTACGATACTTACTAGTCAGGTACATTCTTAGGCGTTTAATA